>NC_057812.1:68641807-68950193 GCF_018294505.1 Triticum aestivum | reverse complement strand
AGTACGTCCTCAGCCCTTTGTTTCTCGTTTCCTCTGCATGCACGTCATAAGTTCGTGAAACTGATCTCATAAGTTCGTGAAACTGATCTCAAATCAAAAAAACAGCGCACGTAAAAATCATCAAAACAGGACGAAACAAAGCCGAACCAAACTAAGAATATTTATTCCCTTTAATAGTAGGTATAGATTAGAGCATGTGCATGTAGTTCAATTTTGAATTATGCACATAAATGCATTGAAAACTCAATTAATGTATAAAAATGTCCAAACGAACCCCGAAAAATTAAAAATTAACACAACACTCCTGTTATTCTATGTTGACACTAGGAAAATAATTGAAATCAAGAAGAGGAAACGGATATCATTTCGTCCAGAAAGGTGAAACATTCCCTACTGTAACCTTCACACTTGTTATGAGAAGTTTATATCCAAACCTGTCTCAAATGGGACAAAAATTTTACCACGACATATTGATGCCGCTCCATAATAGCATGCCAAGTTTCATGAATATCGGACGACTTTTGGATTTACTAGAACTAGCGGGGTGACCCGCGCATTTGCACGGCTAGATTTTCCACATATTTTTAAATTTGAGTTTTAGCATATTTTCTATATTAGCTTTTACTATGGGATTATTTTTAGGTCAATTTGGTCATTGACCTTAAGAAATTGGACACTAAAAAATAACATCACAATAGAGAAATTTCAAACAATAGTTCATCGCAATTTTGATGGCTCATGAAATGCTTGGGGCTTTTTCTTCCGTTTGTGAGCTTTAGCACTATTGCAGTGTGGTTTTTTTTAGGGAAATGCCATGTAGAGCTTCCACACATGCGATCCTTTCATGAACTTCCATTTCAAACCTTTACAAATACAGAAGAAAAAATATTTCTATTTCTTCATATCTGGTTATTCTTATCTCCCGTCCATTTGTTAATTATTCTTATCTATTTTCATGTACATGACTTTTTTCATGGTCATGCACATGATTATTCTATCCAATCATGTCTATATTATTTGGACTGAGTTGTATCTTTTAGCACAATTCAAATAATTGTATTACATACTTGACATGATATCTTGCTTATACGTTCTCCCTTGGCCGCTTTGATCATAATTTCTTTTTGCAGTTCATGCCCAGGTTCTTTTGCTTGTTTTGCTTGCCTATCAATGACAATATTATTATCAGTGACAAAGTAGGCCAAGATCACGTGGATCATAGCTTAGTCTTTATGACAGGGACCATGTTGTTTACGTACAACTTATGAGTTTAGCATGACAAAAGAAAACTTATAAGTAAGGCACACAAAAAATATTAAACTTCACTAACAATATTCATGTACACAATTTAGTTATTAATGGTTAAGAGAAATATTATCACATAAAAAGTGAAGAGTAAGATCTAGTATTAAAAATCCAATGGTATTAGTTCAATTTACAAAGATAACCACACATTATTATTAATTTACACATGGTACATATCACAAATTTGACGATTATAATAGACAGAGGAAAATTGGTTGAACTGGATCAAGAATTGCACGTGTCCTGATCAAGAATTGATGATCAGGAGTTAGTTCTGACCGTGGTCGTAGAGGCCGAGGTAGCGGCTGATCGATCGCCAAGAGGAGGACTCCGTTATCCGGCTAGTGCGTCTTCTGTGTGCCGGTGAAATCTATGTCGGCGACCATGTGGCCGTGGCGGACGATCTGGCCATGTTTTCCATTGTGTGTCATGCTTGCGATCACGATCATCGTGATGTATCGCACAATCACGATACCGAACTCCGATGTGCTTGTTGTCTCCGTCGTCGGCAAGCACTTCCACCTTAAATACGTGCCCAACAAATTTCACTCTATGCGGCCAACAAAGCAGTCGCCGAAGACGACCAGGCGACCGTGGCTGATTACCTGAACAGGTCTTGCATGGTGCGTGGTGGGTGGTGCTTGCCATCACGATTTGGTCAGTCTCTAGGATCAAGCCCATCGGCCATCATGATGTATCTCAGAACCACGCTAGCCCAGTTCTTCTTCCTAGCAACCCAAAAATCCGATCTACCTGATGTCTCCGTCTCGGCAAGCACTCCATCATTTTATGGCGGCGGCCGTCGTTGGCTAATGCTTACGTGCAATGTGAGTCTTCCTTTTTTTTAGAGAGAGAGAGAGAGTGGAGGCTAGGCTTTCTCTTTATAATTCCATCTAGTCCTTTTTTGCGAGAATAATTCCATCTAGGTTTAGCCCGACTCTTGCGTGTAAGTTTCTTAATAGGGAGAGAGAGAGAGAGAGGACATTTTTTTAAATTCCTTCTAGGATTACCAATGCATGCGTGTAAGTTTTTTTGTTTTCTTGGAAAGATCTAATTATTTTGGTTGTGTACGTGTCCATCTTTTTGCATGGTTACATGTGTCCATCCTGGATTCAGATTGCGCGTTTGAAGGTGGACTTGTTTGTACGTGTCAAGGTTATTACTTGCCTATTGCTCGCTCCCCTAAAAAACCAATAAACTTGCCCATAGCTTTTTTTAGGGTTAAAGACCTAATTATTCTGGTTGTATACATGTCCATTATATTTTTGCAAGGTTATATGTGTCCATTATTTCTTTGCAGGGTTATACGTGTCCATCCTGGATTCGGATTGCATGTGTCATGGTGGACTTGTTTGTACGTGTCATGGTTATTTTTTTTAATCTACGTGTCATGGTTATTACTTGCCTGAAGTATTTTTTTGCGGGATGTTTAAGCTGATAAGTTGTCACGTTGATTGCACTATAAGAGTCGTTGGTCACATCAGCGACCATGTCGTTGCTTCTATTGGACTCCCCCTCCTATACATGGACTCAACTTCGTTGGCTATTCACCCGTAGAAATTACACAGCACTAAAGTTGTGGGTCTCCTTGTCCAATACGAATTTCAGTTTTTTTAACAATACATGAATTTCCAATTGGAGATAGATCTACCTTTTTTTCATAGATGTGGACTGCTTTACGTGTCTATGTTTGATGGTGTATGTCCTTGAAAGGTTGGACGTGACATGATTTACGTAACACTAGTCCGTCATTAAATCTCATCCATTAAAATTAAGATCGATGAATCTTATATTTTTAGCCTATGTGGATTAATGACGCGGCTTATATGTGGATTACAAAATCAAGTACGTCGACGTTTTCCGGAGAGCCACGATGCCGTGGTGTTTGAAATTCATCCCAATATCTTGCATGTGACATAAGCATAAACCCATGGACACATATATGATTTTACAACCCATGTTGGTGCACCAGAGCATGTGCATGTAGTTTAATTTTGAATTGTGCACCTGACATGGCTAGAAAACCAATTTAGTGTATAAAATGTCCAAACGAACCCTGAATAATTCCAATTCTTTTACAACACACATATAGTTGCATGTTCACTGAAGATAAAAGGTCTAGCAATTCAAACACCGTCCATTGCTGCCGTGACCCCATTATGTAATTCAAATCAAGATGAAAAATCAAGTAGATTGTCGGTGTCAAAACCGGCGGATCTCGGGTAGGGGGTCCCGAACTGTGCGTCTAGGCCGGATGGTAACAAGAGGCAGGGAACACGATGTTTTACCCAGGTTCGGTCCCTCTTGATGGAGGTAAAACCCTACGTCCTGCTTGATTAATATTGATAATATGGGTAGTAGAAGAGTAGATCTACCACGGGATCAGAGAGGCTAAACCCTAGAAGCTAGCCTATGGTATGATTGTATGTTGTGATTGTTGTCCTACGGACTAAAACCCTTCGGTTTATATAGACACCGGAGAGGGTTAGGGTTACACAAGGTCGGTTACAAAGGAGGAGATATCCATATCCGTATTGTCTAGCTTGCCTTCCACGCCAAGTAGAGTCCCATCCGGACACGAGACGAAGCCTTCAATCTTGTATCTTCATAGTCTAACAGTCCGGCCAATGGAGATAGTCCGGCTGTCCGGAGACCCCCTAATCCAGGACTCCCTCAGTAGCCCCTGAACAATGCTTCAATGACGATGAGTCCGGCGCGCAGTATTGTCTTCGGCATTGCAAGGCGGGTTCCTTCTCCGAATACATCACAGAAGAATTTGAATACGAGGATAGTGTCCGACCCTGCAAAATAAGTTCCACATTCCGCCGTAGAGAGAATAATATTTTCGCAGATCTAATTTGCTGGCTTGTTTTGGCAGCATGACGTTATGTCATGGCCCGATGATTATTCGAACCGATTCTCCACACTTAACGCGAGGCGGTTTCTTGACACGTCTTGCCAAAGCGGAGGTCGTGTTCCCTCAATTGCGGGATTCTCATTAATGCGGTCGTGAGTAACCCAACCGTGTCTAGGACTCCTAGATCATAGGCAAGTCCTAAACGGCTACGGAGAGGACGCTTGATATTCACCCTCTTTATAAAGGGACAAGGTTTTCGCTTTTTCCCTCTCGTGCTCAATCAAACCCTTCCCCCGCCTCGAGTTCTAACACCCAAAGCCTAGGTTAGGTGCTCCGGATCTTCAACCATGTCCGGATCCAGCCTTCAAGGCCGATGGACGCCCTCCTCCGTTACGTAAGAGGACATTAAGAAGTTGAGGGAGGCCAGATACCTGACCGCCGAGGTTTCACATTGGCTGCCTGCTCGAGGGCAAATCGTCCCTACTCCCGAACCCAACGAGAACGTCGTGTTCGTCTCCCACTTCCTCCGAGGTCTAGGCCTTACTCTGGATCCCTTTGTCAGGGGTTTGATGTTCTATTACGGGCTAGATTTCCATCATCTAGCTCCGGACTCCTTTCTCCACATCTCGACATTTATCATCGTGTGCGAGGCCTTCCTCCGCATCACCCCTCACTTCGGCTTGTGGCTCAAGACCTTTGAAGTGAAGCCGAAGATGATCGAGGGGCAACATGCAGCGTGCGGAGGTGCATCAATAGGCAAGATCGCAGGAGCTCCATGGACGAAAGGTTCCTTCCTAGAGGTGTCCGAATTATGGCAGCGGGAGTGGTTTTACGTCACAGCTCCCAGAAGTGCCAAGTGGGCGGCTGCCCCTGCTTTCCGCTCGGGCCCCCCACCACAACTGATGTCATGGATTAGCAGAGGTCTGAGTTGGGGTCCAGCCAAGGACGTGCCTATACTGCAAAGCCGCATCCGAGATCTCTTCGAGGGAGATTTTAATTTGGTTGCGGTAATACAAGTTATGTTGGTTCATCAAGTCCAGCCTTGCAAACGCCGGCCCCTTCTCTTGTGGGAGTTCAACCCAGAGGGACCACGTGCCATTCAAAGTTTCCTCGGCCTGACGCACGAGGAGATGTAAAAGTCATTCTTCGGACCTCAAGTAGAATGTCCGGATATTACCGAGGACATGGTCCTGAGCAGTAACCGCGCCGCCGAACAAGTAAGAAATTCTCTAGCCGAACACACTGTCTTTTATTGGAGGTTATTTCTGAGAGTTTGCTTTTTGACCAGGACTGGCTAACAAAGGCGAAGATGATTCGGTGCTTGGCCCCCCTCCCTGAGGGTTTGGAAAATCCGGTATTGGAAAAGATGCTCGAGGTCACACCTTGCCCGGAGCCCTTGAAGGAAGATACGGGCGGACGTGGGCCCCCATCGCTGCCCGTTCCAACCGAGGGAACGAGCGTCTCCCCGAAGGAGGACAACCGGGGGAGGCAAAGGACTGCTTCCGAGGATCCAAAGGCCGAAGCCTCCAAATGGGAGAAGAATTCTCCCACAGAGGGTCCTGCCTCGGGGAGTGCTTTTGCCGCACAAAGTCCGCGGGGGGATCAGCCTCCAACGAGTCGTAAGTGATCCAAAATACTTTAATAGTAAAGGTATGCTATGTTTTTTTCTGAGAGAATAACCACCACATATATCTTGCAGTTCGGGCCTTAGCCCCTCTCAGCTGAGCTCGTCTTCGAGGGATCTTCTTCCAGAGATGATGGAGAGCGAAACGCCTCCCCCGGACTCCTCCGCTGAAGAAGCGGGCGACCCCGAAGTGTCGTCACGGAGGGCCTCTCCGGATCCGGTGAGGCCAGAAGATAATCCCATAGACCCCCGAAGTCCCCAGCGTCCGGCTCCCGAAGAGAGCAGACAAAAGAGTCCGGCACCGTCTAGTGTGCGGTCGGACGTTCTGAGGGAGTTGGTGGGGCGAGCGGCCATCTCAGAAGAACACCGTATGCTGATGAGTACGGTGATGGAGAGAATCTCGTCCGCCGAAAGCGGATTAGATGAAGCTTTTATGAGTCTACTAACAGGCTTTGAGGTACGTGAGATAATATGTGATAGTACTGCACATGTTAGGTGTGCCCTGTGTAGATAGTAGCCCCTGAGACTCTGGTTGTCATCGAGAACGGCGGCGAACAGAGGATCATATTCCCAGGCAATAACCAGACTGCCCCTATGTGCAGGTGGTGGAAGCTCCGGTGGCTAGCCGGACTAGTGAGTTTGCCAAATTAAAACGACAACTAGATGCGGCAGACGCCGACATCGAGCTTGTTAACAAGAGGCTTGACGAGGCACAGGGTAAGTGTTATTATCTGGTGTACGCCACATAATAAGAGCAGCATGATGCCATTATCTTTAATATGTTGTGACTGCAGATGGAGCTGCCATCGTGGAAGCCTTGCGGGTAGAACTTGCCCGAGCCAAGGAACAAGCGAGGATTAGTAATGCGGCTGCTTTGAAGGCGGCCGAAGAGTTGAAAGCCGAGAAGGCCGCACATTGCGAGAGCCAAGAGAAGATGGCCGAGATGGCCGTAGAATTAAAAGACACTGCTGACCGTTGCCGGGTCCTTGAAAAAGAGAACCGAGCGAAGGCAACGGACCTTGAGAAGGCCACGGCGGCAGACAAGGACACCTGTTCTGCTATGAGAGCGAAGAAGGAGGAGCCGCGGGAAGCCGGGGATATTGCGGCTAGGAAACCCTTCATGTTACGGAGGAGGTTTGGAGATCCAAGGTATGCCCCTCTAGATCGGCTGTGGAGTTCGGCAGATGCGTATATGGATTTGGCGGCGAGCGCCACCGATGCGGCCAAGTACTTCCAAGGTCAGACAAATCGTGAAGTGGACAAGCTATTCTGGTCGCAATTCCACGTTCCAGAGCGTCCGCTTTCATTGACTGACCAACTAGCCAAATGGGTCGAACTAAATAGGTTGTCCAGACTCGCCATGAGGTCTGTTGTGGATCAGCTATGGCCGGAAAAGCCAAAGCCGAACAACTATTTTAGCTTAGTGCAGCAGTTCCTTGGTGCGGTGCCGCGCATTAATGCGATGAAGCGGTCGGCGTGCATAGAAGGCTCGCGGATGGCCCTTGCCTGTGTTAAAGCATACTAGGCGGAGATGGACGCTACCACAATTGCGGCGTAGGGTTCGGCCATAGGCCGAGTGGCTGCTGAGCATTATTTCAAGGAAGTTCTCGAGGGTGCTCGTTTGATAGAGGCCCAGTGCTCGAAGAATATTATGTTTGAGTGATATGTATTTTCATTGTAAACACAATGCTTTTATGAAGTTTTATAAGGCCATGTTTATACTTTTTCCTGAAAGTAGTATGATGCCTCCTGTGCCGCCGTTTACGTATACATGTGTATAACCTGAAAGATTGCAGCCGTCGGCTTCAACCCCCACGCATATAATGCGGAGGTGCTCGTGAAAAACACGTGTTCACACTTAACCCAACGTCTTGGTCCTATTAAGGAGGTGGTAGCGTAGTGAACGAGGCAACCGGACTATAATGCTTTAACACTTTCACTTAGCTATAGGAGTTTGACAGTGGGGCTACTAGATAGCCCCTGGTGGCTCCGCACTCTCCCGATCACGGGGTGCGTACATGCCTGGCCGGAAAACGTCCCTTCGTTAAGGCGGAGGAATTCTAACATTCCGATAGGTCATCGAGTGGTTGACCAGTCTCACGCTATATCATGACAGTCAGTTTTCGGCTTTCTCTACTGAGGTGCTCGTCCGGATGAACCAGGGCACAATCGCAGTAGTTCTCCTGGTGCTACCTTAGCCAATAAAGAGGAATGTAAGGCACCAAAACACAGGAGCCGGGCAAACCCAACATTTGACCAAAGACAATGATTCGGAGCTGATGCATATAAGGCCAAACTCGCGACGCCGAACACTCCCTAAGGTATTCGGTCTTTATGGTATAAACCGGGCCTAAATAGTGCCCTTTGTAAGAAGCCCCTTGTGTCCAGGTACGTGCATTATTCTGATGTGGCCACATGCCAAGACGTCAGCATCCTTCTCAACTGTGCTGAGAATTCGGTGGATATGTATTAACAAGAGACGGTAAAAAAGGTTTACACAGGGTCTTAATCTAAAAAGAATCCTTGGAGCGGGTCCCTACTGCACGTCTGTGCCTGTGTCTCCATTGTGCCGTATCCTGCATGGGTTTAGCACGATGATCATCTGTAAAAGAGAGGAACTTAGGTGAAAAAGTTGTTGTGCAAAAGGATAGTTTTTAAAGAAACCATGTATAATTCAAGATGAGTAAAAATTGCCACTTGTCTGCGCGCATTGAGCCCCTTGTATAGGGGTGTGACCGTTGATCCGGTATGAATTACATATAGCTATGCCGGACTCGTCTAACCGTGTCCGAGGTCTTGACGACCTGTTAAATGCTTTAGTTGGTCAGGCCATTTTTAGTGTGCGGCTGCCAAGGCAGCAGCGCTCTCTTCGGCGCGCAACGATCGCTTAATTCTTCCGTTCACTATAATGATGCCACGTGGCCCAGGCATCTTGAGTGTGAGGGAAGCGTAGTGCAGTATTCTATTAAAGCGAACGAAAGCTTCACGTCCGAGTAGTGCTTGATAGCCACTTTGGAACGGAGCGATGTGGAAGGTTAAATGTTCGCTACGGAAGTTATCGGGGAAGCCGAATATTACCTTTAGTAGCAGGGAACCCGTGGAATGAGCCCCTGGGCCTGGCGTTACTCCTTTAAAGGTAGTATTGCTTTGGCAAATTTTTGTTGGGTCTATCCCATTTCGCGGATTGTATCCTGGTATATCAGGTTTAGACTGCTGCCACCGTCCATCAGGACTCGTGCGAAGTGGTATCCGTCAATTATTGTGTCTAATACCACGGCAGCCCATCCTGCATGATGGATACTTGCTGAGTAATCAAGATGGTCGAATGTGATTGGTTGAGACGACCAGTGGCAGGGCTCTGCAGTGATAGGCCCTTGGGCATATTTTTTTGGGAGTGCCGTTTTGTTTCTTCCCTTGATCATGTGTAACACGTTTATTGTTTTAACTTCTGGTGGAAATTTCTTTTGTTCCCCAGTGTCTTGCTTGGGAGGCTCATCCTCGTCTTCGCTTGGTATATCCTCCCCCTTGTGTACGGCGTTGAGCTTGCCGAACTGCTTGAAGACCCAACATTCTCAGTGGGTATGATTAGCGGATTTACCAGGGGTGCTATGGATCTGACATATTTGGTCCAGAATTTTGTTTAGGCTGGACAGTTCGTCACTGGCGCCCTTAGAGGGCAGCTTTTGCTGACCCGGCCGAGAGCTTTTGAATCCGGCATTTACTGTCGTGCTCTTCGTGCTGTCTTCTTTATTCCGGCGTTTGTTATTGTTGTTGCGCTGTGATTTCCCGTTTCCATCTCTAACTTCAGATGTACTGGGGTTGCTGGTGCTAAATCTGGCTAGCCAGCTGTCCTCACCCGCGCAAAAGCGGGTCATGAGGCTTGTTAATGCTGCCATTGTTCTCGACTTTTCTTGGCCGAGGTGTCTGGCAAGCCATTCGTCACGAATGCTATGCTTGAAAGCTGCCAAGGCTTCGGCGTCCGGACAGTCGACAATTTGGTTCTTTTTAGTAAGAAACATGTTCCAAAGTTTTCGGGCTGACTCTCCGGGCTGTTGAGTTATATGACTCAAATCGTCCGCGTCCAGAGGTCGGACATAAGTCCCTTGAAAATTTTCCCGAAAAGCGTCTTCGAGCTCTTCCCAGCTTCCAATGGAGTTTTCGGGGAGGCTTTTAAGCTAGTGGCGAGCTGGCCCCTTGAGCTTGAGGGGTAAGTACTTGATCGCGTGGAGATCGTCTCCTCGAGCCATATGGATATGGAGGATATAGTCCTCAATCCAGAACCCAGGGTCTGTTGTTCCGTCGTATGCCTCTATGTTTACGGGTTTGAATCCCTCTGGAAATTCATGGTCCAGCACCTCATTGGTGAAACATAGGGGTCGCGCGGCACCCCTGTATCTGGGTGTACCGCGTTGCTCGGATGTTTGTTGTGTTACATCGTATGCTGGGGCGCGCTTGCATGGTCCATAGATGGATCTGGTTGCGCCGTCCTTTTGGTGTGAGCCCTCGCGTGTATCGTGTATTGGCTTGTGAGTGGCGTTGTTTGCCGCTCGATGTTGGCCGTGAGGTCGTCTATTCGGCCAGGTGGCTGTTTTGATTTTTGGTTGTGGGGGGTCTGAGGCCTCCTCATCGAATTCAGGTAGCAACTTCCACTTTGGGTAGCTCTTGGTGGGGCGATTGTCACCGTACTTCGCTGCTGTGTTGAGTACTTTACTCCATCTGATTTGGAGTGTGTCCCGCGTAGCCTTGAGCCTTTGCTTCTGCTTTTTCAGACTCCTCGCAGTGGCAACAAGCCTTTGACGGGCATTATGCTTCTCCGTGTGCCTGTCCGGCGTTATATCATCCGGACTATTATCTTTGACAGAATTAGTTTGTTCGGTTTGATTATCCGTATTGCCGTAGTTCGGCAGTGGTTCGCCCTGCTCCAACCCTGGGTCTGTATGATCGTTATTTCTGCCGAGGCGGGATTTGGGGCGGCGCTTGCGCCGCCGCTTTGACTGCTTCTCGAGGGAACAAGCCTTCGGTGCGTCTTTCCGTTCCTCGTCGTCGTCTTTTGGTGTGTCCACCATGTATACGCCATATGATGAGGTGGACGTCCAGCGCCCTGTGGGCGGTGGTTCCTCTTCGCCTCCCGCATCGTCGTCCATACCGTCGATGTCTTCGGAGTCGAAGTCGAGCATGTCGGTTGAGTCATCGAAAGTGGCTATTAAGTGGGTGGTGGGTGGGATTCGAATTTCTTCGTCGTCCGCATCCCAATCCTGTTGGCCATAATCTGGCCAGGGCTCTCCTGGCAAAGAGAGACACCTTAGTGAATTTAGAATGTTGCCGAAGGGCGAGTGCTGAAAGATATCCATGGCGGTGAATTCCATGATCGGTGCCCAATCGGATTCGATTGGCAGGGGCGCGGATGGTTCAGAGTCCGGAAAAGAGTCTGGCACCTTGGAGTCACGGGCTGCGCAGAGGGTTAGGCTGGTGTTCGGCTCGATTGCCGTTGAGACTGCATCCCCTGAGGCGGTGTCTAACCACCCGTCCTCGACTGGTGCAGTTGGCTCCGAGCTAAGGGTCGGAGCTGATGCGGGCACGGCCTCTGGGGTACTGTTCGGTGGCAGAGCTAGGTCATATCCATCGCGACAGTGTGGCGCGCCCGGCTGTGGCTCGAATCCGTCGAAGATCAAGTGTCCATGGATGTCGGCCGTGTAATTCAAACTTCCAAATCTGACCTAATGGCCAGGGGCGTAGCTTTCAATCTGCTCCAGATGGCCAAGCGAATTAGCCCACAGTGCAAAGCCACCGAATACGAAGATCTGTCCAAGGAGAAAAGTCTCACCCTGGACCGCATCACTATCGATGATAGTAGGAGCCATCAAGCCTAACGGCGACGACACAGAGGAACTCTGAATGAAAGCACCAATGTCGGTGTCAAAACCGGCGGATCTCGGGTAGGGGGTCCCGAACTGTGCGTCTAGGCCGGATGGTAACAGGAGGCAGGGGACACGATGTTTTACCCAGTTTCGGGCCCTCTTGATGGAGGTAAAACCCTACGTCCTGCTTGATTAATATTGATGATATGGGTAGTACAAGAGTAGATCTACCACGAGATCAGTGAGGCTAAACCCTAGAAGCTAGCCTATGGTATGATTGTATGTTGTGATTGTTGTCCTACGGACTAAAACCCTTCGGTTTATATAGACGCCGGAGAGGGTTAGGGTTACACAAGGTCGGTTACAAAGGAGGAGATATCCATATCCGTATTGCCTAGCTTGCCTTCCACGCCAAGTAGAGTCCCATCCGGACACGAGAAGAAGTCTTCAATCTTGTATCCTCATAGTCTAACAGTCCGGCCAATGGAGATAGTCCGGCTGTCCAGAGACCCCCTAATCTAGGACTCCCTCATAGATCCCACACAGTTTATTATCACCAACTGTGTAAGATGCTGTACAAAATATCCTGGAGCACCGTCGGTGTATAGTATGCCTATGGCTTACTCGAGAAGGTGCGTCGGCTATAGCCCACAGCCAGTGTGTCAAGCACACTAGCTCGCACCCCAAATACTCCCGCCTCTGCATCCCTGGCAATCACGAAAATACTACTGCCTCGTAATCTCGAAAATATCTACTGCTTGGAATGTTTTAATGTTTGATAGCACATGATTAGTATGTGCGTACCGTGTGTGATGTCTGTTACTCTCGCTCTGCTTCGGTCCCTTGATTCAAATTTTCAGTAGCCCCGGCATTTTACTCACACCTTTGTATCCCTCGCAATCTCAAAAGTATCTGCTCGCCTTCAATCCAAATTTTTAGTAGCCCCGCCTTCTTACTCCAACCAAGTAAAATTTTTAGTTGTCGCAGTATATCCTCAGACATCACCTTGCCCCCCTCCACACACACCACACACTCCCCAAAACCTCCGCCCACACAGACACACACCACCCCCAAAACCATTGGTAGGTCGCAGCCATCACCGGCGCCGCCTCCATCCTCAACCTCTACCTGTGTGCCCGGGAGCTCCTGGAGCCAATGTGCAAACGGAGGTTTAACGCGGCCTTTTCGCCCGGCGCTCGCGAGGTGGCCGCCTAGGTGTCCCGTCGTCCTCCGCGGGCTCGATCCGCCGTCGACAGTCCCCCGACCCGCCCGCCGCCCTATGCTGGTTCGAGGACAGCCGATGAGCTCCTACCTCGGGGTCCGGCAGCGGCGGTGGGGGACATGGGTCGCCGAGATTACAGATCGGGAGACCCACACCCGCAGGTGGTTCGGTAGCTTCCACACGTCCGAGATTGCGGCCACGGAGTATGACCGCTGGCAGGTCCGCTACCATGGCAAGGCGTGTAGGCTCAATTTCCCCTTCGGCACACGTCCGGTCGACCTTGTTTCGTTGGAGCCAGGGGTGGTGAGCTCAGTTATGACGCGGGAGGACCGCGAGGCGTGGGAGCACCTCAAGTGCGAGGCCGCCTACGAGGCCTACATGCAATAGCTCCACCGGCAGCACCCGGAGCTCGTGGAGGCGGAGCGGGCGATCTTTGCTAGCATGGAGGGAGGCGAGGTTGTCGCACTTTCCTCCGATGAAGAGGTCGAAGGCGGCGAGGACGGCGACACGGAGGGCGTCGAGGTGGGCCCTGAGGATGAGGATATTCGACGTTGACAAGTGGAGGAGTGCTTTCCCCAACGACCCCGAGGACGGCACCGGCCCGGACCCGCATCGCGGCACACCGTACATGAAGAGGAAGGGTTGGCTCGACCTCTACTTCGACTGAAAGTAGTTTAGCTTAGTTTAAATTTATGTTTTATGTTCAGTTATGCAAAACACTCTATGTTTATGTTTGAATACATGCTACTTTCGGTTGAACCTGCTTTGAATTTGATCAAATTGAGAAGTTTACAATGTTAGTTTAGGGGATCGACTAGAAAAGGCCAAAAATTGCTGGAGTATATATATATATCCACTAAGGGTTTTAGTCCTTTAACTTTTAAGGGATCGGCTAGAGATGGCCTTATGACTTGTTTATTTCAGTTCTTCACAGTGTGATGCTCTATATGTGCAACTATTTGCCGTGCAATTCAATTTCATCAATAACAGTTTCAACAGTACCACTATGAATTACGATATTTGGTTGCTATTAAGGATATTGCAGTTAACATGCCTTTTCATTTTTTAACAATAACTAGTGTACTTTAGACCTGCACAATACCAGTTTGAATGACTACTTGCTTGATTTAAATGTTATGCCTAATGCAGTTATCACACCTTTCCACTTATTGTTTTTCTTAACTAGCATGCTTAAGCCTGCACACTGAAGCTATCATTTGTAGATTATGTTGTCTACCATTGATATATTTGGTTGATATTTAGCCTATTGTGCTTAACATGCCTTTATATGTACTCATACAGGATAAATATTGAGAACAGTGTTGTTTTCCATCGAGGTTAGTTTCATCGCATAGCTTATATGTACTTACTATTTAGGATATCGGTAGCTAGTACCATATAGCCTGGGGCTGATAAGGGATTAATCATTGAATCGGACATTTCACCGAATATATCTGTAACCCTTTTATCAGTAGGTTAACTAGGGCCATATTTAATATATCGGAGGCTACATAGCAACATGCATTGTATTGAATTACTAAATATGCAATCCCAGACTACATAGCAACAAGGAAGAGTGTTACCTTAATGTTCTGATGATGTCTCGATATACATGTTATAAAATCTTATATAATGGGATGGAGGGAGTGTTGTACGTACTACATCATTTTTCAATTGTTGTTTAGTTTCTAATATTAACTTGGTGCTTTTAGGTACATATATCATTGCCAAAGATCGACACTTCGACCCTTTCTGCGTATGGGGCAATGAGATATTCATGAACCAGCATCAAGTGAGGAAACTGATAAAGATTGTTATTAAAATGGGTCAAAAGATGTCAAACGAACTATTTGTTTACACTTTATGCAAGACAACAGTGAACGTCAGGATGGTAAGTAAGAACCCTATAGACTTCTTTTTACTGCCCATAATGAGTTGTGTTAGATGACAATGCATGTCTGGATCTTTTTTCTTTTGCAATGGATCCTGAAGCAGTTTACTCAACATTACCTCTCAAACTACATGATTGGCGGCCAGCCATCACAAGGGGTTGGACTAGAGTCGTGCATGCCTTCTGCATCCAGGAGAGCACAATAGGGACATTCTGCTTCACCTTGTTCAGCAACCAGAATGTCTGTCGCCTCGTTCTTTACCATGTGTAATAGTACAAGTATAGAACCCTAGTTCATCATTCTTTTTTTGGTGCTTATGTAATTCTTAAACATATGTACCTATGAATCAAATAATGCATTGGTTGTTTGAACATGATGGATATGAATAAAGCTATAGCCTACTTTCAAGTTTAAATTAGGTACAATTTTAAATAGCAGCAATTAAATTAGGGCAAAATTACGGTGTGCAGGTCATTACGGCGCACAAGGTTAATAAAGAACAACGCGTGCGATATACATCATAATCCGACACGGTCCACGGAGAGGAAACGTGTGTAACAATGCACCCAGTTGCCGTTTGCAAAGCATGTGTGATGTCAGACACTATCACATACGGTGCATGAAAACTATGTGTGTGATTGTCTACCTACCGTACACGGTTTATAATCATGAACTGTTTGTGATATACCAGGCATCATAAACATAGAGCCATTTAGGTATGTGCCCGGAAAACTCACGTGTCTGGAATCTGCCCGGTTTTAGGTAAAACAACAGAACTCTGACTGCGATGGCAATGCGAGCACAAACGAGTAGCAGGGATGAAGCGTTTGGGATATTCGACATATCGGAAATGGTTATATAGGGACAAATGTATGCATCAAGGCTCCCTATGCCCGACGGTTTCTGGGTCATGTGGGAAGGACCCCCCTATCGCCCACACTCACTTGGTGACGGTTCCAAATGTCGTCATGGAAAGGAGTTAAAAACTATTTGTGTAGCACCCGACGCGTATCAGTGTGAACTTGATATGTGTTCGATATTTTGATAATATGTATGTTGTGATTCCCTTAGTGTTGTCATGTGAACATCGACTACATGACACTTCACCATATTTGGGCCTAAGGGAATGCATTGTGGAGTAGTTATTAGATGATGGGTTGCTAGAGTGACAGAATGTTAAATCCTAGTTTATGTGCTACTTTGTAAGGGACCGATTTGGATCCAAAAGTTTAATGGTATGGTTAGATTCTATCTTAATACTTTTCTCGTAGTTGTGGATTCTTGCGAGGGGGTTAATCATAAGTAGGAGGTTTGTTCAAGTAAGAATAGCATCTAAGCACCGATCCACCCACATATCAAATTATCAAAGTAGTGAACACGAATCAAGCCAACATGGTGAAAGTGACTAGATGAAATTCTCGTGTGCCCTCAAGGACACTTTGCTTGTTATAAGATACCGTTTTGGCATGTCCTTGGCCACAAAAGGATTGGGCTATATTGCTGCATGTTATTTGTTGTTACCGTTACGTGCTCGTTACAAATTATCCTGCTACCAAATTATCTGTTACTTACAATTTCAACGCTTGCAGACATTACCTTGCTGAAAACACTTGTCATTTCCTTCTGCTCCTTGTTGGGTTTGGCACTCTTACTTATAGAAAGGACTATGATTGATCCCCTATACTTGTGGGTCATCACCGGCCGGTACTTGCTTAGGTCTAGCTCCTGTGTAAGCTTGCACGCCAAGGGTCGCATCTCTCTGACACATTTGTTGAAGTCTTCTTCTGTGAAGATCGACCTATCATCTTTGAACTCTGGACACCCGATGGCCATTTCTTCCGGGTCTAGCTCTGATTACTTATAGAAAGGACTATGATTGAACAATGGCTCCTGCGCGGGCGGCTGACAATTTAACTTCTTCAACATGAGTCGGCACCATTGAAAGATGATCCAACATAGTCTTGATAAGGGTTGGAGGTTGTTTACCACCCGATAAGGCCACAAGACTACGCAGAGTTCTAGTGTATAATTGTTCAGTCAGTGAATAAGTCGCCTTCATCTTTAACAACATATTTTGACCAAGACTATCGCTTCTGGGGCATGTTAAGATTTTTGCACAAGAGTCACCCGGCGGGTTAGCGATATACATATTGTGAGTCGCCAGACGAGTTAAAGAATTTGACGAACAGACGATGAGTTGCATATTGCACTTACCAAAGATGGTGGTTGCCATATGAGAGATATGTTGCTTCAAGCCAGACAACTCTTCAGTCACCAGCTTAAGCTGAGCCTCAACATCTTATGCTCTTTTCAGTAGATTATCCTTTTCAGTTTCCAAGGCGGCTCTCTCTTCATCGAATTTAGCTTTGATCTTCTCAATATTCTCTAATGATGATTCCAAGCTTAGTTCAGCCTTGGCACATTCCTTTTGATGGATCTCCATACTTTTCCTCGACTCGGCGATATTTGACTCGCCCACAGTCAATGCTTCCTGCAAAGAGTGGCACACAATGTTAAGATGGTTAAGTTCATAGTCAACAGTGGTATTTAAGTCCGATGTACATTGCAAGCAATACACTTGGCACTTGGGGGCTAATGTAGGTCATTTCAATCTATAACACCCGACTCATCTTATTCAGATAAGCGGGCCCTTGGGGGCTACAGATTTGGTTCTTAGCAACATTTATAAGACCCAGCTCATCTTATTCAGATTAGCCGGCCCTTGGGGGCTACTATGTATATATATATATATGTATGCAAGGCTAAAGAGAGGGTTGACGTGTTCATACCTCATTGAGGGAGTCCTGGATTAGGGGGTGTTCGGGTAGCCGGACTATACCTTCAGCCGGACTCCTGGACTATGAAGATACAAGATTGAAGACTTCGTCCCGTGTCCGGATGGGACTTTCCTTGGCGTGGAAGGCAAGCTTGGCGATGCGGATATTCAAGATCTCCTACCATTGTAACTGACTTTATGTAACCCTAACCCTACCCGGTGTCTATATAAACCGGAGGGTTGTAGTCCGTAGGCAATCAACTCCATACACAACAATCATACCATAGGCTAGCTTCTAGGGTTTAGCCTCCTTGATCTCGTGGTAGATCTACTCTTGTACTATCCATATCATCAATATTAATCAAGAAGGAGTAGGGTATTACCTCCATCGAGAGGGCCCAAACCCCGGTAAAAAACATCTTGTCCCTTGTCTCATGTTACCATCCGGCCTTGACGCACAGTTCGGGACCCCCTACCCGAGATCCGCCGGTTTTGACACCGACATTGGTGCTTCCATTGAGAGTTCCTCTGTGCCATCACAATCAGGAAGGATGCCTCCTCCCGTCTTTAAAGATGGCGCCGTTGCTAAGGGAGCCTTGGCTGTCGACCAAACCCTCCGGCTAGGTGGTTTCCTCATGACCGCCTGTTATGCTGTTTGCACCGACGGTGACCTCTCGGGTCATCAAAAGCAACCTACACGTCAGCTCGGAGCTCGTCGAGCAGCTAGATCCAATGGATCTCTCTTCCGTAAATGAGCTCTTGGATCGCATCGCCGCCCTGGGGGTCGCTACGGATTACGACCAGGTTGGGCTTAAACCCGATCTAAGAGAAATTAACTCTCCCCAAGTCATCCACCATGTTGCCGTGGTAGAGGCGCAGTGCAGCGACCCTTCATCTATTTTAAGGACTAGCTACGTCCGAATTCCCGACTCTTCCAAGCCGGATACCCGCGGAGAGGAGGATGTAACTCAAGACCTGAGCTTAGGATCAGGCAACGGGCTAGATTCGTTGGACAACATCCAAGAATCCGAACTTCAGAGTTCGGAAACTCTTCGGCCTCCGAATCTTGGATTGGGCGAGGTTTCAGATTCAACGACACCCGCCCACCCGAACATAAGCGAGCTCTCCCAAATCAGGCAGAGGCCCGAGGAAACAGTACATCATTACTGGGCCGGATTCCTCCTGGTTATGAACAGGATAAAGGATTGCCGCGAGGGAGACGCAATCTCAATTTTCTGCATTAATTGCACGGACGAGGGAATCCTTAACGCCGTAAGTCGTCGTGATATTACACGCTCCGCTGACTTGGCGTCCATAGTACAAAAATACTGTGCGATGGAAAGTGCCTGGAAAACTGAAATAAAGTTTTGGGATAATCTGGCCTTGAATAGTAATCCCGTCTGAACTAAGAGGGTGCATCATCATAGGACACCCGGGATAAACACCAAAAAACCAAAACCCTCTACAGGGCATGGAACCGTACTGGAAAGGTGGCTTGATGGACCCTGTAGAATTCACAGTATAGAGGACGCCACACCAACTCACAGCCTTAGAGCATGTTGGATACTCTGGCAGGTGGCCAAAATTGGCGAGGACCTCTTAATTCTGGAGGCCGCAAAAGCCAGCCCGAGGACACCAGTACCGTTCTCACAGTCTTCGAGACTTTCGCATCAAACAATGTGCTAAAAAGAACACTCCGCAGCCTCGCCGAAGTCTATCAAGTTGCAACAATAAATCCATGGAGCGACACTGCAATTACCTTCAACGCAAGTGATGAACCTAGATTCCGAACAGCCCGAGCACCAGCCGCATTGGTCCTCAGTCCCATAGTGGACGGTTTTCGCCTCACCAAGGTGCTCATGGATGGAGGCAGCGGACTGAACCTCATTTATGAGGAAACCCTTCAAAAAATGGAAATAGACTGGAACTGCATCGAGCGAAGTAGCACAACCTTTAGAGGAATAATCCCCAGTCGGGAAGCGCGCTGCACAGGAAAAATCACACTAGATGTGGTGTTCGGCACGCCGGATAATTACAGGTCTGAAGAAGTCACGTTTCAGGTGGCCCCGTTTAAGAGCAGATATAACACTTTACTAGGGCGAGAAGCATTCACAATCTTCCAAGCAATACCCCATTACGGGTACATGAAGCTTAAGATGCTCGGGCCGAATGGAATTATCACTCTAGCTAGTGATCCGGACATAGCACTCCACGCCGAAAACAAGACGGCCGCATTATCCCTTGAGGCGCTATCCGAAGCCTTAGTGGACGAGGAACTGACTGCGCTGTGCTCCACAGTTAACAGGGATGATGTGATACTCGATAAGAGATCCAAATCCACATCCTTCAACCCAGCCGACGAAATAGTCAAATTCCAGGTCCATCCAATGGACCCCAATAAAACAGCTTCAATCGGGGCACAACTGAACCCTGATGCAGACGCCACACTACGAGAGTTCCTACGAGAGAACTGGGACATCTTCGCCTGGCACCCTTCAGACATGCCAGGGATCCCACGCAGGCTGGCCGAACACAGCTTAAATATCCTAAAAGGATTTAAACCTGTCAAACAAGCCCTTCGGCGTTTTTCCGAACCCAAGAGACAGGCTATGGGAGACGAGCTAGCCAAGCTATTGGAGGCCGGATTCATCAGAGACATAAAACATCCGGACTGGCTAGCAAACCTGGTGATGGTACCAAAGAAGGACAAATCCTGGCACCTGTGTGTCGACTTTAAAGACCTTAACAAGGCTTGCCCAAAGGATCCCTTCCCCCTCCCCCGCATCAACCAAATTATCGATGCCACCGCAGGACACGATTTGTTGTGTTTCCTTGACGCATACTCCGGTTACCATCAAATCAAGATGGTAGAACAGACCAAGCTGCAACAGCATTCATCACACCATACGGCCCATTCTGCTTCAACACAATGCCCTTCGGGCTAAAAAACGCCGGCGCAACATATCAGCGCATGATCTAGACATGTCTGGCAAATCAGATCGGCAAAACAGTGGAGGCGTATGTGGATGATGTGGTCGTCAAATCAAGACATGTCGAATCTCTAGTAGATGACTTGAGGCTTACATTCGATAACCTCTGAAAATATGACATCAAGCTCAACCCGGAAAAATGCGTCTTCGGCGTTCCAGCCGGAAAGCTCTTGGGCTTCATTGTATCCGGTACAGGAATTGAAGCAAATCCAGCCAAGATCCGAGCTTTGTCACAATTGGATATCCCAAAGGACCTCAAACAAATACAAAAATTAACCGGATGCGTGGCGGCTTTAAGCCGCTTCATCTCCCGCTTGGGAGAAAAGGCACTACCCCTCTATCGCCTCCTTCGGCGCACCGAACACTTCGAGTGGACGGAGGCCGCCACGGCCAGACTTGATGAAATAAAAGCCATATTGGCAACAAACCTAGTCCTGGCCGCGCCGAACACCGGCGAACCAATGTTATTGTACATTGCAGCAACACATCAAGTTGACAGCGCAGTACTCGTTGTCGAGCGGGAAACGGATGGACACAAATTCCCCCTTCAAAGGCCGGTCTACTACGTATCCACCGTCCTCACTCCATGCAAATCACAGTACCCGTATTATCAAAAGATTGCATACGCGGTATTCATGGCATCCCGGAAGCTACGACACTACTTTCAAGAGTGTTCCATAACAGTAGCCTCGGAAGTACCACTCAACGATATTATCAACAACCGTGACGCAACGGGCCGGATTGCAAAATGGGCCATCGAGCTTCTCCCGTTCGATATAACCTATAAGCCATGGCGAGCTATTAAATCGCAAGTTTTGGCCGACTTCGTCGTAGAATGGACGGAGGCCGACCTCCCTAAAGAGTACGACACATATTGAAACTGGATTATGCATTTCGACGGCTCCAAAATGTTGGCCGGACTGGGGGCTGGCGTCGTCCTGACATCCCCCACAGGAGACACAGTCCAATATGTGCTCCAGATCATGTACATGGATTCCAACAATGCAGCCGAATATGAGGCCCTCCTACATGGCCTCCGAATAGCAGTATCCATGGGTATCCAGCGCCTAGAGGTACGCGGGGATTCAAACCTCGCGATATCCCAAATAAATGGAGACTTTGACGCCAAGGACCCAAAATGGCAGCTTACCGCAACACCGTCCTAAAAATGTCAGCTCGGTTCGAAGGGCTGGAGTTTCACCATATAGCTCGAGAAAACAATCAAGCAGCGGACGTCCTGGCACGCATCGGAGCAAGACACGATGCAGTCCCCCCCAACATCTTTTTGGAAAGATTGTTCAAGCCATCCGTAGCATGGGAGGGGGAACCTGCAAATAACAGCCCGGACCCAGCCGCACCACTCGACGCCGAACAATCTGACACAATTGGAGGCTCTGCCAATGAAATTACACCTCCAGCCCACGTAATAATGGCGGTCATCACCCCGTGGATAGAACCATTCCTAGCCTACCTTACTAGGCAGGAACTCCCGGAGGACCAAAACAAGGCCCGCTGCATAGTGCGGCGATCTAAAGCCTATATAGTCCATGAGGGAGAGCTTTATAAGAAAAGCACTACCGGAGTCCTTCAAAGGTGCATCTCCGAAGAGGAAGGGCAGAACCTTCTGGCTGAAATTCATGCCGGACTCGGTGGTCACCACGCCGCTGCTCGGTCCCTTGTTAGCAAGGCTTTCTGTACAGGCTTTTATTGGCTGACGGCCCGGGCAGACGCTCAGGACCTAGTCCAACGATGCGCTGGTTGCCAACTTTTTGCCAACCAAAGCCATATGCCACCCACCACACTCCAAACTATACCCATCACCTGGCCTTTTGCGGTCTGGGGGCTTGACATGGTCGGACCCCTAAAGGTGGGACCGATAGGAAAAAATACTTACTGGTCATGGTGGATAAATTCACCAAATGGATAGAAGCCAAGCCTGTTAAAACGGCCGAATCCGGACCTGTGATAGACTTCATATCCGGGGTTGTACACCGTTATGGCGTCCCCCACAGCATCATAACCGATAACAGTACAAACTTTACCGCCGACGAGGTAAAACTCTGGTGCAAAAACATGGGCATCAAGCTCGATTATGCTTCTGTCTATCACCCACAAACCAACGGCCAGGTCGAACGTGCAAATGGTCTTATCATGAGCGGCATTAAACCGAGACTGGTGCGGTCCCTCAAGGAATCTAACACGCATTGGGTAGAGGAGCTCGACTTCGTGCTATGGGGGCTGCGGACCACGCCAAATTGCACCACTGGATACACACCATTTTTTATGGTGTACGGCGCAGAGGCAGTTCTGCCCTACGACATAATTCATGATTCACCTAGAGTGCGCATGTACGAAGAAAGAGAAGCCGATCTCGATCGGCAGGACAACTTGGACGCCCTGGAGGAGGAGCGTGACGTGGCAAAAGCCCGTTCTGCATTTTATCAACAGCAGGCCCGAAGATATCGAAGCAGAGAAGTACGGGCCAAGAATTACAATGTTGGCGAACTAGTTCTACGTCTGCCGGATAAGAAAAAGGACAAACTCAAGCCCAAGTGGGAAGGTCCATTCATAATCGACCAAGTCCTGACTGGCGGGGCATACCGCCTGCGAGATGCGTCGGATAACCGACTCGAGCCGAACCCGTGGAACGCCACCCGTCTCCGAAGATTCTATGCCTAGCGCCGGACTCTGTGTTCGTCTCCTTCCTCCGTCCATTTTTTGCATTTTTCTGTCTTACATTTCTCTCCTTCCCCTCTTTTCTTTTATAGCCCTTAAAGGCTCATCTAGTGACGCGCCACTCGCGCTCATTAAACCTGGGGGCTTCTTTAACAGAAGCTTATTTATACGGGCTTCACGCCCAACACATGCGTCAAACTTCCGCATGTACCCTTTTTTTCACCATTATATGCATCGATATGACTTAAGCTTTGGCCAAGCTGGGTTGCCTGGCTCCTGTGCTTACCCCTACGTTCCCGATTGTTCGGCTAGGCGGTAAAGGGAGCACCTCTGCGATTGTTACTTCCGGGTCAGCCGGATGTGTACCTCAGACTGGGTGAAGCCGAAAGCTAGCGTTCTTAAGGGAATATTCGGTCGGTGAGATAAAAGATGATCTTTTTACTCATTCTATGCGCCCCAGATGCTTTTTTCTGCGTCTTTTTACACAGTGCGGACATGCACTTTAGGGCATGCCTCCCAGCAAAAGGAACCCCTAACGGAACTATTCTCTCTGGAAGATGTTTCTTACTAACCATGTAATATAACATAACTAGTTGGGCACTTGTCTGATAAAGCACTAATGACCCCTACGCCTGGTCTCCACGCATACCACGGTTCTTATATAACCGCTATGGTATTCGGACACACTACGGACCGTCAGGTCCCGAGGTTGAAGCGAAAAGGTCGGCAACGACAAACGATCTACAATCCGGCTAGAAGGCATTACACATGTCAATTCAAAATTACATAGTCATTCTGACTGATTGTATTCCTCTTCTATACCATCTAACAGGCTGTCTAATTTATAGTCCTGTTGGGAATACTTCGCGGCCAACTCTACTTGGCCGTATACTAAGCTCATAGGGATCTCCTTCCCATCAGGCCCCACTGGTCTGACCTCGGCCATGTGGTTTGGGTCAGACTTCGTAAAACGGGTCTTCACCATGGCCCAGGCTTCCCTAGCGCCTTGTCGGCAGGCCGATATCTTCCACAACCGGAAGCGCCGCTGAGCTCCCTTCAGCTTCTCCGCAAGCTCTCCAAGGCCCTCGGGCATGGAGTGGGAAGGCCATAAGGCTTGGGAAACACCTCGCATCGCCTGCCGAATTCGCTCATGCAGTTGCATGAGTTCGGGAAGAAGGTCACCCATAGAACCGGGCATCTCCTCTGTAGGACGACCTGTGAGCATACCTACAGACATTACTCTGTTAGTCGACTTCCTCGCCGAACTCTTTTTTCAAAATTCGTTCAAGCACTTACTAAATATGTCGTGTCGAAGCCGCTGATTCTCCTTCGTGGAGTCCGACAGCTGGCCACGAACATCTTTAAGTTCGACGTCCAGCCTGGTGTTGGCATCCTGAAGATCATTCTTCTCTCGCCTCACCTTTGTCAACGTACTCTCACCGGCCTTTAGCTGGCGTAAGAGTTGTTGCTTTTCCGGATCGAGTCCGGTGCCATCTGCAACATGATTTGTCAGATTTGCACCCACACCGCATAATACTAATCTTTCGAAGTGTATCTTACCTAAGGGGGTCTCTTTGGACTCCCCTGCTGCGGCTAGTGCGGCCTCTAGTTGGGCCTTGCACTTTTCTAGCTCCTGGGATAGTACAGTATTCTTCTCTGTAAGAACCTGAATATTAAATGATCCTTAAATCAGTTGCTCTAACTGTTTCAAGTCTCGGGGGCTACGGGTATATATATATATTTGACCAAAATTTTCTTACCCGTATGTCTTTTACATACTGCTCTATGGCTCTGGCTAAACCATTTTGAGCGGCACGGAGGTACGCATCTCCCGAATTAAAGGCATCTAAAGCCTCTTGGGAGAAACAAGAGTCGCGTAGAACTGTCCGGCGATGCCTGTGGTTCATGGCACTCTCCACTTCAGAATTTGTGGCAGACAGCCTGTCCGCATCCTCTGTCGGAGGAGCATCCGGTGCGCACCTTGTGCTCGCCTCCGCTTCCTGGCCAGACATTGGAGCCTGGCTGGTGGAGGCGCGATTGGCAACCTCTCCGGATATAGTCCGGCGAGGTCTCTTCGTTCTGAAGATAGCACGAACATTAATATGCCTGGACAGAATAACATCAGGGAAGCAGAGGGTGCGCTATACCTTTGCGTCGCCATCTCAGTCCGGACTACATTCCTTTTTGCCCCACGGGGCCCTACGGCCCCTCGTTGGCTAGCCGCCGCAGGTTCGGCCTCCTGCCTCGGAAATCTCCCCTGCAAAACACGGTTGTCGTCAGAAACACCGGAATACATGAGAGTGGAATCTCTCTCAAGGGAATGAGACTCCGGTTTCTGTCACCTGGGAGGCCGGGATTAACCCTGGGTAATCAGCCATGATGGCTACCAAGGTATTGTCCTTGCTTAGCTGATGGAACACCCCGTCGATAAGCTCCACCGATATGTCCGGATCCTCTTCGGAGTCCGGATCGAGGGACCGTTCTGGGTCCTCGGGTTGTGGAGGGCGGCCGTTTATATCCTTTACCACCTGTCGCAGTTCCTGCATTGAAGTTGTTAGACTACATATCTAACCGTGGGAGTACAAAACAAACGGGCAAGCGCAGTTGTTCACTTACCCAACTTGGAGGATCGTACATAGTAAATCCGGCCTGCAGGTTGACGCGGAGGAATTCCTCCTTTTCTCCCTTGTACAAAGAAGATAAGATCTTTACTAGGGCGGCAGCTGAAGCCGGCCCCTTACGACCGTAATGGGTGGGGTCATCCTCCCTGTTGAAATCCCACATGGGGTGGCCTCTATATTGAAGTGGCTGCACCCCCCGCATAATGCATGCGGCCATGACTCCAATCATGGTTAGTCCGGAATGAGCCAACAGTCTTATCCGGTCCATCAGGTAAAGGACGTCTCTGTCGCTTTCTCTCTGAGAGCTCTGCGGATGCCAGCTCAAGTGTTTCTTCAATGTAGCACTGTTGAACTCAGGGAGACCGACCCGGATAGGGTCCGGTAGCGGGACGTCATCTATATAAAACCATTCCGAAGGCCAGTCCTCGGACGCCTTCTTCGGGGTTTCGGATAGGTATCCGGTCCCGGCGATGCGCCATACTTTGGCTCCGCCCACTTGGTATATAGACCCCTCTTTAGAACGGGGCACCAGGCAGAATAACCTCTTCCATAGCGCAAAATGAGCCTCAATGCCTAAAAATAGCTCACAAAGGGCGACGAAACCCACAATATGCAATACGAAGGCGGGCGTGAGGTTGTGCAGCTGGAGGCCGTAGAACTCCAGAAGCCCGCGGAGAAATGGGTGAAGTGGAAATCCCAGTCCCCTTATTAGATAGGGGACGAGGCACACCCGCTCTCCTTTATAAGGATTGGGGGTGCTCTCCGCTTGTTTTCCGCCATTATAGGTGGCGAGACCGGCTCAGACCGGGACCATGTATGCCTGAGGGAGAAATCCCTTGGCCTGAAGTGACGCTAACTCGCTATGCGGGATGGTGCAACTCTCCCAGTCCCCGGGTTTGGGACCCGAGGGGCGAGGGGAGGAGCTGCGACGGCTGGTCATGTTGGAATGGACCTTTGCTAGAAGCGCTCTGATGATAACTCGCTGAAAGGAGAAGATGTGGTTTGGACCTAAATCCCCATCCCGTTAAATAGGCGGCTTGTTTAAACGGCTAGGGGTGTGGATGTAAAAACACCCCGGCTTTTCGCATTCGTTTGAACACGTGGAAGATGGCCATTATTGGGCGTGGAAGCCGAGGAGCACTACATTACAAAAATCGGACATTATTCCTATAGGTACACAAGATTTGGAGAGGAACCCGCCTTGCAATGCCGAACAATCTGCGCGCCCGACTCATCGTCATTGAAGCCTGGTTCGGGGGCTACTGGGGGAGTCCTGGATTAGGGGGTGTTCGGCTAGCCGGACTATACCTTCAGCCGGACTCCTGGACTATGAAGATACAAGATTGAAGACTTCGTCCCGTGTCCGGATGGGACTTTCCTTGGCGTGGAAGGCAAGCTTGGCGATGCGGATATTCAAGATCTCCTACCATTGTAACCGACTTTATGTAACCCTAACCCTATCCGGTGTCTATATAAACCGGAGGGTTGTAGTCCATAGGCAATCAACTCCATACACCACAATCATACTATAGGCTAGCTTCTAGGGTTTAGCCTCCTTGATCTCGTGGTAGATCTAGTCTTGTACTACCCATATCATCAATATTAATCAAGCAGGAGTAGGGTATTACCTCCATCGAGAGGGGCCAAACCTGGGTAAAATACATCTTGTCCCTTGTCTCCTGTTACCATCCGGCCTTGACGCACAGTTCGGGACCCCCTACCTGAGATCCGCCGGTTTTGACACCGACACCCATATTTTTGCTTCATTAACTAGACCAACCCGGCCTCCATGTCTCGGCTTGTGTGAAGGCGGCTTAAATAGCCCGCGTACACCTCATCTGCATTGAATGAGGAGTAATTTTCCAAATCTAGTTTTGCCTTACCCTTCCCCAATGTGGGTATTTCCTCCTTAGTTGAGTGCTTGGTTAGCACTCTGGAGACCTCGGGTGCCTTAAAGGCTGACCCAGCAGCAGTGACATCGTCAGCATCAGCAGCGGCATGGATCTTGTCAGTGGACCTGGCAGGAGTGGGAAGCTTAGGACTTGGTGGGTCATGATTGGAAGTCAGGTCAATCTCAGTATCCATCGGTTCAAGGACATCAGCATCAATTTGTGGTGGCGGGTCAAGACAGGTTCTTCGGGGTCTTGGATAGGGGCCTCAGTGATTTCTGTCATTTGTTTCTCCGCCTTAGAAACTTCAGGGGCTTTGGAAGAATCACCAACATTATGTTTCTTGCCAGTTTTAGCTTTGGCCCTATGACAAAGATGTGAAAGCTTATGAGTATATTACCACAAGTCTTTTATCAACAAATGAGAAACACTTACCCCTGGGCAACAATGAAGGCAGGCATCTGGGTTCCACTTGGGTCACTAGAAGATGGTGGTATTCCCTGATAGTTTGAATCAGAAGAAGTAAGAGGCTGATGCATGAGACCGGCCTTTGGAAGGGATAAAGTCGGACTATATATGAGGCACCTCATGACGACGCTTGTGAGGAGCCGGCGTGTTGGATAAGCCGGCCACAAGTTCTTCAGCGCCACCACTCCGGGTAAGGCGCCTTGACTCGTGCTGTTGTTTCTTCAAAAGAAAGTTGGGGTGTAAATGAGCAAGAGGGTGTGAAAAATCTTACTTTTTGGATGACCTACAGTGTTTTCTTTCTTGGCAAAGGTTCTGAGTCGAAGGAGATAATAGTTACCTCTACTTCGTCGGCATGGCTTGTCTCCACTTCATCCTGAGAAGAATCAACATCAATAAGTTGCATGAAAAGAAGACCAAGGGAGTCATGTTCTACCTCTGACTCATCAAGTTCAAGTAACTCTTGGGCTGTCAACCCAGAGCTTTAGTTTTCATGACCTTCATTTTTTGATGTGGAACGGCGACGGTTATCTTTTTCTTCCAGAAGGCGTGACCATCCTACATACATACACACACATTGTCAATGGTTTAAAAGGAGTAAAGTGTAAAGCACAAAGGAATGAGCAGAAGATTTACTGAAGGTTTTTACAGGAGGGGTCGGGTTAAGAGCGTAGAAAGGGTTTAGCCCCACCCTATTGCAGTTCTCTTGATGCTCTCCAAGCAAAGATTTAACCATTTCATTAACATCTTTGCCAGACAAAGGTTTCTGATTGTAACATTGCGGTTCCTTTGCATCACCGGTATATTCATACATTAAGCCGTTGCGTCGGCTCAAAGGCAAGATCCTTCGTGACACCCAGCAGCGAGTCAAATTGACTCCAGATAAGCCATTAGCAATTAAAGCCCTTATCTTTGAAAAAGTTGGCGTGTATTGAGCATGCTCTGTGGCAGTGAGTCGGCCTAGGAGCTCGATGGTGGTGCTGAGTCGATAAGGGCGGTAACCAGGTAGGGGTTTCTCTTCTGATGGAGAAGTGTCTTTGTAGTAAAACCAAGTGCGGTTCCAGCATTTGGGATGGCTTGGTCAGACGGCTGAGGGAAAGGTCACATCTCTTCGTCATTGGATGGAAACGCCTCCAAGATCTTGGCTGGGTCCGTCTGTCATCTCGGTTTGGCGGTTGATGTAAAAGAAATCTTTGAAGAGGTTGACGGTAGGCTCTTCTTGTAAATACACCTCATAGAATACTTGGAATTGGCATATGTTGGAGACAGAGTTGGGGCCGATATCTTGGGGATGAAGGTTATGGAAGTGTAGAACATCCTAGAAAAACTTTGACCTAGGCGGTGAAAAGCTATGGAGAAGGTGGTCTACAAAGATTACCACTTCACCCTCTCCGGGTTGTGGAGTAACTTCAGGGCCGGGAACCCGCCAGTGAATGACTTCTTTCGCTGGTAAGACGCCCATATCCATGAACTCCTTGAGCATTAGCTCTGAGGCTTGGGTTTTTTTCAGTCACAGGAAGTGCGCTTTTTTGTCATGACTGACCGGGTTAAAGAGCTGTGATCAAGAAATAAATTATGGCGGGTTAAAATTACAGTGGTAAGCCGCTGATACGTCTCCAACGTATCTAGAATTTTTGATTTTTCCATCCGATTATATTATCAATCTTGGATGTTTTATAATCATTTTATAGTCATTTTATATCTTTTTGATACTAATCTATTGACATAGTGCCAAGTGCCAGTTGCTGTTTTTCCATGTTTTTACATCGCAGGAAATCAATATCAAACGGAGTCCAAATGGAACAAACTTTATGGAGAAATTTTTTTGGACCAGAAGTAACATAATGGGCCCTAGCTGCGCCTGGGGAGTGCTCCAAGGAGAGCACAAGCCACCAAGGCGCGCCCTGGTGTGTAATGCCCACCTCGGGTGCCCCCCGGACCGCCTCTTTGCTCTATAAATACCCCAATATTCTAGAAACCCTAGGGGAGTCGATGAAATATTGATCCAGCTGCCGCAGATTCCAGCACCACCAGACCCAATCTACACACCATCTCGGATTGGGTTCACCACCTCCATTGGTGCCTCTCCGATGATGCGTGAGTAGTTCTTTCTAGACCTTCGGGTCCATAGTTAGTAGCTAGATGGCTTTCTCTCTCTCTAGATTCTCAATACAATGGTCTCTTGGAGATCCATATGATGTAACTCTTTTGCGGTGTGTTTGTTGGGATCGATGAACTTTGAATTTATGATTAGATCTATCTTTTTATATCCATGAAAGTTATTTGAGTTTCTTTGATCTGTTTTATGCATGATTGCTTATAGCCTCGTATTTCTTCTCTGATATTTGAGTTTTGCTTGGCCAACTTGATCTATTTATCTTGCAATGGGAAGATGTGCTTTGTAGTGGGTTCAATCTTACGTTGCTTGATCCTAGTGACAGAAGGGGAACCGACACGTATGTATCGTTGCTACTAAGGATAAAACTATGGGGTCTATCTCTACATAGATAGATCTTGTCTACATCATGCCATCGTTCTTATTTCATTACCCCGTTTCTCCATGAACTTAGTACACTAGATGCAAGCTGGATAGCGGTCGGTGTGTGGAGTAATAGTAGTAGATGCAGGCAGGAGTCGGTCTGCTAATCTTGGACATGATGCCTATGTAATGATCATTGCATGGATATCGTCATGATTATTTGAAGCACTATCAATTTCCCAACAATAATTTGTTCACCCACCATTTGCTATTTTTCTCGAGAGAAGCCACTAGTGAAATCTACGGCCCCCGAGTGTCTTTCTCATATATTTTCCTTTGCGATCTACTTTTCCTTTGCATTTATTTTCAGGTCTATTAAACCAAAACAACAAAAATACTTTGCTGCACTTTATTTTATTTGCGATCTATTTATTCAATCTATTCCAACTTTCTCCCGTCCATGCACCAATTTTTGGTGCCGTCACCCGAAAGGGATTGACAACCCCTTTAACATGTCGGGTTGCGAGTGGTTGTTATTTGTGTGCAGGGGGTGTTTATGTTGTGTTGTTTGGTTCTCCTACTAGTTCGATAACCTTGGTTTCATCACTGAGGGAAATACCTACCGTCGCTGTGCTGCATCATCCCTTCCTCTTTGGGGAAATACCGACGTAGCTTCAAGCCGCATCAAAAGGAATTTCTGGCGCCGTTGCCGGGGAGGATCTTCAACATATACTAGGTTCCTAATCACAAATCTCATCTCCTCGCATTTTTATTATTTACCATTTGCCTCTCGTTTTCCTCTCCCCCACTTCACAAAAAATTGTCATTTTATTTGCCACTCTTTTTCGTTCGCCGTTTTCTTGCCGGATCTGTTTTTGTTCGCAATTTTATTTGCCGTTATTATCGTCATGGATAGTTCTCCTCCTATTGCATGCACTCCCGAGAATGAAGTTCTCAACTTTAAACAAAGGGTAGGAGAAAATTTAAAAGATTCTTGGTATAGAATTTGCAATGCTCATAATAGATCTATCCGTAAGCAATCTACTATTGCAATGCATCACATCTTGGTATAGATTCGTGCTTGATACGATTACCGGTGGAAATTTCTTGATGTGTCCCTGAGGGAGTCCTGTACGAAGGGGTCCTTGGGTGTCCGGCCTGTTATCCATGGGCTGGACTGATGGGCTGCAAAGACATGAAGGCTGAAGACTTCACCGTGTCTGGATTGGACTCTACTCGGAGTGGAAGGCAAGCTTGGTGACCGAAGATTCCTTTTTATGTAACCGTCTCCATGTAAATCCTCGATCCCATCGGTGTCTATATAAACCGTAGGGAATAGTCCGGAAAGGCCAGATACATATACTCATTACCATACCCACATGGGCTAGACTTCTAAGGTTTAGCCATTACGATCTCGTGGTAGATCAACTCTTGTAATAATCATATTCATCAAGATCAATAGAGCAGGAAGTAGGGTATTACCTCCATAGAGAGGGCCCGAACCTAGGTAAACATCGTGTCCCCCGTCTCCTTTACCATCAATCCTAGATGCACAGTTCGGGACACCCTACCCGAGATCCGCTGGTTTTGACACTGACATTGGTGCTTTCATTGAGAGTTCCACTATGCCGTCGACAGAAGGCTCGATGGCCCCTTCGATCATCAGTAATGACGTTGTCCAGGGAGAAACCTTCCTCCTAGACAGATCTTCATATTCGGCGGCTTCGTACTGCGGGCCAACTCGTTTGGCCATCTAGAGCATATCGACAGCTACGCCCTGGCCATCAGGTCAGATTTGGAAGCCTGAATTACGTCACGGACGTCCGTGGAGATTTGATCTTTGACGGATTCAAGACCGCGACAACCGCTCCCCATCGCCTCGATGAACATGGCTTACACCCGTCATTGGGCTGCATCCAGGAGGTAGCTCATGTAGCAGCTCTCGCCTTAAATCCGGAGTAGATCAAGTCGCCCAAAGATGGGAAGCTCGACCACATCATGGGGGCTACCGATTCCGCGGCGCTGGAGCCGCACGCAGATTCCACTTCATATGGTATCTGCATCAACGGAACCTCAGACTCGCCTCCGATGTCGAACTCTGAACCCTGCGAGCCCACGTATACGGAACTCGATTGGTTATCGATCTTCAAGTTCAGCGCCGCAGATATCTTCCAACACTCGCCCATGGTGACATGCTAAACTCGCTAAAAAACCTATCCCAGGAAGACGACCTGTCGCCAAACTATGTTCGGTTTGAACTTTCGGTGGACGATGAAGAATTTTGTTTCCCACCCGCCACCCACTTCATAGCCACTGTTGAAGACCTAACCAACACGCCCGACCCCCGCTTCGAAGACATCGACGGTGTGGACGATGATGAGGGGCAAGGCCAGAGCTTATTACACGCTCGACACAGGTTGACCACTTCCTGGTATGACGTGTGTATGATAGACACACCTTACGACACTCTCGACGATGACAAGGAGGATCCAGTCGAGAATAAACTGCCTGGTACACAGCCCGGACACCGGCACCCTAGGTCACATCGCCCAAGAGAAAACACTACCAGCACTAGAGAATACGATACCCTGGAGAACAAAGACCCTGTTGAGGTAGAATTCGAGCAGGATGAACAGGAAGGCGGGAAAGACAGCTCTGATGAACAGACCACATATGAGGACTTGGAGGACAACAATTATCTCTCACTCTCCGAGGAAGAGGAGATCCTAGGCAACGAAGATTTTATCATGCCCAAGGAACCTCTCGAGCAGGAGCGCTTTAAACGTCGGCTTATAGCCACTGCAATGAGCCTAAGAAAGAAGCAGCTGCAGCTTCAAGCAAGCCAAGATTTGCTCAATGATAGATGGACCGAGGTCTTGGCCGGTGAAGAAACCTGCCTTAGTAGCCCAGTCAAAAGCCACCCCAAGAATAGGTGGCTCCCTCAATACGATGGCAGGGCGATGGAACCCATACCACCATCAAAAAATGTGGCGGGCTGACCACAGTTCGGTCCAGACAAAGCAGCAGCCCAAGCAGAGCACCATACCAACCCATCCGACCGTCAAAACAAAACAGCTCGGGGGAATACCCGCTATATCAACCAAGACACGGAGGGTAGAGCAGGACGCACAAGATCGATGTATAGATCACGAAGATATACACCGACCGACGATGATGGTCGCTTATTCGGACGCTATAAAGCCGACCATGCCTGGTCCGAACACCGTAAACAGAGCCCGCCAGAGGTGCTTCATAGTGTGGCCCAACATAGAGGAGTTGCACACTCTCTCTTCTTCACTAACGAAGTAATGGAGCACGAATTTACAGATGGGTTCAAACCCATTAACATCGAATCATACGATGGAACAACAGATCCCGCGGTATGGATTGAGGATTACCTCCTCCATATTCACATGGCCTGCAGAGACGACCTCCACGCCATTAAATACCTACCTCTCAAGCTTAAAGGGCCAGCTCGGTACTGGCTAAACAGTTTGCCAGAAAATTCTATTGGCAAGTGGGAAGATTTGGAAGACGCCTTTCGAGACAACTTACAGGGAACATATGTCTGACCATTATACATCGATGACTTAAGTCACATTGTCAAGGAGCCCGGCGAGTCAGCCAGGGAGCTCTGGACCAGGTTCTTAGTCAAAAAGAACCAAATTGTCGATTGTTCGGACGCAGAAGCCCTTGCGGCCTTCAGACATGGCGTCCAGGATGAACGGCTAGCACGTCACCTCAGCCAGGAAGGACCCAAATCCATGGCAGTCATTACCGCTGTAATGACCCGCTTCTGTGCGAGAGAAGACTACTAGCTTGCTCGTATAAGCAACGACGCCAGCGGCCCGGGCACTTCCGAAACCCGAGATGGCAACGGCAAGCCACGACAAACTGAAATCAATAGTTGCAGTAATATACGCGACACAACGGTGGATGCCGGATTTCACAATACGAAGCCCGGTCAACGAAAGAAGCCACTAAAGGCAAACCAAGATGGACCATCCACCCTTGACAGGATATTGGACCGACCTTGTCAGATTCACGGTCACCTCGATAGGCCAGCTAATCATACCAACCGAAATTGTTGGGTCTTCAAGCAGGCAGGCAAGCTTAACGCTAATCACAAGGGGAGGAGGCCACCAGGCGATAAACACGACAGATCGACTCGCCAGCAGAACGCCAGGGGCCAGAAACAGTTTCCCTTTGACGTTCGACCACTTTAGGAACACGAATAGCAGTTCGTCTTTCGCCACCCACGTACTATGCTGGCAAAATTTGCACCATGCGCACATCACTACGCAGTCAAGATACCATGGGCATCAGCGGAAGCACAATACGGACAACCCTACAAGCATTCCCATAACGTTTTTTATATGTTTACCTTATTTTTCTGTATCATCCCTAAAGAACAGGCGACCAGCTGGACAACATCTACAACAGACTCTATCGGAGTTCGGATCCATATGCTCACCTAAGGGGCTACTTCCGTGAAGGATTCCCCTCCTCGAGGACGGGCGACGCAGACGTGCGACAGGAGGTCCAAAATAACATTTTTCTTGGACCGCACTCTTTATTCTGAGCCTGTACCATGCCCTCTTTCCTCTGATCCCGACCCCGAGCATGTCCAATAGCCAGGTCCGTGGTTTCTCTCTCTTTATATCATTGGCACATCGCTCCATTCTCAGTAAGTCTCATCCGAACCGATCTTTCATACTCTTTCAACAATAAGTACGGCCTTAACGGTTGCTCTCCAGATGCACCTCGGCATACCGTGCCAGGGCCTCGGCATGGGAATGAATGAGCTGCCAGTAAAAGTCCGAACAGCTCTATAGCGTACTTCGGCGTTGCAAGTTTGGCCTTATATGCATCAGCTCCGAATCATTGTCTTGGGTCAATAGTTGGGTTTCCCGGCTCCTGTGTTTGCTACCCTACGTTCCGCTCTATCGGCTAGGGTAGTAAAGGGAGAACTACTTCGATTGTGCCCTGGCCTAAACCGGATGAGCACCTCAGTAGAGAAAGCCAAAAACTGACTGTCATGATGCGGCGAGAGCTGGTCAACCACTTGACGACTTATTGGAATCTTTAGCGATTCTCCGTGTAACACGAGGGATCTTTTTCAGATCATATATGCAAGGCACAACACACCGCATACACACCAGGGGCTATGTCATAGCCCCACCATAAAACTCCTATGGTTAAGTGAAAGTGTTAACGCCTTATAGTTTCCTAGTTCGCCGCATTATCACCTCTTTTATGGACCAAGACATTGGATAAAGAGTGATTAAATGCTTTTCCGAACACCCCCGTACTTCCTACGAGGGGGCTGAAGCCAACGACTGGAAAACTTTCAGATTATATTAAAATGATCGCACATGAGGAATTCAATCTTTTCGAGAAAAACATAAATAGATTAACTATAAAATTGTCTTTTACAATCATCATACACCTCACTCGAACATTATGTTTTTCGAGCATTGACCCTCTATCAAGCGGGCGGCCTCTAGGACGTCTTCAAAATAACGCTCCGGTTCCGGACGGTCCTTGCCTTCAGCCGGACCCTTCGTTGCGATGTCGATGTCCTCCATCTTTCCCACAATGTCTTGACTCGGGCAAGGGCCATCCGTGCACCTTCAATGCACGCCGATCGGTTCGCAGCATCGGTTCACGGCACCACATCGACAAGCTTCTGCACCAAACCAAAATAGCTACTTGGCGCAGGCTCGGTTGGCCACAGCCGGATTATAACATCCTTCATGGAAGCGCCAGATACCCTATGAAGTTTGGCCCATTGGGACATCTGTTCATTGAGCAGTAGCGGGCGCTTCGACGCACCTAACTGTGACCAAAAAAGCTTCTTCATTGCATATCCAGTTCGCGCTTGGTAATATCGCACTGCATTCGAACAACTCCTCGGCAAGTCCAAATACTCGTCAGGAGAACTCCACACTTGGTTCAGTTGAGCATAGTCCGGGTCACCGAACTTAGTCTGTAGCAGAAAAGGATTTCCAGCCACTATCTCTTTCGCCTGCCGAACCTCCTCACGGAGTGCTCTGGACTCTGATGGCGCTTCTCTTGCCTCCTGTCGGGCCTTATCCAGTTCAGCTGTTAAGGCTTTATTCTCCTTCTCAAGAAATTCGCAGCGGCCAGTAGCATTCTCCAAAGCGAGTGTCATCGTGGATACCTTCTCCTCGCCCCGGCATTGCGCAACTTGTTCGGCCTTCAGTTCAACCGATGCTCCTTCAGCAGCAGCATCACTAAACTGGGCCCGCTCCTTGGCCCGGATTAGCTCTGCCCGAAGAGCCTCCACGGCGGCAACACCATCTACATTTCATGCACATTTCATATAAAGCTCTTTCCCGCGTCAAGCACACTGGTGTAAAGAATGCTCGAAATACATACCTTGCGAGTGGTCAAGACACCTGTTGATCAATGCAACGTCATCCTCTGCAATATCCAGCTTTCGATGCAGTTCGGCCACCTCCGTATTCTGGACAATCATAGGAGGGGAAACAGCCTGTATTTCAAATTAACCCAAGGTTAATACCTGAGCATATCTCTTTGATCATCCGATCGCTTCCTTCAGAAGACAATCCGAGTCTTAGGGGCTACTGCATATACAACAGGTGCATTCTGTCAATAAAATTCAATTGACAAAAGCTACATCACAAACCTCAAAACCTCTTAGAAGGCTCGTGAAGGCCTCATTCAATCGACTCTTCATGGATAGAACCTTTTTGACCACCGTAGCCATCAAGGTACGGTGCTCTTCTGAAATGCATGCTCATCGTAACAAGCCCGTCAGCATTTCTGGTGCTCCTGGGTCCTCGGAAACCGCTGCCGGAGTACGTCATTCCTGCGAAGGAACCCGCTTACTTGCCTCCAGAATCGTCTCCGGCTGTAAACCGGACAGTTCAGGGATGCTAGTCTTGATCCCAGAACCCCGAGTGACAAAGCCACCGCCTTCGGGTAACGCCTTCTTCGTTTCTTGTACTACTTGGTGTTCGGGAGGAGCCCTTTGGGATGATACCTCGGTATCATCCCCCCCTATTGGGCGATGGGGCGGGAGAAGGCGTGTCACTCTCCATCATCTCCGGAAGAAGATCTCCCTAGGAGGAGGACGATTGAGAAGCACTAGGTGTTAACCTGCGTGGACGAACATATATCCGATGATTACTTCACTAATAGGAAGAGAATGAGGTGCATTTAAAGTGCCCCAGCCTCGCTTACGGTTTGCCTCGAGGTTCGTCCTCGTTATCGCTCGCCCAGCCCAAGCCGCTCGATGACGGCGTTTTTCCTCTCTTGGAAGGCTTCCCCTCCTGACTTTCGGAGGCGACCCTCTTCTTGCCTTGGAGGGCTCCCTCTGCACTTTTACCCTTGGGCAAAAGGATTTTAGTTTCCCCGAACGCAGCCGCCTGGTACAGTGTCGGAATCAGCATTCTCATCAGTAGGGCGGTCGCAGGGTCTTCGAGAAGGGGCGTCGGACACCAGATTAGCACCGCTTTCTTTATCGAGTCCTTTACAGGTACATATTGTTCAGTATCTTGTTAAGAGATGCCTGAATGGAAGGTGCTCGGATATCAAGTACTTACCAGAGTGTCCGGATGATTGCAGTCAAGGACAACGTCTTCGGTGGTGTCCGGCCATTGCTCTCGTTCCCCAAAATATAATTTCCACATTCCTTCATGTGTAGTGCTGAAGAAGTGTTGTAGAGTACGCCGCCCTTCTGGGTTAAACTCCCACATACGAAGAGGCCCCGGCTGACATGGCAGGATCCGGCGGACTAGCATTATTTGAACAACGTTCACAAGATCGATGCCCTTCTCGGTAAGGCTTCGGATGCGACTTTGCAGAATCTACACTTCATTGACAGATCCCCAGTCCAATCCCTTATTGACCCATGAAGCGAGCTGAATTGGAGGACCGGGTCGGAACGCAGGCGTAGCCGCCTACTTGGGGCCCCGCGGCTCGTTGATATAAAACCACCCCTGCTGCCATATGTCGGAAGATTTGGCGAAAGATCCTTCGGGACAAACCGCGCCGGCTAGCTTGCCTATTATGACGCTACCGCACTCTGCCTGCTCCTCCTCTGCCATCTGCGGCCTCACATCAAAGGTCTTGAGCCACAAACCAAAGTGCGGAGGAGTCCGGAGTAAGTCCTCACACGTGACGATAAATGTCGAGATGAGGAGAATAGAGTCCGGGGCCAGATCGTGAAAATCAAGCGCATAGTAGAACATGAGCCCCCGGACGAAGGGGTTGAGCGCAAACCCTAGCCCGTGAAGAAAGTGGGATACAAATACTACCCTCTCACCAGATCTGGGGGTCGGTATGACTTGCCCTTGTGCCGGAAGCCGATGAAAAATTTCCGGGGTCAGATACCTCGCTACGCGGAGCTTCGCAATATCCTCCTCTGTGATAGAAGAAGCCACCCACCAACCCTGATGGTTGGATCCGTAGATGACTAGGGCTGGTGGAGATTGGAACCCGAGGGTTGGAACTTGGGGTGGCTGGGGTTGAGGAAGGAGCAAGCACAAGGGAAGAAGACGAGACTGGGTCTCTATATAAAGGCCCCGAATACTGGGCGTCCCCCCAGGCTCTCTAAACATACCTATCACCAAGGAATTGTACCCAGGGGACGGTTGGGTTACCCATGCCTGCATTAATGAAAATCCCATAAATAAAGGGACACGATCTCTGCCCTGACAAGACGTGCCAGTAAAACCGTGCCCCGAGACGTGGGGCGGCTCGCTAGCCGACGGTTGGAAATATTAACCGGGCAGGCATGATACGATGTCATGAACAGTTGTTAACAAGTTAGGCTCGTGGATATTATATTCTCTACAATTATATACACAGGTCCGGATATATTTACTTCGTCCGAAGACTATTCTGGAGTTCGGAAGGAGGGAAATCGCCTTGCAATGCTGAAGACAAATCTGCGCATTGGACTCCTCGTCATTGAAGCAAGGTTCAGGGGCTGCTGAGGGAGTCCTGGACTAACGGGTCCTTGCATGTTCGACCTGTTATCCATGGTCCGGACTGATGGGCTACGAAGACATGAAGGCCGAAGACTGCACCATTTCTGGATTGGACTCTACTTGGCATGGAAGGCAAGCTTGGTGACCGAAGATTCCTTTTTATGTAACCGACTCCATGTAAACCCTAGATCCCCTCGTTGTCTATATAAATCGAAGGGGATAGTCCGAAAAGGCCAGATACATATACTAATTACCATACCCACATAGGCTAGACTTCTAGGGTTCAGCCATTACGATCTCGTGGTAGATCAACTCTTGTAATACTCATATTCATCAAGATCAATCAAGCAGGAAGTAGGGTATTGATAACCCACAAGTATAGGGGATCGCAACAGTTTTCGATAAGTAAGAGGGTCGAACCCAATGAGGAGCTAAAGGTAGAACAAATATTCCCTCAAGTTCTATCGACCACCAATACAACTCGACGCACGCTTGACGTTCGCTTAACCTAGAACAAGTATGAATCTACAAGTACTTTGTAGGTGTTGTTGGATAGGTTTGCAAGATGATAAAGAGTACGTAAATAAAAAGTAGGGGCTTTTTAGATAAAGAAACAATAAAGTAAATATAGTGAGTGTGGAAAAGTGGTGGTAGGAGTTGCGAAATTGCCCCTAAGAAATTGACTACTTTACTAGACCGATAGCAAGTATTATGTGGGAGAGGCCACTTCTAGCATGTCATCCCTGACTTGGAATTCTATGCACTTATGATTGGAACTATTAGCAAGCATCTACAACTACTAATATTCATTAAGGTAAAACCCAACCATAGCATTAAGATATATTGGTCCCCCTTCAATCCCGTATGCATCAATTTCTATGCTAGGTTGAAGCTTCTGTCACTCTTCCCTCCAATACATAGTCCTATCAACATACAACTAACCCTATGGTGTGATCCACGCGCGCAATCATATGATGGGAACCAAAGGACAGCAACATAACCACAAGCAAATTAAATCAATCGTAGCAATTCATCAACCACTGATAAGACAACGAAAATCTACTCAGACATCATAGGATGGCAACACATCATTGGATAATAATATGAAGCATAAAGCACCATGTTCAAGTAGAGGGTACAGCGGGTTGCGGGAGAGTGGACCATTATAGATAGAGGCGGGAAGGTGATGGAGAAGTTGGTGAAGATGGCGGAGGTGTTGGTGTAGATCGCGGTGATGATGATGGCCCCCGGTGGCACTCCGGTGCCACCGGAAGCGAGGGGGAGAGAGCCCCCCTCCTTCTTATTCTTCCTTGACCTCCTCCCTAGATGGGAGAAGGGTTTCCCCTCTGGTCCATGGCCTCCATGGCATGAGAGGGCCGAGAGCCCCTCCGAGATTGGATCTGTCTCTCTCTGTTTCTGTGTTCTCAGATTCTTCCCTTTCACCGTTTCTTATATTCCCGGAGATCAGTAACTCCGATTGGGCTGAAATTTTGACATGATCTCTATCCAGAAATTAGCTTTCTTGCGGAGGAAGAAGGGAATCAACCGCCTTACAAGGTGGACACGAGGGTCAGGGGCGCGCCTTCCTCCCCAGGGCATGCCCCTACCTCGTGGGCCCCTCGAGCATCGTCTCGCATGGATTCTTCTTCCCAAAAATCATATATATTCCAAAAAAATCTCCGTCAGTTTTTATTCCATTTGAACTCCGTTTGATATGGATATTCTGTGAAACTAAAAACATGTAACAAACAGGAACTGGCACTAGGCACTGAATCAATATGTTAGTCCCAAAAATAGTATAAAAAGTTGCCAAAAGTATATGAAAGTTGAATAATATTGGCATGGAACAATCAAAAATTATAGATACGACGGAGACGTATCAGCATCCCCAAGCTTAATTCCTGCTCGTCCTCGAGTAGGTAAATGATAAAAAAGATAATTTTTGATGTGGAATGCTACCTAGCATAATCTTGATCATGTAATCTAATCATGGCATGCAAGGTTGTCGGAATCGCGATTCTGTTACACAATTCTACAACTTTATGATCCAAACTAACCCCTATGATTCTATGACTTTAGTTCTTATAATCTACGTTTCTACGATCCTGATAGTGAAGATTCTACGATTTGCGATCCTACCATCGAAGCTCCGATCCGATTCAAAATCACGATTCTGACAACCTTGATGGCATGAATATTAAGATACGAGTGATTCAAATCAATAGTTTATCATTTGACATAAAAACAATAATACTTCTAGCCTACTAATAAAGCAATCATGTCTTTTCAAAATAACATGGCCAAAGAAAGTTATCCCTACAAAATCATATAGTCTGGCTATGCTCCATCTTCACCACAAAAAATACTCACATCATCCACAACCCCGATGACAAACCGAGCAATTGGTTCATACTTTTTAACGCGCTTCAGCATTTTCAACCTTCACGCAATACATGAGCGTGAGCCATGGACATAGCACTATAGGTGGAATAGAATGGTGGTTGTGGAGAAGACAAAAAGGAGAAGATAGTCTCACATCAACTAGGCGTATCAACGGGATATGGAGATGCCCATCAATAGATATCAATGTGAGTGAGTAGGGATTGCCATGCAATGGATGCACTAGAGCTATAAGTATATGAAAGCTCAAACTGAAACTAAGTGGGTGTGCATCCAACTTGCTTGCTCATGAAGACCTAGGGCATTTGAGGAAGCCCATCATTGGAATATACAAGCCAAGTTCTATAATGAAAATTCCCACTAGTATATGAAAGTGATAACTCAAGAGACTCTCTATATGAAGACCATGGTGCTACTTTGAAGCACAAGTGTGGTAAAAGGATAGTAACATTGCCCCTTCTCTCTTTTTCTCTCATTTTTTTCTTTTTTTTCTTTTTCTGTAGGCTTCTTTGGCCTCTCTCTTTTTTTGGGGCTTCTTTGGCCACTTTTATTTTCATAACCTCACATGGGACAATGTTCTAATAATGACGATCATCACACTTTTATTTACTTACAACTCAATATTACAACTCGATATCTAGAACAAAGATATGACTCAATATATATGCCTCCGGCGGTGTACCTGGATGTGCAATGATCTTGCGTAGCAATGACATCAAAAAACGGACAAGCCATGAAAACATCATGCTAGCTATCTTACGATCATGCAAAGCAATATGACAATGAATGCTCAAGTCATGTATATGATGATGATGAAAGTTGCATGGCAATATATCTCGGAATGGCTATGGAAATGCCATGATAGGTAGGTATGGTGGATGTTTTGAGGAAGGTATATGGTGGGTTTATGGTACCGGCGAAAGTTGTGCGGTACTAGAGAGGCTAGCAATGGTGGAAGGGTGAGAGTGCGTATAATCCATGGACTCAACATTAGTCATAAAGAACTCACATACTTATTGCAAAAGTTTATTAGCCCTCGAAGCAAAGTACTACTACGCATGCCCCTAGGGGGATAGATTGGTAGGAAAAGACCATCTCTCATCCCTGACCGCCACTCATAAGGAAGACAATCAATAAATACCTCATGCTCCAACTTTGTTACATAACGGTTCACCATACGTGCATGCTACGGAAATCACAAACCTCAACACAAGTATTTCTACAATCCAGAACTACTCACTAGCAAGACTCTAATATCACCATCTTTATATCGCAAAACTATTGCAAGGAATCAAACATATCATATTCAGTGATCTACAAGTTTTATGTAGGATTTTATGACTAACCATGTGAATGACCAATTCCTGTCATCTCTCTAAATAGATATAAGTGAAGCAAGAGAATTTAATTATTTCTACAAAAGATATGCCCACGCTCTAACAGTTGTAAGTGAAGCAAAAGAGCATTCTACAAATGGCGGTTTTCTATGTAAAGAGAAACAGGCAATCCAAACTTCAAATGATATAAGTAAAGCACATGAAGCATTCTGTAAATCCATACTCAAAAGATATAAGTGAAGTACATAGAGCATTCTATAAATCAACCAAGGACTATCTCACACCAGCATGGTGCATAAAAGAAAAATGAAAACTAAATGCAAAAGACGCTCCAAGATTGCACATATCGCATGAACGAAACGAATCCGAAAACATACTGATATTTGTTGAAGAAAGAGGGGATGCCTTCTGGGGAATCCCCAAGCTTAGATGCTTGAGTCTCCTTGAATATTTACTTGGGGTGCATCGGGCATCCCCAAGCTTGAGCTCTTGCCTCTCTTCCTTCTTCTCACATCGAGACCTTCTCGATCATCGAACACTTCATCCACACAAAACTTCAACAGAAAACTCGCTAAGATCCGTTAGTATAATAAAGCAAATCATTTTTATTGAAAAGTTTCTGTAATCAAGATTCACAAAGTTTCCGTGAGCATGAAAAAAGTTCAAGGCTAGCTCCCCACGTCAACAATGCTTGTCTTTCTCACTTTCGATTTCCTTTTTGAAAAAGTTTTGGGTTCCCCTCTTTATTTTTGTTGCTTTTAAACTATATAAAAGCACTCAATAGAAATAAATGACTCTCTAAAACTTCCGGGTTGTCTCCTTGGCAGCACTTTCTTTAAAGCCATTAAGCTAGGCATATAGTGCTCAAGTAATGGATCCACCCGGATCCCAAGGTATATCAAAGCCAATTTTAATTAACAATGATTTGTAATTTAGTGGTGAGCACAAGGTAACATATATCATGTAATGACGAAGTCTAACTCTCTTCCTATGGATCGGCATGTCATAAAAGAACAATTCATGCACACAAAGTGAAGGCCAATGCATAGTATAAACAGTTTCTTGCAATTTTATCATATTGGAGACATAGAGATGTGGAGATATAGTTCCTCTCTCATAATAATTGCAAGTAGGAGAAGCAAGCACATGCATATTATATTCATCAAAATCATCATGTTCAACGGTAAAAGGCAACCCATCAATATATTCCTTAATAAGAGCAAACTTCTCCGATATAGTGTAGTTTGGAGAATTCAAAAAGATAATAGGACTACCATGTGTGGGTGCAATAGCAACAATTTCATGTTTAACATAAGGAACTATAGCAAGTTCATCTCCATGAGCATAATTCATATTGGCATCTTGGCCACAAGCATAGCAAGCATCATTAAAAAGGGGTATTTCAAAAGAATCAACAGGATCATAACAATCATCCTCCGGTAAGCACGAAGGGAAATTAAACAATGTATGAGTTGAAGAGTTACTCTAATTAGAAGGTGGGCATGGGTAGCTAATGCGCTCTTCCTCCTTTTGTTCTTCGCTCTCCTCCTCATCTTTTTCATCCAATGAGCTCATAGTTTCATCAATTTCTTCTTCCATAGACTCCTGCAAAATATTAGTCTCTTCTTAGACAGCGGAGTAGTCCTCAATATATGGTTCAACATAGGAATTAGAAGCATAATTATCATAGAAATATTTAAGTATGGCAAAATTTTCAGATTTGTAAAGAGTAGCATCATACTTTTCAATCAAAGAAGCAATTTCGTAAGCACGCTTAAAAGCAACAAATTCTTCAATTTTTTGAACATCATAGTAATTATAAACACCCTTAGCATACGAAGATACAATTCCATTATCACCAAACTCACATTGATATGGAAGGTGTTTCTTAGGGTTTTTAGAACAAGTAAAATCATATATTTCACATAAATTCCAAGCATAGCATTGCAAACGATGAATTTGATCCAATAAAAGTTTCCCTTTTTCAGATATTCGGTGTCGCACATAACACGCATGCTCATCTAAGGATTTTCTGTCACATCCCTAGCTTCTGGCATTGCTCTAGCCTAGCTTCATGTGTGCATCATGTCTATATTTTTGAAACTTGAATTGAGGAATATTGGAAGCCTCAAAACCCTAAATAAAAGAGGGGCAAAAACCCTAGAAATCTTATTCATTGCTCCAAATGGCTCTTCTTAAATGTTTGATAATTTTTGGTAAGGGTTCTGGTCCCAACCAAAATATTGAACATTTTTAAGGATTTATTTTTGGGACTTTGAATTTAAATCATAGCTATTTGAATTGGACTTATATCTACTGTTAAATAAATATAGGTCCAATAATTCTGAAATATTTTTGTGGAGCATTGTTTTAATTCTTTTAGCTCCTAAAAATATTGTCAGAAGCAAAATAAATTGAATTGGTTTCAAAACCAAATTCAAAACAAACCTGCAAAATAGAAAAACTGAAATAGTTAGAAAAGGGAGAGAGAGTCTTACCTGGCCCCTTACCTGGCTGGCCCAGTGGACAGCCCAGCCCACTGGCCTGGTGCCAGTCGTCCTCTACCTCTGCCAGTAGGCAGAGGAGGGAGACAGCGCACGCGCGCGCCGTGGCGCCCCGCCACCTCCCTGCCTGCCTGCGTCCCTCGCCACCGCGACGCCTCGGGCCTTCTCTTCGGCGCCGCCTCGAACCCCTGGACCCCCTCACTCATCCCCTTCTCCTGCTCTCCTTCTCGCTCCGCACCTCGGGCCCGAACGGAGCCGCCGCCACCGACGCCGATTGCCGCAGCCACCGTGCACCCCTAGCCTTGCCGATGCACCCAGGAGCTCCGCCTCGACCCCCTCCTTCCTCCCCACCGACCCACGGCCCTCCGAAAGCCCTGCAACGCCGTCACCATCGCTGTTCCGTCGCCGGCCACCGAAGCTCCCCTCCGTCGATTCGCCGGACCCCGTGCCTCCCCTGCCTCGCCAGCAGCACCAGAAGAACCGCGGTGAGCCCTCGACCCGATTCCCCTCTCCCCGTGCCCCACCTCCCTCTCTAGCTAGCCCCACCACTTTGCCCGAGAATCTCTCGCCGCCGGCCATGGCGTGGCCGTGGCCACAGCCACCCCAGCTCGTATCCGAGCCCACCGACGTGCTCACCGTGATCTCAGGAGTCCGTAGCACGCCCCAGCTCCTCCTGCCGTGCTCCCTAACCCCGACCCCGAGATTGCCCGAACTCCGGCAGCCGCAAAGGGGCTCGCCGCCGGCAGCTCCGGCCACCCCAGCTCCTCCCACTTGCACTACCAGACGCGCGCGAGTCTGGGCTTCGCGTGGGTGGTCTCCGCCGCCCGAATGGTCGCCGGAGCGGCGATCCCGAGCCCCTCCGCCGCGTTTGCTGTCGCCGGCGGCTAAACGCCGGCGCATTAGCCCCGGTTGACCAGGGGGTTTGACCTCCCCTGGGTCAATGACATGTGGGCCCGGCCCTGACTAATTCTAGTTTAGGATTAGTTTAAATTTAATCAACTCTGTTAATTAATCCTGACACTGACCAGTGGGCCCGACCCCCCCTAACCTTTTAATTAAATTAAATTAACCCCGGTTAACCCCCCCTGTCACTGACGTGTGGACCCCACACGTCAGGTTTGACCTGGACCGCCCGTTGACCTGCTGAGGTCAGCATGAGGTCATGCTGACGCCATAATTCATTTTCTGGAATTATTTTAATTCTAAATAATCAGAAAATTCCAGAAAATGCCTAAAACTTCTAAAAATCATAGAAAATTAACCGTAACTCCAAATTAAATAATTTATATATGAAAAATTATCAGAAAAATTCAAGGAATCCATCTGTACCATTTTCATGCATGTTAGAACAACTTATAGATGCTGTTTAGCACAAATCAATTAAATGGCATTTGAATAATCACATATGGGGTTTAAATTTGAATCTTGTATTCAAACCAACTTCATTTAATCTGTTGCTAGTTGCATTAGCTCAAAACACATTCATTTTGCCATGTCATGATCATGCATCATATTGTGCATTGCATTGATTGTGTTCCTTTCTGTGTTGCCGGTATTTGTCCCCTCTTGATAGACGTGATACCGATGATGTGATCGTTGACACTGATGAAGACTCAATGTTATCTTCAGAAGTGCCAGGCAAGCAAAACCCCCTTGTTCATTCCGATACAATCCCACTCTCTCGCTCCTGCTCTCTTTTACTGCATTAGGACAACACCGATTCAACGGTTACATGCTGCGGTAGTTGAACCCCTTTATCCTCTGCATGACCTGTCATTGCCACAGTAAATAGATGAAACCCACTAGCATGAGTAGGAGTTGTTTGAGCCCTGTTGTGCCTACTCATTCATGCTTGTTTGTCATGCCTGCTACTGCTTAGAGTTGAGTCAGGTCTGATTCATCGGGAATGAATCAGAGGTGTGTGAACATGTCCTACTGTGTGTGAGCTAAGTGTGTGAACACGATTTGGTAAAAGGTGTCGGTGAGAGGCCATGTAGGAGTACATGGTGGGTTGTCTCATTGAAGCCGTCCTTAGGAACTGAGTTCTGTGTTTGTGATCCATGACTCAGCTACTACCATACATTGGTCCCTGAAATATGACCCCGCTCGACTTCTTATTCACCCTAGTCCTCTGTCCAGGAGTTGCAAGTAGTTTCTGGTGTTTGTAGCTTACTGGAGGCCGTGGACAGCGCTGACCGTAGGGGTGGGCTGTGATGCGGTAGGTACGTGGCACGGTGTACCGGATGCCCGTTTGGTATCTCGGGAACCCTGTTCACATCGTTTGGGGCTGTGAGCGAAACTCCGGCCGGATCTCCTCATGGATGGAACCCGAATAGGCGATAAACCTGGACTAGAGACTTGAGTGTTTAGGTAGGTCGTGGTCTACACCCATGTCGGCTTTCGCTTGAAGTCTGCCGAGCACATGTCGTGTGCAGACGCTAAGTGGTGGAAACATGTATGAAGAAGTACACCCCTGCAGGGTTATCATCATCTATTCGAATAGCCGTGTCCGCGGAAAAGGACTTCTGGGTTGCTTATATCAGCTCATAGACAAGTGAAAGTGGATACTCTAAAATACGCAAGATAAGCGTGAGTGCTATGGATGGCGTTCTCGTAGGGAGACGGGAGCGGATCCATAGTGGTGTATTGATATGGTGAATATGTGGACTCGTGTGCGCCACCTCAAAAGAGTTACTCGCAGTCGTAGTTTAGGATAGCCACCGAGTCAAAGCTGGCTTGCTGCAGTTAAACCCCACCACCCTTTTGTTGATAATGATGCATATGTAGTTAGTTCTGATGTAAGTCTTGCTGGGTACATTTGTACTCACGTTTGCCTATTTTATGTTTTTGCAGAGAGACTTCGGTCTCGCTAGTAGTTCCACGTGGACTTCGACGTTTAGCTTGTTACCTCAGCTACGATCTTGTGCCCCGGCAGGATCTGATAGATAGTCGGGCTTCTCAGCCTTTTTCATTTGTAGATGTCTGTACTCAGACATGATAGCTTCCGCTTGTGCTTTGACTTGTATGCTCTGATTGTTGGGTCATGAGACCCATGTTTGTAATGTCTCGCTCCTCGGAGCCTATTGAATAAACTACTTGAGTCGTAGAGTCATTTTGTGATGCCATGTTGTATTGCACATATCGAGCATATTGTGTGTATGTTATTGAAATGCTTGGTATGTGTGGGATCTGACTATCTAGTTGTTTATCTTTAGTAGCCTCTCTTACCGGGAAATGTCTCCTAGTGTTACCGCTGAGCCATGGTAGCTTGCTACTGCTCTGGAACACTTAGGCTGGCCGGCATGTGTCCTTCTTCGTTCCTGTGTCTGTCCCTTCGGGGAAATGTCACGCTTTGAGTACCGGAGTCCTGTTAGCCCGCTACAGCCCGGTTTACCGGAGTCCTGCTAGCCCAGTGCTACAGCCCGGACCCACTTGCTGATGACCGACACGTTCGAAGCTGGGTCATGAATGCCTGTCCCTGTAAGTCTGTGCCACTTTGGGTTTACGACTAGCCATGTCAGCCCGGGCTCCTTATCATATGGATGCTAGCGACACTATCATATACGTGAGCCAAAAGGCGCAAACGGTCCTGGGCAAAGGTAAGGCGACACCCGTGGGGATACCGTGCGTGAGGCCGCAAAGTGATATGAGGTGTTACCGGCTAGATCGATGTGACATCGAGTCGGGGTCCTGACAGCGTTGGTATCAGAGCTTGACTGCCTGTAGGATTACCAAGCCAAACTGGTCGAAGTTGAGTCTAGAAATTCTTTAGTTATATAAGGGAATTGATTGTGGGATGGAACGTAAGGCTCTTTTTACTCCTTATACCTCATGCCCTTCTGATCTGAGTCATCATCTTCTCTTCTACGGGGATTAAGAACTAGGCTATCTCTTCTTTCCATCAGGATCACGTGTTACTAATCCGTAGACTTATAGATTGTTGGACTTAAGCCTCGTTTCAGTTCCTACTACTTTTGTATGATTATTGTTGATCTCGAGACCTTGATATTGTGCTTCTGAGTGGTTATGCCACCATTTTTGTGAATGTCTCAAATCTTTTCTGAGCATTTACAGTCGTTATGCTGTCCGAGTCATCCCAGGTTTCTAAGTAGTCTGATGCATTTGCAAATCCTTTCTTCCCGTTTCAATGTTCCCATAGGCCGGATTAACCACACTAATCAGTGAGTTGAGGTACTCCGTTACCTTGACATATATGTTGGAGATATTATTATGACCCTAGGTGTCTTAGGGGATCATCTAGTAATTTAGCCATGATTTGTGTTCCCAGTGTGATGATTCTGGCCATCATTCTCGAAAGCATCCCGTGATGCTACTTAGTAATAGGTATTCTGTTCCTGGGTTCTTGAACCCGAGATTCACTCTACCTACTTCATGTTGATAGTAATTGCTAGTGCCTTTAGGATATTAGTAACCTTTGCGATAGTCCTTGAAGTCCGTGGTATCTTCTTCTTCCAAATACCATGAACTACTTATGTCAGAAGTTCCTCGTTGAACTGAACGATCACAGCCAGAGTGCTCTTGATGAGTTCTCCATTATATGTTATGGCTTTGCCAGTTCTACTTTTCTGCATGGGTTATCCGGAAGAAATATGTTGAACTTGGATCGACATACTAATCTATGCATCCACAGCTCAGAAAGTTATATGTTCCTTTGAGTTGTCCCTCTTTAGTTGTCTACTGACCCTCGTCTATCAATTGATAGTCAAGAGTATGCGTGCATTCGTTCGTCAATGCCTATTACTCTTGTGGTCCGTTAAGCCATTCTATCGCGGAATGACTAGGAGAAACAAACTCCAGTACCTCTTCCATATCCAGGATTGGGTCAAAGAAGTTGTGCTCCGCAGATCAAATTGCTAATCCAGCTTTTGTTCTGTTCTACCTTGGAGTATTACCTTATTTTATATCGAGATTGTTATAGGAATTGCACACCATCCTATGAACTCTTGGTACAGTGATACTTCTTGCCATCATTAGTCATTCCTCGGTCTTCGTGTTGATGCAACCGGAATACCGACAAGTGAATCATGATGTGTGAACTCAATACTCCTAGCAACCCCATTGCTTGGTAGTTAATGGACAAAAATCTTATTCCTAGTATGTTGGTTTTTGAATCATCCTTCTAAGATTGATCGTGCTACCTAGTCCTTATTTCCTGGTGCATTCTTTGATTGATGAGTTAGGATTTTGTCAAGTCCTCGCTCATTTGATCATATCATCTTGCCCTGAAAAGCAAGATTGTTCTCGAGCTTAGTAACATATCGGTGATTTGTGATTTTCCGAATATCTTCTCGGAAGTATTACCAGGTTGTTCCCTGACTGTTATGTTAAGCTCGTGATCAAGTTGGTTTCCTGTGAACCATCCTTCTCCAAGAATCTGTGTTGGATATCCCTGAGCTAGTTGGTTAAGCTAGACAACAACTTGGAGAGTTGGAAGATAAAAGCTTGCCTGACTTAGTTCGTTTCAAAGGGATATTCTTGTGTAGTATGTGTTGACGAAAGATGATATCTTCATCGATTGGTCCCTGTGATCAGTTGCTGGACCTATTGTCTTATCAATCCTTTGATTTGAGAGTGGGCTATCGTCAAATCAAATCAGTACCAATGATGTTCGTAATGTTGTCTTATTCGTGGTCGATCCCTCGAGCATACACCATTACATCTTTGGCCTGACCAATGCTATCACCGTGTTCACTTAACTATGGAATTCCTTTTAAAAGGAAACCTAGATGAATTGTTGTTGAGCCCTTTGACAACATCCTTATCTCCTCCATAATTTTGCTGAACATTAAGCTAGTGTTGTAAACTTTTGAAGCATTTCCTTCATGCTAGCTCATGAAGTATTTGTTTGATGAAAGGAGTGACTTCCTCTTATACACGTGCATTTGGTGAAAGTTGCCGCCGTGAATTTGAGAAAGCTAGTTTTGTTTCCTTGGAATCATCCCAAATCAGTCATGCACACGTGCGAAGTATTCTGTGGTCTGGAGACTTGCAACCTTCATTCCATATGTGTCCCGAGCACACCAAGCCACTGATTGATTTGTTCAAGGAGAAGAAGTTCCTTCATAAGAGCTAATCATATGACTTATGCAAGGACTTCGTTATCCACGGTGATGGTTCCCAACCAGAACTCGGTAGTGTTTTATTATAAGACTACTTTGTGGTCATGCTTGTCTGAGACAACGTGTTCACATGTTTGTAGCAGAACCAGCTCATGTTTTGGAGCTTGCTATCGTAGTTCATCTCCCGAGAATCCCGCAACGTCATCTCGTCGATTTGTGTTGCAAACTTTCTTTTTTCTTCCTAGACTCGATGAGTCTGGAATATCCTGACACCAACCAGATCTGAATCTCAGGCAGATATGATGGTTGGAACATTTTCCCAAGAACTATAATACTGATCCCTCGATAACTGGTAAAGTGGATGTCGTGGCCAGCACCACCCAGCCGAAGGACCTATTATTATGGTATCTTGATTGAAGAAGTTGGCCACCTCCCCATAAGGATTTCGTAGGATTTACCTCCATAACTGTTCTTTATGGATTCTATTGCTCCCGAAGTCCGACCTTTACTTGATGTTCTAGTTATCAAACCATATCTATGAATGGGTTACCCTAGCACATCAAGGAGAACATTAGAAGCGGAGTGCTAAATGTCTCCCGGTCGATCATCCAGATTTTATTTGCTTGGCCTCGCTAGGGTGAAGTCTGAGAAGGTGTTATCTTCCTTTGCGTCTGCATCATCCATCTTTAGCCATCATGGTAGTAAGTTGTGTTACCGGATCCTTGACACGGATGTTGGTAAAACCTTGATGAATATGGAAATGCTCAAGTTCTTGAGAGAACGCACAAGCGCTAGGTGTTATCATCGGCACTAACTGGGTTACTCTCAGTTTCCTCGGCAATGCTATGATCTTTTCAAACATAGAATTCACTCTCTGTTGTTGGGTTCTTCCCCAGTTACCAGAATCATTCCAGCATTTGCATTTTGTTCCCAGCTTGCACCACCAATGTGCCATTCTACCATGGGTCTCTTCCATTTCTGGTGATAAGCAAAATTCATCCATTACATTGTCTTCAACAAGGTAATCCACATCATCCAAGTCCGAGTATGCCATTCTACCGACCCCCGCCAATCGATTGCTGTGACTTGCCTTAGGCTGATATAGAGAGTCTCAGTGATCTCTATATCAAAGGTAATTCTTTTTGCCACTTAAGATAATACCCTACGATCACCCTCCTCCAGGATGTTTCGTCGTGGTATCATGGCAATTCAACTCCTCGCTACGTTAACAATCGATTACCACCTTCCTAAGTGTGGAATTATTGTCTACCTAGCGAACCTTCGTCACCCGTTTCTTTCCACCCCTCTTGATGTGTATCTCGTGTCTCAACCCGAGAGATGGTTTTAAGTCTCATTCCGTGAGTTAGTCCTGAGTTGATCGACCTTCGAGAAGACCGATCCTTTTAGAGTTTTCCTTTCCTCTTCTTGTCATGATTAGCTGAAGATCTCAGAGGAAGACGACAAGACAAAGATGGTGTTCACATCAACGTTCAACTGAAGTGCACCCTGGATCGTGAAGATTGTACTAGTTTGCGTTTCCCCTTCATCCTACCCTACGCTTGAATCTCGAGACGAGATTCTTGTTTAGTGGGGGTGAGTTGTCACATCCCTAGCTTCTGGCATTGCTCTAGCCTAGCTTCATGTGTGCATCATGTCTATATTTTTGAAACTTGAATTGAGGAATATTGGAAGCCTCAAAACCCTAAATAAAAGAGGGGCAAAAACCCTAGAAATCTTATTCATTGCTCCAAATGGCTCTTCTTAAATGTTTGATAATTTTTGGTAAGGGTTCTGGTCCCAACCAAAATATTGAACATTTTTAAGGATTTATTTTTGGGACTTTGAATTTAAATCATAGCTATTTGAATTGGACTTATATCTACTGTTAAATAAATATAGGTCCAATAATTCTGAAATATTTTTATGGAGCATTGTTTTAATTCTTTTAGCTCCTAAATATATTGTCAGAAGCAAAATAAATTGAATTGGTTTCAAAACCAAATTCAAAACAAACCTGCAAAATAGAAAAACTGAAATAGTTAGAAAAGGGAGAGAGAGTCTTACCTGGCCCCTTACCTGGCTGGCCCAGTGGACAGCCCAGCCCACTGGCCTGGTGCCAGTCGTCCTCTACCTCTGCCAGTAGGCAGAGGAGGGAGACAGCGCACGCGCGCGCCGTGGCGCCACGCCACCTCCCTGCCTGCCTGCGTCCCTCGCCACCGCGACGCCTCAGGCCTTCTCTTCGGCGCCGCCTCGAACCCCTGGACCCCCTCACTCATCCCCTTCTCCTGCTCTCCCTCTCGCTCCGCACCTCGGGCCCAAACGGAGCCGCCGCCACCGACGCCGATTGCCGCAGCCACCGTGCACCCCTAGCCTTGCCGATGCACCCAGGAGCTCCGCCTCGACCCCCTCCTTCCTCCCCACCGACCCACGGCCCTCCGAAAGCCCTGCAACGCCGTCACCATCGCCGTTCCGTCGCCGGCCACCGAAGCTCCCTTCCGTCGATTCGCCGGACCCCGTGCCTCCCCTGCCTCGCCAGCAGCACCAGAAGAACCGCGGTGAGCCCTCGACCCGATTCCCCTCTCCCCGTGCCCCACCTCCCTCTCTAGCTAGCCCCACCACTTTGCCCGAGAATCTCTCGCCGCCGGCCATGGCGTGGCCGTGGCCACAGCCACCCCAGCTCGTATCCGAGCCCACCGACGTGCTCACCGTGATCTCAGGAGTCCGTAGCACGCCCCAGCTCCTCCTGCCGTGCTCCCTAACCCCGACCCCGAGATTGCCCGAACTCCGGCAGCCGCAAAGGGGCTCGCCGCCGGCAGCTCCGGCCACCCCAGCTCCTCCCACTTGCACTACCAGACGCGCGCGAGTCTGGGCTTCGCGTGGGTGGTCTCCGCCGCCCGAATGGTCGCCGGAGCGGCGATCCCGAGCCCCTCCGCCGCGTTTGCTGTCGCCGGCGGCTAAACGCCGGCGCATTAGCCCCGGTTGACCAGGGGGTTTGACCTCCCCTGGGTCAATGACATGTGGGCCCGGCCCTGACTAATTCTAGTTTAGGATTAGTTTAAATTTAATCAACTCTGTTAATTAATCCTGGCACTGACCAGTGGGCCCGACCCCCCCTAACCTTTTAATTAAATTAAATTAACCCCGGTTAACCCCCCCTGTCACTGACGTGTGGACCCCACACGTCAGGTTTGACCTGGACCGCCCGTTGACCTGCTGAGGTCAGCATGAGGTCATGCTGACGCCATAATTCATTTTCTGGAATTATTTTAATTCTAAATAATCAGAAAATTCCAGAAAATGCCTAAAACTTCTAAAAATCATAGAAAATTAACCGTAACTCCAAATTAAATAATTTATATATGAAAAATTATCAGAAAAATTCAAGGAATCCATCTGTACCATTTTCATGCATGTTAGAACAACTTATAGATGCTGTTTAGCACAAATCAATTAAATGGCATTTGAATAATCACATATGGGGTTTAAATTTGAATCTTGTATTCAAACCAACTTCATTTAATCTGTTGCTAGTTGCATTAGCTCAAAACACATTCATTTTGCCATGTAATGATCATGCATCATATTGTGCATTGCATTGATTGTGTTCCTTTCTGTGTTGCCGGTATTTGTCCCCTCTCGATAGACGTGATACCGATGATGTGATCGTTAACACTGATGAAGACTCAATGTTATCTTCAGAAGTGCCAGGCAAGCAAAACCCCCTTGTTCATTCCGATACAATCCCACTCTCTCGCTCCTGCTCTCTTTTACTGCATTAGGACAACACCGATTCAACTGTTACATGCTGCGGTAGTTGAACCCCTTTATCCTCTGCATGACCTGTCATTGCCACAGTAAATAGATGAAACCCACTAGCATGAGTAGGAGTTGTTTGAGCCCTGTTGTGCCTACTCATTCATGCTTGTTTGTCATGCCTGCTACTGCTTAGAGTTGAGTCAGGTCTGATTCATCGGGAATGAATCAGAGGTGTGTGAACATGTCCTACTGTGTGTGAGCTAAGTGTGTGAACACGATTTGGTAAAAGGTGTCGGTGAGAGGCCATGTAGGAGTACATGGTGGGTTGTCTCATTGAAGCCGTCCTTAGGAACTGAGTTCTGTGTTTGTGATCCATGACTCAGCTACTACCATACATTGGGCCCTGAAATATGACCCCGCTCGACTTCTTATTCACCCTAGTCCTCTGTCCAGGAGTTGCAAGTAGTTTCTGGTGTTTGTAGATTACTGGAGGCCGTGGACAGCGCTGACCATAGGGGTGGGCTGTGATGCGGTAGGTACGTGGCACGGTGTACCGGATGCCCGTTTGGTATCTCGGGAACCCTGTTCACATCGTTTGGGGCTGTGAGCGAAACTCCGGCCGGATCTCCTCATGGATGGAACCCGAATAGGCGATAAACCTGGACTAGAGACTTGAGTGTTTAGGTAGGTCGTGGTCTACACCCACGTCGGCTTTCGCTTGAAGTCTGCCGAGCACATGTCGTGTGCAGACGCTAAGTGGTGGAAACATGTATGAAGAAGTACACCCCTACAGGGTTATCATCATCTATTCGAATAGCCGTGTCCGCGGAAAAGGACTTCTGGGTTGCTTATATCAGCTCATAGACAAGTGAAAGTGGATACTCTAAAATACGCAAGATAAGTGTGAGTGCTATGGATGGCATTCTCGTAGGGAGACGGGAGCGGATCCATAGTGGTGTATTGATATGGTGAATATGTGGACTCGTGTGCGCCACCTCAAAAGAGTTACTCGCAGTCGTAGTTTAGGATAGCCACCGAGTCAAAGCTGGCTTGCTGCAGTTAAACCCCACCACCCTTTTGTTGATAATGATGCATATGTAGTTAGTTCTGATGTAAGTCTTGCTGGGTACATTTGTACTCATGTTTGCCTATTTTATGTTTTTGCAGAGAGACTTCGGTCTCGCTAGTAGTTCCACGTGGACTTCGACGTTTAGCTTGTTACCTCAGCTACGATCTTGTGCCCCGGCAGGATCTGATAGATAGTCGGGCTTCTCAGCCTTTTTCATTTGTAGATGTCTGTACTCAGACATGATAGCTTCCGCTTGTGCTTTGACTTGTATGCTCTGATTGTTGGGTCATGAGACCCATGTTTGTAATGTCTCGCTCCTCGGAGCCTATTGAATAAACTACTTGAGTCGTAGAGTCATTTTGTGATGCCATGTTGTATTGCACATATCGAGCATATTGTGTGTATGTTATTGAAATGCTTGGTATGTGTGGGATCTGACTATCTAGTTGTTTATCTTTAGTAGCCTCTCTTACCGGGAAATGTCTCCTAGTGTTACCGCTGAGCCATGGTAGCTTGCTACTGCTCTGGAACACTTAGGCTGGCCGGCATGTGTCCTTCTTCGTTCCTGTGTCTGTCCCTTCGGGGAAATGTCACGCTTTGAGTACCGGAGTCCTGTTAGCCCGCTACAGCCCGGTTTACCGGAGTCCTGCTAGCCCAGTGCTACAGCCCGGACCCACTTGCTGATGACCGACACGTTCGAAGCTGGGTCATGAATGCCTGTCCCTGTAAGTCTGTGCCACTTTGGGTTTACGACTAGCCATGTCAGCCCGGGCTCCTTATCATATGGATGCTAGCAACACTATCATATACGTGAGCCAAAAGGCGCAAACGGTCCCGGGCAAAGGTAAGGCGACACCCGTGGGGATACCGTGCGTGAGGCCGCAAAGTGATATGAGGTGTTACCGGCTAGATCGATGTGACATCGAGTCGGGGTCCTGACATTTTCCCTCAACTAAGCTAGTTGGGGTTTCAGCACGAGCACATAGGGATCGAAGATGATCCAAGTAATAGGCTTCAGCAGTGAGATAGATTTTGAGTGGTTCATCAACCATTGGTTCAGTAGGTACAACTAATTTCTTTGGTATTTTGCGTTTCCTACCCATAAATAAAGATAGAAAACAACTAAGAACAGAAAATAGAAATACTTAGTGATAAAGCAAACAAGCACTCACGAGAATATTCACCCCACGCTATGACTCCCCGGTAACGGCGCCAGAAAAAGGTCTTGATAACCCACAAGTATAGGGGATCGCAACAGTTTTCGATAAGTAAGAGTGTCGAACCCAACGAGGAGCTAAAGGTAGAACAAATATTCCATCAAGTTCTATCGACCACCGAGACAACTCTACGCACGCTTGACGTTCGCTTTACCTAGAACAAGTATGAAACTAGAAGTACTTTGTAGGTGTTGTTGGATAGGTTTGCAAGATGATAAAGAGTACGTAAATAAAAAGTAGGGGCTGTTTAGATAAACAAACAATAAAGTAAATATAGCGAGTGTGGAAAAGTGGTGGTAGGAGTTGCGAAATTGCCCCTAAGCAATTGACTACTTTACTAGACCGATAGCAAGTATTATGTGGGAGAGGCCACTGCTAGCATGTCATACCTGACTTGGAATTCTATGCACTTATGATTGGAACTATTAGCAAGCATCTGCAACTACTAATGTTCATTAAGGTAAAACCCAACCATAGCATTAAGATATATTGGTCCCCCTTCAATCCCGTATGCATCAATTTCTATGCTCGGTTGAAGCTTCTGTCACTCTGGCCCTCCAATACATAGTCCTATCAACATACAACTAACCCTACGGTGTGATCCACGCGCGCAATCATATGATGGGCACCAAAGGACAACAACATAACCACACGCAAATTAAATCAATCATAGCAATTCATCAACCACCGATAGGACAACGAAAATCTACTCAGACATCATAGGATGGCAACACATCATTGGATAATAATATGAAGCATAAAGCACCATGTTCAAGATGGCGGGGGACCGCTGTAGATAGAGGGGGGAAGGTGATGGAGATGTTGGTGAAGATGGCGGAGGTGTTGGTGTAGATCGTGGTGATGATGATGGCCCCCGGTGGCACTCCGTTGCCACCAGAAGCGAGGGGGGGAGAGCCCCCTCCTTTTTATTCTTCCTTGACCACCTCCCTAGATGGGAGAAGGGTTTCCCCTTTGGTCCATGGCCTCCATGGCACGGGAGGGGCGAGAGACCCTCCGAGATTGGATCTGTCTCTCTCTCTCTCTCTCTGTTTCTCCATTCTCAGATTCTTCCCTTTCACCGTTTCTTATATTCCCGGAGATTCGTAACTCCGATTGGGCTGAAATTTTGACACGATCTCTATCCGGAAATTAGCTTTCTTGTGGCGAAAGAAGGGCATCAATGGCCTTACGGGGTGGCCACGAGGGTCAGGGGCGCTCCTGCCTCCCCAGGGCACGCCCCCTACCTCGTGGGCCCCTCGAGCATCGTCTCGTGTGGATTCTTCTTCCCAAAAATCATATATATTCCAAAAAAACTCTCCATCAGTTTTTATTCTGTTTGGACTCCGTTTGATATGGATATTCTACGAAACAAAAAACATGCAACAAACAGGAACTGGCACTGGGCACTGGATCAATATGTTAGTCCCAAAAATAGTATTAAAAGTTGCCAAAAGTATATGAAAGTTGAATAATATTGGCATGGAACAATCAAAAATTATAGATACGACGGAGACGTATTAGGTATTACCTCCATAGAGAGGGCCCAAACCTGGGTAAACATCGTGTCCCCCGTCTCCTGTTACCATCGATCCTAGACGCACAGTTCGGGACCCCCTACCTGAGATCCACCGGTTTTGACACCGACAGTCCCTCTCTTGATGCTTTCAATGTAGGCTCACCACCCCTTATGATTAATGAAACAACTTTGACTCTTGAGCATGTTATGGAAAGATTAGATCCTATTGAAAAGAAAATGCTTACTGAAGAGCATATTGAAAATTGGGATAAAAAGATGCATAATTTCGCTACTATGACTGGGTCAAATGCGGCAGAAGTTTTTAAGTTCTTAAAGGAACAGGGACCGCAATTCATGAAAGAATTGAAGAAAGTCTGACTCGGATTGATAAATTAGAAGAAATCTTTAGTAATTTGAACACGGCTTTTGCTTCCGCTAAAACTATTGAAAAAACTTTTGTAAAGATTGGCAAGACTACTCAAGTTACTAAGAACAAGGGTGCAACTTCTAGTAATAGTAAAGAGGATCTTAAGATGATTAGCATTCACCTGGATTTTATTGAAGTTATAAGAGATCCCTTTGGTAAGAATGAATTCTTTAAAATTGTTCCTCGGAGTACTGTCACTGAAAATCTTTATGCTAAATATTTGAAGAATTCTAAGTGTTTGATTGAAGAGTTGAACAAACATGACAAAACTTAGATCCTTGCTTTATGCCTAGCTAAGGGCGTAAAACTATAGCGCTTGTTGGGAGGCAACCCAATGAATAAAGTTTATTTTTGCTTTTTGCTTCCTGTTTTTGAGTGTTAGCGCAATTATGCTAGTGATATGGTTGCGTTTTTATGTTTTAATTAGTGTTTGTGCCAAGTAAATGATACGTCTCCAACATATCTATAATTTTTGATTGCTCCATGCTATATTATCTTCTGTTTTGGATGTTTATGGGCTTTATTATACACTTTTATATTATTTTTAGGACTAACCTATTAACCCAGAGCCCAGTGCCAGTTTTTGTTTTTTTCCTTGTTTTAGAGTATCACAGAAAAGGAAAATCAAACGGAGTCCAATTGACCTGAAACTTCACAGAACTTATTTTTGGAAGGAAAGCAACCTGGGAGACTTGGAGTCCACGTAAGGGAAGCAACGAGGAAGCCACGAGGTAGGGGGCACGCCCACCCCCTGGGCGCGCCTTCCACCCTCATGGGCCCCTCGTGGCTCCCCTGACATACTTCTTCCGCCTATATATCTCCATATACCCTAAAACGATAGGGGAGCACAATAGATTGGGAGTTCCGCCGCCAGAAGCCTCCGTAGCCACCGAAATCCAATCTAGACCCGTTCCGGCACCCTGTGGGAGGGGGAATCCCTCTCCGATGGCCATCTTCATCATCCCGGTGCTCTCCATGACGAGGAGGGAGTAGTTCTCCCACGGGGCTGAGGGTATGTACCAGTAGCTATGTGTTTGAGATCTCTCTCTCTCTCTCTCTCTCGTGTTCTTGGGGTGATACGATCTTGATGTATCGTGAGCTTTGCTACTATATTTGGATCCTATGATGTTTTATCCCCCCCCCCCTCTACTCTCTTGTAATGGACTGAGTTTCCCCTTTGAAGTTATCTTATCGGATTGAGTCTTTAAAGATTTGAGAACACTTGATGTATGTCTTGCCGTGCGTATCTATGCTGACAATGGGATATCACGTGATTCACTTGATGTATGTTTTGGTAATCAACTTGGGGGTTCCGCCCATGAAAATATGGATAGGGGTTGGCACATTCTTTCATCATGATTCTCCGGTAGGAACTTTGGGGCACTCTTTGAGGTTCTATGTGTTGGTTGAATAGATGAATCTAAGATTGTGTGATGCATATCGTATAATCATACCCACGGATACTTGAGGTGACATTGGAGTATCTAGGTGACATTAGGGTTTTGGTTGATTTGTGTCTTAAGGTGTTATTCCAGTACGAACTCTAGGAATGTTTGTGACACTTATAGGAATAGCCCAACGGATTGATTGGAAAGAATAACTTTGAGGTGGTTTCGTACCCTACCATAATCTCTTCGTTCGTTCTCCGCTATTAGTGACTTTGGAGTGACTCTTTCTTGCATGTTGAGGGATATTTATGTGATCCAATTATGTTATTATTGTTGAGAGAACTCGCACTAGTGAAGTAGTATGAACCCTAGGCCTTGTTTCCTAGCATTGCAATATCGTTTACGCTCACTTTTATCGTTAGTTACCTTGCTGTTTTTATATTTTCAGATTACAAAAACCTTTATCTACCATGCATATACCACTTGTATCACCATCTCTTCACCGAACTAGTGCACCTATACAATTTACCATTGTATTGGGTGTGTTCGGGACACAAGAGACTCTTTGTTATTTGGTTGCAGGGTTGCTTGAGAGAGACCATCTTAATCCTACGCCTCCTACAGATTTATAAACCTTAGGTCATCCACTTGAGGGAAATTTGCTACTGTCCTACAAACCTCTGCACTTGGAGGCCCAACAACGTCTACAAGAAGAAGGTTGTGTAGTAGACATCAAGCTCTTTTCTGGCGCCGTTGCCGGGGAGGTGAGTGCTTGAAGGTATATCTTTAGATCTTGCAATCGAGTCTTTTAGTTTCTTGTTTTATCACTAGTTAGTTTATAAAAGAAAATTACAAAAAAATGGAATTAAGTTTGCCTCATACGCTTCATCTTTTTAATATCTTTCGTGAGTATGATGGAAAGGAAAATTGTGCCAAAGTGTTAGAAGAAGAATGCATTAAAATGTTTGGCACTAAATATTTGAATGATGAGCATGATTGCAATGTTGCTAGTATGAATTCCTTGAATATCCATGATGCTAATGATATGCAAAGCCACAAGCTTGGGGATGCTATGTTTGATGAAGATGATATTTTTTGTCCCCCAAGTTTTGATGAGCAAATTTATTATGATAAAAGCATGCCTCCTATTTATGATGATTATATTGATGAAAGTGGATTTGGAGAGGTCATGACTTTATTTTGTGATGAATCCACTATTCCGGAAGAGGTTCCAATTGATTATGAGAACAAAGTTGCTATCTATGATGATTATTGTGATGACTTGTATGCTATAAATAATAATGATATCCATGAAACTTGTCATCATGATTTTAGTTTTCAATTGGATTATGCCTCACATGATAATTATTTTGTTGAGTTTGCTCCCACTATTATTCATGAGAAGAATTTTGCTTATGTGGAGAGTAATAAAATTTCCATGCCTATGCATCATGAAAATAATGCTTTATGAGATAGCTATATTGTTTAATTAATTCATGATGCTACTGAAAATTATTATGAGGGAGGAACATATGCTTGTAGGAATTGCAATAATACCAAGTTTCCTCTCTATGTGCTTAAAGTTCTGAAGTTATGCTTGTTTTGCCTTCCTATGCTAGTTGATTATTATTCTCAGAAGTTGTTTGCTCATAAAATACCTATGCATAGGAAGTGGGTTAGACTTAAATATGCTAGTCATATTCTTCATGATGCTCTCTTTATGTTTCAATTCTTATCCTTTATGTGAGCATCATTGAAATCATCATGCCTACCCAGGGGCGTTAAATGATAGCGCTTGTTGGGAGGCAACCCAACTTTATTTTTGTTCTTTGCTTTTTGCTCCTGTTTAGTAATAAATAATTCATCTAGCCTCTGTTTAGATGTGGTTTTATGTTTTAATTAGTGTTTGTGACAAGTAGAACCTTTGGGAAGACTTGGGTAAAGTCTTTGTGATCATGCTGTAAAAGACAGAAACTTTAGCGCTCATGAGAATTGCTGCCATTTTTATTTAGAGAGTGATATTTAGTTAATTATTTTTGCAGATGATTAATAGATTAATCCATCAGGTCCATCAATTTATTTTAGAATTTTTGGGGTTCCATATCTTGCGCTAGCTACAAATTACTACAGACTGTTCTGTTTTTGACAGATTCTGTTTTTCATGTGTTGTTTGCTTATTTTGATGAATCTATGGCTAGTAAAATAGTTTATAAACAATAGATAAGTTGGAATACAGTAGGGTTAACACCAATATAAATAAGGAATGAGTTCATTACAGTACCTAAGTGGTGATTATTTTCTTATACTAACGGAGCTTACGAGTTTTCTGTTAAGTTTTGTGTTGTGAAGTTTTCAAGTTTTGGGTAAAGATTCGATGGACTATGGAATAAGGAGTGGCAAGAGCCTAAGCTTGGGGATTCCCAAGGCACCCCAAGGTAATATTCAAGGACAACCAAGAGCCTAAGCTTGGGGATGCCCCGGAAGGCATCCCCTCTTTCATCTTGGTTCATCAGTAACTTTACTTGGAGCTATATTTTTATTCACCACATGATATGTGTTTTGCTTGGAGCGTCATTTTACTTACTTATGTTTTGCTTGCTGTTCGAATAAAATACCAAGATCTGAAATTATTAAATGTTAGAGAGTCTTCACATAGTTGCATAATTATTCGACTACTCATTGATCTTCACGTATATCTTTCGGAGTAGTTTGTCATTTGCTCTAGTGCTTCACTTATATATTTTAGAGGACGATGGTGGATTTGTTTTATAGAAACTATTGATCTCTCATGCTTTACTTAGATTATTTTGAGAGTCTTAAATAGCATGGTAATTTGCTTAAATAATCCTAATATGCTAGGCATCCAAGATTAGTAAAAAAACTCCAATGAGTGTTTTGAATACTAAGAGAAATTTGATGATTGTTTTGAGATATGGAGGTAATAATATCAAAGTAGTGCTAGTTGAGTAGTTGTGAATTTGAGAAGTGCTTGTGTTGAAGTTGGCAAGTCCCGTAGCATGCACGTATGGTAAACGTTATGTAACAAATTTGAAACATGAGGTGTTATATGATTGTCCTCCTTATGAGTGGCGGTCGGGGACGAGCGATGGTCTTTTCCTACCAATCTACCCCCCTAGGAGCATGCACGTAGTGCTTGGGTTTTTGATGAATTGTAGATTTTTGCAATAAGTATGTGAGTTCTTTTCGACTAATGTTGAGTCCATGGATTATACGCACTGTCACCCTTCCATCATTGCTAGCCTCTTAGGTACCGTTTACTGCCCTTTCTCACATTGAGAGTTGGTGCAAACTTCGCCGGTGCATCCAAACCCCATGATATGATACGCTCTTTCACACATAAACCTCCTTATATCTTCCTCAAAACAGCCACCATACCTACCCATTATGGCATTTCCATAGCCATTCCGAGATATATTGCCATGCAACTTTCCACCGTTCCGTTTATTATGACACACATCATCATTGTCATATTGCTTTCCATGATCATGTAGTTGACATCGTATTTGTGGCAAAGCCACCATTCATAATATTTCATACATGTCACTCTTGATTCATTGCACATCCCGGTACACTGCCGGGGGCATTCATATAGAGTCATACTTTGTTCTAGTATCGAGTTGTAATCTTTGAGTAGTAAATAAATAGAAGTGTGATGATCATCATTAATAGAGCATTGTCCCAAAAAAGGCCAAAAAAAGGAAAGGCCAAATAAAAACATAAAAATAAAAGCGACAATGCTACTATCCTTTTTCCACACTTGTGCTTCAAAGTAGCACCATGATCTTTATGATATAGAGTCTCTTGTTTTGTCACTTTCATATACTAGTGGGAATTTTTCATTATAGAACTTGGCTTGTATATTCCAACGATGGGCCTCCTCAAGTGCCCTAGGTCTTCGTGAGCAAGCAACTTGGATGCACACCCACTTAGTTTCTTTTGTTGAGCTTTCATACATTTATAGCTCTAGTGCATCCGTTGCATGGCAATTCCTACTCCTTGCATTGACATCAATCGATGGGAATCTCCATAGCTCATTGATTAGCCTCGTTGATGTGAGACTTTCTCCTTTTTGTCTTATCCACATAACCCCCATCATCATATTCTATTCCACCCATAGTGCTATGTCCATAGCTCACGCTCATGTATTGCGTGAAAGTTTATAGGTTTGAGATTACTAAGGTATGAAACAATTTCTTGGCTTGTCATCAGGGTTGTGCATGATGAGAGCATTCTTGTGTGAAAAAAATGGAGCGTGACTAAACTATTTGATTTTGTAGGGATGAACTTTCTTTGGCCATGTTATTTTGAGAAGACATGATTGCTTAGTTAGTGTGCTTGAAGTATTATTGTTTCTATGTCAATATTAAACTTTTGTTTTGAATCTTATGGATCTGAATATTCATACCACAATTAAGAAGAATTACATTGAAATTATGCCAAGTAGCACTCCGCATCAAAAATTCTGTTTTTATCATTTACCTACTCGAGGACGAGCAGGAATTAATCTTGGGGATGTTGATACGTCTCCAACGTATCTATAATTTTTGATTGCTCCATGCTATATTATCTTCTGTTTCGGATGTTTATGGGCTTTATTATACACTTCTATATTATTTTTGGGACTAACCTATTAACCCAGAGCCCAGTGCCAGTTTCTGTTTTTTCCTTGTTTTAGAGTATCGCAGAAAAGGAAAATCAAATGGAGTCCAATTGACCTGAAACTTCACGGAACTTATTTTTGGAAGGAAAGCAACCCGGGAGACTTGGAGTCCACGTAAGGGAAGCAACAAGGAAGCCACGAGGCAGGGGGGCGCGCCCACCCCCTGGGTGCGCCCTCCACCCTCGTGGCTCCCCTGACATACTTCTTCCGCCTATATATCTGCATATACCCTAAAATGATAGGGGAGCACAATAGATCGGGAGGTCCGCCGCCAGTAGCCTTCATAGCCACCGAAAGCCAATCTAGACCCGTTTCGGCACCCTGCCGAAGGGGGAATCCCTCTCCGCGGGAGGGGGAATCCCTCTCTGGTGGCCGTCTTCATCATCCCGGTGCTATCCATGACGAGGAGGGAGTACTTCTCCCTCGGGGCTGAGGGTATGTACCAGTAGCTATGTGTTTGATCTATCTCTCTCTCTCTCTCTCTCGTGTTCTTGAGGTGATACGATCTTGATGTATCGCGAGCATTGCTACTATATTTTAATCCTATGATGCTTTCTCCCCTCCCCCCCTCTACTCTCTTGTAATGGATTGAGTTTCCCCTTTGGAGTTATCTTATCAGATTGAGTCTTTAAAGATTTGAGAACACTTGATGTATGTCTTGCCGTGCGTATCTGTGGTGACAATGGGATACCACGTGATTCACTTGATGTATGTTTTGGTGATCAACTTGCAGGTTCCGCCCATGAACCTATGCATAGGGGTTGGCACACGTTTTCGTCGTGATTCTCCGGTAGGAACTTTGGGGCACTCTTTGAGGTTCTATGTGTTGGTTGAATAGATGAATCTAAGATTGTGTGATGCATATCGTATAATCATACCCACGGATACTTGAGGTGACATTGGAGTATCTAGGTGACATTAGGGTTTTGGTTGATTTGTGTCTTAAGGTGTTATTCTAGTACGAACTCTAGGGCTGTTTGTGACACTTATAGGAATAGCCCAACAGATTGATTGGAAAGAATAACTTTGAGGTGGTTTTGTACCCTACCATAATCTCTTCGTTCGTTCTCCGCTATTAGTGACTTTGGAGTGACTCTTTATTGCATGTTGAGGGATAGTTATGTGATCCAATTATGTTATTATTGTTGAGAGAACTTGCACTAGTGAAAGTATGAACCCTAGGCCTTGTTTCCTAGCATTGCAATACCGTTTACGCTCACTTTTATCGTTAGTTACCTTGCTGTTTTTATATTTTCGGATTACAAAAACCTTTATCTACCATCCATATAACACTTGTATCACCATCTCTTCGCCGAACTAGTGCACCTATACAATTTACCATTGTATTGGGTGTGTTGGGGACACAAGAGACTCTTTGTTATTTGGTTGCAGGGTTGCTTGAGAGAGACCATCTTCATCCTACGCCTCCTACGGATTGATAAACCTTAGGTCATCCACTTGAGGGAACTTTGATACTGTCCTACAAACCTCTGCACTTGGAGGCCCAACAACGTCTACAAGAAGAAGGTTGTGTAGTAGACATCAGTAAAGCCTTTAGGATCTTCTTGGGTGATAGTTGTTTGATCTTGCTGAAAAAATAGAAACTTTTGCTCTCACGAAAATAATTCTCATTTTTTACCAGAGAGCGATAAAATACCCATTCCTTTTGAAGTAGATCAATATGCAAATTGCTCAGATTGTCCTAGTTTTTCAAGAATATTGGTTATATAGAAGTATTCGAAATAGTCAGATTGCTACAGATTCTGTTCTCTTTGCGTTGTGTGCTTATTTTGATGGCTCTAGGGTTTTCTTTGATGAGTTTTTGCCATAGAAAAGTTGGAATACAGTAAATATAATGCAAGAACAAAATATAAATTGGTTTGATACAACAATTATAGTAGTGATTTTTTTTATTAACGAATCTCATGAAGGTTCTATTGAGTTTTGTGTGATTAAAGTTTTCAAGTTTTGGGTTATCTTACGATGGATGAAGGAATAAGGAGTAGAAGATCCTAAGCTTGGGGATGCCCCGGCATACCAAGCTATTATCCGAAAATGAGCAAACAACTAAGCTTGGGTATGCCCCCGAGTGGCATCCCCTCTTTCTTCTAACGACCATCGGTATTTTACTCGAAGCTATATTTGTATTCATCACATACTATGTGTTTTGCTTGGAGCATCTTGTATGATATGAGTCTTTGCTAGTTTTATTTTGTGTTTTAAGTCTTGATCCCTTGCTGGACACACATATTTGGGAGAGCCAAAATTATGTCATGACTTGTTAGAATTGCTCTCTTGCTTCACTTAAATTTTTTCTGAGCTATGGACTTGCTCTAGTGCTTCACTTATATCTTTTTGAGCACAGTGTGCTTAGAATTTTTGAAGAAATGCTCTCTTGCTTCACTTAGATTTATTTGAGAGTTAATAAAATTTTCAAGAAATTCTCTCTTGCTTCACTTAAATTAATTTGAGAGAAAGAAATATTATGCTCATGATCTTCACTTATATTTGTTTGAGCTTATGAAAAGCAACACATGAAAATTAGTCCCAAAGTGATAGATATCTAAGAAGGATATAATAAAAACTTTCATGAAGATCATTGGGAAAATAAACTTGATTCTTAGTAATAGTTTTGAGATATGATGATGTGATATGTGAGTCATCTTGATGAGTAATTATGCTTTAGTAAGAATATTGGTGTTAAGGTTTGTGATTCTCTATGAAAGCACGAAAGTCAATAGTCATGCAATAAAATTATATCCTACTTGTGGTGCATTATTAGGTGTTAATTATGCTTAATGCTTGCTTATGAGATTATCTGTTTCATGGTTAGTCGCTTCTCGATCTTTTGCTAGCCTTCATTTTGCACTAAGCATGATCTCTACTTGTGGATCCAAAATCCTTTAAACCACTTTTGCCACATGAGTCCACTATATCTACCTATATGCGATATTCTTTTGCTGTTCTAAGCAAATTTGCATGTGCCATCTCTAATTTTCAAAATAAACTTCTCTTTTGTGTGTTTGTTTCTCTCGCGGAGCGGTGAGGGGTGGCTAATATTTTCCATGCTAGATGTGTTGTTATCACGATGAGTGTTTATTCACTTGTCATTGCACGAGAGTAAGGCAAAGGTATTAGGGATGCCTAATCCAAAAATGAAAAATGAATTTACTTTATGTTGTCAAATAATAAATTCCTTGGAAAGTGTTGGTATGGAAGGCACTCGTGGATACGGTTAGGCATGGAAAGTGAAAGTATGGTGGAAAAAGGAATAAACTTTATTTTATGTTTTGGAACCACCTATGATATATCTAAGCATGGAAAGTGCTGGGAACTCTAAGTCATTTTTGTTGGTGTAATGGATACACCACCCAAAATGTTTTTGTCTCTAAGTTTTTCGCTTTGAGCTCTGGCACCTCTACAAATCCCTACTACCCTCTGCGAAGGGCCTTTCTTTTAATTTATGCAATTTTATTTTGAATTTGAGTCTCCATCTTCTCTTATAGAAGCACCAACTAGGAGGCAATATGATCGTACTTGAGTATTGGGTGTAGCTAATATGCGAGTGTGTTTCATGAATGGATCAATGGTTGAGCATGATGGGCTAGGGATAACTTATTTTAGCATTGATATTTTGAAAGACATGGTTGCTTCTCGATATGCTTGAGTAATGAAATCATAATGTCAAAACTAGACTATTGCTTTGAACAATATAAAAGTCCAAATGTCCATGCTATAAATAAAGAATATGATATGACATGTTAGGCAGCATTACACATGAAATATTCTGTTTTTATCACTTACCTACTCGAGGACGAGTAGGAGTTAAGCTTGGGGAAGCTGATACGTCTCCAATGTATCTATAATTTTTGATTGATCCATGCTGTTATATTATCAATCTTGGATGTTTTATAATCATTTTATAGTCATTTTATATCATTTTTTGGTACTAATCTATTGACATAGTGCCAAGTGCGAGTTGCTGTTTTTTCCATGTTTTTTACATTGCAGGAAATCCATATCAAACGGATTCCAAACGCAACGAAACTTTATAGAGATTTTTTTTGTACCAGAAGGAACATAATGGGCCCTGGCTACGCCTGGGGGTGCTCCGAGGAGAGCACAACCCACCAGGGCGCGCCAGGAGGCCCAGGCGCGCCCTGGTGGGTTGTGCCCACCTCGGGTGCCCCTGGACCGCCTCTTTGCTCTATAAATAACCCAATATTCCAGAAACCCTAGGGGAGTCGATGAAATATCCAGCCGCCGCAGAATCCAGAACCACCAGATCCAATCTAGACACCATCTCGGATGGGGTTCACCACCTCCATTGGTGCCTCTCCAATGATGCGTGAGTAGTTCTTTGTAGACCTTCATGTCCATAGTTAGTAGCTAGATGGCTTCCTCCCTCTCTCTCTCTTGATCTCAATACAATGGTCTCTTGGAGATCCATATGATGTAACTCTTTTGCGGTCTGTTTGTTGGGATCGATGAACTTTGAGTTTATGATCAGATCTATCTTTTTATATCCGTGAAAGTTATTTGAGTTTCTTTGATCTCTTTATGCATGATTGCTTATAGTCTCGTATTTCTTCTCCGATATTTGGGTTTTATTTGGCCAACTTGATCTATTTATCTTGCAATGGGAAGAGGTGCTTTGTAGTGGGTTTGATCTTACGGTGCTTGACCCCAGTGACAGAAGGGTAACTGACACGTATGTATCATTGCTACTAAGGATAAAATGATGGGGTATATCTCTACATAGATAGATCTTGTCTACATCATGTCATCGTTCTTATTGCATTACCCGTTTTCCATGAACTTAATACACTAGATGCATGTTGGATAGCGGTTGATGTTTGGAGTAATAGTAGTAGACGTAGGCAGGAGTCGGTCTACTAATCTTGGACGTGATGCCTATGTAATGATCATTACCTGGATATCGTCATGGTTACACTACTACAAAAAGGGCTATAGCTAATATGGACATTAATGGCGCACCATGTATGTGGTGCGCCACCAGATACAGGTGCGTCATTATTGCATATTACTAATGGTGCACCTGGTGTGTGATGTGCCATTACTAGTTTTGAAATAAAAATTAAAAAAATTGTTAGCAGTGGCGCACCAGGGGATAGTGCGCCATTACTAGTTGACATAGTAATGGCGCACCTGTACAAAGTGTGCCATTACTATGTGTATGACTGGGTCAAACCTTGGTCAAACTTAGTAATGGTGCACTTTGCATAGGTGCGCCATTATTATGTCAAACTGAGTAATGACACACCTACACAAAGTGCGCCATTACTAACTTTGACCAAGGTTTGACCAAGTCATACACATAGTAATGGCGCACTTTGTGAAGGTGCGCCATTACTAACTTCCTTTGCACCCCCCCTTGTGGACCGCCTTTTCAATTTTAGAAAAAATAAAAGAATTGTCAAAAAATAAAAGAAAATAAGTTTCCCATGTGATATGTGGTCTAGTTGTTGGGAAAATTTACAAATATGAATTTCGACTTTATTTGCAAAATCTCTCTGGAATTTAGTAAAATGGGCATAACTTTTGCGTACGAACTCGGATTAAAAAGTTTTTTATATGAAAAATCATCTACTCGAAAAGTTACATCCGAATTCAATTGGGGGAACCCCGTTGAAGATTTTCAGAATCCCCAAAAACCTAACAGAACGAAAGATACGGGGCTTTTAAGATCAAGAGGGGGGAAAATGAAAAAAATCAAACTTAGTAATGGTGCACCATTTGCTAGGTGTGCCACTAGTAACAGGAAAAAATTGGATTCGATTTTTTTTGGAAAAAATGTTCAAAATATGATACGTAATATGACCGGGGAGTTTGAAATATTTTTTCAAAATTTCATCACACTCATGAACATGAACAAAGTCATTGAGATCAACAAGGTTTAATAGGATTGATATGATAGATATATCAACAAGTGCCTGTTAAGTGAGCTGGTGCTAGTGTTGGATAGAACTGCGAAGTTAAGTGTGCTCGGGCCAGAGTAGTGTGAGGATGGGTGACTTTTCGGGAAGTTTGACCACGGAGTGCGATTTGACTTGAGATTAAGCATATTGACCCGAGATTAAGAAAAAAACGAAAAAATTGATTTTTTTTCCAAAAATGAAATTTCTGGAAAAAATTTGAAAAAAAATTTGTTAGTAATGGCGCACCAGATATGTGGTGCACCATTACTAAGTCAGATAGTAATGGCGCACTATAGGTGCGCTGCTATCAGGCCTTTTCCTAGTAGTGTTATTTGAAGTTCTATCAATTGCCCAAAAGTAATTTGTTCACCCACCATTTGCTATTTGTCTCGAGAGAAGCCACTAGTGAAATCTACGGCCCCTGGGTCTCTTTTTCATATATTTGCCTTTGCGATCTACTTTTCCTTTGCATTTATTTTCAGATCTATTAAACTAAAACTACAAAAATACTTTGTTGCACTTTATTTTATTTGCGATCTATTTATTCAATCTATTACAACTTTCTTCCATCCACGTACCAATTTCTGGCACCGTTACCCAAAAGGGATTGACAACCCCTTTAACACGTCGGGTTGCGAGTGGTTGTTATTTGTGTGCAGGGGTTGTTTACGTTAACCTTGGTTTCATCACTAAGGGAAATACCTACCGTCGTTGTGCTGCATCATCCCTTTCTCTTTGGGGAAATACCGACGTACCTTCAAGCCGCATCAGCCACCCAAGTAGTCATATGGTGTTTCAGTAATGATAAGCCATTATGATTGAAAGACTATGGGTCACAGTGAACAGATTATGAGCCGATCTAGCCATGGGTTGAAGTGACTATCAAACTATGAGAGTGTGGTGGATTAATTCTGCAATTATGAGCCGACAACATATTGGGAAGTTAAATTCTGAAAGCATAAGCCGGAAGCGTATTGACGGATTAAATGAAATAAACAACTTCTGGATTATTGGCAGATTACAAGGTCATTATTAAGCCGCCTAAACAATGAAGGGCGGGTCAATTATCGACGGACCCGAAGTTGTTGCAATTTTGCTAAGTGTGGGGCAAACAAGTTTTACAGATTGCAGCTATAATTATGGATCTACAACAGTTCAGAAAAAATGAATACATTACTAAACCTAAATGCGTAACAGATGAAGAACTACAACCGTGTATTGATGCTAAAAAAGAATGGATTTGTCCGAGATGCAAAGTAAGGGCAAAAACTGTTTCTGCCCTACTCCTACCCTGTTCCAGGATCAAAATACGACTTCTAGACAGATGATGGATAATCTTGGATGAACAACGATGAACTCCATGAACTCAAGTGCCCTAATGTGGATCTGAGAAAGGAGAAGGAAGGGTACCTGACGGTGCTGATGAAGAGCGGTGAGCGCCACAGATTCCTGGTTCCAACAGGTTGATGCAGCGGCCTGGATGCGGTTGCTGGTGAAGCTCGGCTGGGGCGGCGGAGCTCTGGTCACGGTGAACGGAATGAGGAGGAACAAGAAGAGGAGGATACGGGGGTAAAAAGTGAAAGGGCAGGCCCCCCGTCCCTATTTGTAAGGGAAAAGTGAATAGTGAAGCGGCAAGCCCGAAGATCGAGGAGGGGACATAATTATCATAACAAGAAGGCGCCTCGATTTCGGAATGGATGGTTAATGTAAAGATCCATTGTGAAATCATGAGGATTTTTCTTAATTTAATAATGTGACTTCATATTTTCTTATGGCAGGTCATTAAGATCTGGTCAAGGTCAAGCTCTAGAAGAATTAAAGAAGACTCGCCAACCAGAGGATGGAGATTGACATGAACAAGTTCAAATCAATCTCGGTCCTAATGTTGGGGATATAACCCCATGGTGTGACCCGCCTAGGAGGGGCCGGGTTACACTATTGGCGATTCATAAGTGAAAGCCTAAGTAGGCCCAAGAAGATGATATATGAAGACTAGAGCTTACGAGGTGGGCCTATTGAGGGCCCAAGACCCAGAGGTGTGAGTTGCCCAATTGTGGCTTGCCTAGAAAAGCAAGGCGACTTAGAACCTGGGTCGGTCACATTGTATGATCCGACTTGGACTCTTGTAAGCCCAGGGCCTCGACCTGTGTATATAAAGGCGAGACCCTGTGGAGGGTAAACTCAAGTTACAATCAATCGAGAGCTAGGTTAAGTGATTCTGCTCCCTTGTAATCAATACTCAATCAATACAAAACAAAGCAGGAAGTAGGCTTTTACCTCGTCGGTGAGGAGTCGAACCTGGGTAAACTCGTGTCTCTCATCCCACTCAACCTCTTTAAGCTAATCACCGTAGTCATGGCCTCGCACCTAAGTCCTTTCACGAGGGCATCTGCCGTGACAAAACCACGACAAGTAGGAAATTAACATACCCGGCTTCCTCCATTTCAGTGTAGCAAATGAAAACATTAGCGGTCTTTCCGCTACTTCCATGTTGCCACCTATCCAAGTGGTTCTCACAATCAAGATCTCAGTGTCCTTCACCACACACATGGCCTTTTCCTTTCTTCTTAAAGTTCATCATCATCTTATTGGAGTTAGCAGACTATGACGCCTTCTTCTTTCCTTGAAACTTTCATTTGTCATAATATTTGTTCTTGTTCTTGAACTTGTGGGACTCGAAAGTATTGCGCACAAAGTTGGGTCTAGAGATCCCCTCACAGAAACAAATATGTGTGTATTTTTCCCTTGCATTCTCTTCGACGTCAAGAGTGCCAATGGGGAAATTCTTGTCTCCTTTGTATCAGAGAAGTGGGAAAAAGTCCTCCATAAAGGATGGAGCTTGGCAATGATGCCTCTAGCAATAAACTTGTTCGGCAGCACACAACTGGAGTGCTAAAGTTACTTAGAAAAATCTCATGAGTCTGCTCAACTACAGTGGCGGTCATGAGTCATCTCGTAGTTATGGTATTGTTCCATGATATACAACTCATTTGCTGTGTTTCATACCTCGACACTACAAAATCTTCTCTATTTTGTGACGTTTCACTTGTGTCACATAAAACCATTTTTCATTATAAAAAATGTATTGGTGACGTTTTCCGGACGTCACCCCCACAATCACTGAAGCATCATCATAAAAAATCTTCATGGTACCACTTCCACTACAAATTAAGGTCATGTCTAAGGCGACGAATCAAAACATGTCACTCATGGACATCTTGAGTGACGACCCAAAATGTCACCTAGGATAGGTCCATCTGTCACCTAGATCGTTTTTGGTGATTATAATCCATCACCAGTGATCGGGCCGTTGGTTTGACCGGTCAAAGGTTCTAACAAGTGGGGCCAACAGTTGCTAACGTGGCAGCTTTCACGCGGGTGCGCCGTGGATTTTATCGCTGACGGTCCCGTTGGTACTAAGTTTGGCGTCAGTTTTGACTGGTCAGCGCTGTTGACATATAGGCCAGAAGATACTGACATTGCTACTTACATGTGGGACCAGACATTATTTTTTCTATGACGATGTGTCGTTCGATCGGTCAAAGATTCTGACATGTTGGCCCATTGTAGTGTTGACGTGGATTCTAACAGGATTCGGCCTATTAAAATGAAATTTACCTCTATTTGATGCGATGAATCCATCGCCATTGGGTCTTCCACTATTGCAGGAATGCCTAGCAGTGGCTGGTGGGAAAAGCCCAACAGTGGTGGCATGGCTCTCAGGGGCGCCCGCAACTGACCTTCTGCCACTGCTACTACGCCATCAATGGCGGACACCCACCCAATAATGGTAGCCCAAGAGCAGTGGCGGGCTATTGTACATGCCCGCCATAGTTTTTCGCGTTGCCCGCCACAGGAATTGCACGCATCATTGGCGGTACTTTTGTACTTCCCGCCGCATGCTGAATTGATTGAATTGCAGCATATTACACCTCGATCATATCATGAGATTGTATTTGATACACAAATTCTGGTTTGAACCTTGATCGACATACACGCACCACATTACAATGATGTCAGGATAATGAAAAGTAGTAGTTATAAAGCAAATATAACAAGTACATTACAATAATTAATAAACATATATATGTCGTCGGTCATCACATAATTAATGGTTTGACTAGTTATATTGGAGTGAAATGAGTGTCGGACGATGATCAACACGTAGACCATTAATAGAAGCCGCACATACTACATGAATTAGTATTTGATGGAACGAATGAGGACCAATGGGCCGCTTGCTCTGGAATTGAAGATTTGGCCTCTCAAAGAGCCCATTGAACAACCTCAGTGGTCGTGGGTATGGTGGTTGGACTCATGCCCGGTCAGATCCTCAGCCTCCCATCTGGGGTTGCCTCCGTAAGGATGCACACTGCGAGGTCACTAAACCGCCTCTGTGCAATCTTCTCAATCACTGGGAGAGAACACTGGGCCATTGGAACACTTCTGACCCAAGCTAACATCGCCTCCTTGAGGCGCTCTGCCCGATACTTTTCCCACAAGGTTAATATATAAACATATGGCACTCGTACATATAAAGTAGAGATCTCAGGGTAACAACCATTGTGTCATGACATAGTTTAATGTTTTTGACGGTTTTCTAGACTAGAAAGGAGCATGTATATCGCAGTCTCTCATTCTTCTTGACTCTCTGCCTCGCAGTAGAACATCCCCTCATCCCTCACTAAATGGCAATTGACGATATTCGCGAGCACCCTCTGAAGGTGTTCGTGTTCTGTCCAAAAGTGAGCTAGCTTAACTTTTTTCTCATTCTCTTGGGACCATTTATGCAACATTGAATCACTTCTCAACAGTGTTCTTGCATGCACATAATCATCCATCAAGACTATGGCGTAGTAGCCAGACATGTGCATGGTTCCGCCTTTTAGTTGTTGCCGGCAACAGAAGCTACTGTTAAATTTGTACTATGAATGGGGCATGTTCTTATGGTTGGACTTATGACACATCTAAAGAGAAGCGTTGAGAACTTTATTCAGATTGGTCCACGACTTCTTAGGGGCTCTCTTAGAATCAAGTAAATAAGCTTGGCCATCTCGGGGCATAAGTGCAATGACGATCCAGTGTTCATTGCTGCACAAAACAATTGAACAATACAACATTGATGAGATTGACATCAAAGAAATCAGGTGTATATGTGCAAGCATAAAGAAATGAACCTACTTTTCGAAGTAAAGCACGTTAAAGTTGTGCTTGTGCCGAGGACAATGAACAATCACTACTAGAGAAAAGCTTACTAGTGGCGCTATTTTTTTACATACCAGTAGCGCGGGCACCCGCGCTACTGCTAGGGCGCTACAACTATTATTTTACAGTAGCGCGTTTCTAAACAAGCGCTGCAGCTAAAATACTCATTAGTAGTGCCGATTTCTCCACCAACGCTACTACTATCATCACATAGTAGTAGCGCATTATTTTCTCCCCACGTTACAACTAGGCAAATAGAAATAAAAAATAAAAAGAAGAAGTCAGGTGCAATATTCATGGAAATCAAGACAAGTCCAGTGCAAACAAATAAACTAAGTTCACATAACCATCTCACAAACATTAACGACAGTACCACATTTAATATAACCACACAATCTCACAAACTCATATAGTAGTCAACAATGCATGGATAGATCATAGTTGATAAGTCTACTAGGTAGTCATACTAGCATATATATGGTTCAATAGCCACACACATGCATATGAAGTTCTAGATGATGTTGATGACAACCATCATCCTCAAGCCTGGGCGGTGGGTGTTCCTGATATTAATTAGGATTGCCTGTCCAACATGAAGATTTTTGCCGACGAGGAAGCTATTCCACCCAATCGAGTTGAAGTGTGTGCGACCGTCCGTGTCCACGCCATATGCACAAGTGGTGACGGAGCCCCTTGCGGTAAGGCGTATTCCAGCAGAGCCTTCTTCATCAGGCTTGATACCACAACTCTCAGATAGGCTCTTTGGCAATTTCTGAATAAGAAAAACATATCAATTAATAAGTAGCCTCACACATTCTACACTAAGTATAACAATAAAGCATATAATATTCACTAAGCACATAAGATTCCTTAAGCATATAAGATTCAGTAAGCATATATATCATCGGACTCTACACTAAGTATAACAATAAAGCATATAAGATTCACTAAGTATACAAGATTCACTAAGCATATAAGATTGACTAAGCATATACACTACTAGGGAAAACCCTAGCAGTAGCGCTGGTTTTGTGCTCACTAGTAGCGCGGGTAGGCGCGCTACTAATAAGGCGCTACAGTTGTTGCTTAGCAGTAATGCGTGCCCGCACGCGCTACTGCTAGGACAAATAGCTGCATCGTTTGTTCATTCCCACGCTCCTACTAATGTAACTACTGGCAGCGTGTTTTCTCTCCATCGCTACTAGTATTCTTTTTTTATTTTTTCATTTTTAGTGTATTTATGCGCCATCGTACAAATATTGGTACAATACCAGTTATGAGGTTTACATCATTATGTCCATAATAGTGTGTCAAATGAAGGTGGATTAGGTTCAAGTGGAGGCAATATGTGGTGCATGTCAAAAGTATACTACTAATCCAAACTTGATCTAGTTTGGACTAGTACTACTTTCGATGTGCACCACATGTTGCCTCCACTTGAATCTAATCCGCCAGCACAAGCTATTTAATCATCATCATAGTCATTACCACCAACAGTATTTATTTAATCACCACTAACACTAGCTAATAATCATCATCATAGTCATTGCCACCAACACTAGCTATTTTATCATCATAGTAATAGTGTAGCACATCATCATCCTCAAACTCATTTCTAGCTAGCTAATCACTCCTGCTGCTCTCTCTTAGGTAAAATAACATAAAACATGTGTAGCTCTCCTCCTTGATCAAGTTGGAGCATGCAGATGAACCTGTCTCCTAATCGTGGGTAGCGCATCTGTTTGCTGCCCCCTAGTACTTCTCTGCGCTTCTCCATCACACATTTGGTCCAGTCTTGCACTATTAAGCATCCATCGCTAATCTTGAATGCACTAAAGTAATCTGTAGGATATCTTGGCCGTAAGCTAATAATACTCATGGTACCTTTAGTCTCGATCCCATAAGGCACAACATTCATCGGGAGTCCCTGTTGAAGAACATCGTATGGTAACATACTTAGCAATGAAGTTTAGCTTCAAAAATAATGTATGGAAAAGATGCACTAAGGACAAATAGTAAAAATCTTACCATCCTTCCTAAATAGATGTGACCGTAGTTCATTACGAACACTATTGGTCGCACGTTTTCAGTACTAACATTTCTAATGCAGGAAGAAAATTTGTCTTGACAGTATCAAGATCCTCAAGCCATGAAACATAATGACTTAGCTCCTCGCAGTTTAGTTCAGCCCCGGGACAGTAGTAGGTCCTGTCTACCAAGCGCTGGACATGTTTGCTTGCACCGAAATAAGCTGACAATACAAATTAGTTGTCAACTATTTTTGAATAAACAATATCAAAGACATAAATATGGTTGAGAAACTTACATAATGGTATAACTGGAGGCGTCTGCACATCGACCCAGATGTCGGTATTACCTTCAATATCATCTTCCGGACGAATATCAAAGGTGATAACCATATCAGGCTCAAATGCATAAGTCTTGCATAGTGCTCGCCATGTTTTGCATCCAAAATAGGTGTAGTCGTCTGAATTGTATAATTTTGCGTGGAAAATATAACCATGCTCGGTCTTCAAGTAAACTTTCTTTTCCTCCATAGTACGACTGAAACCTATCTTATCCAATACAAAAACTCTTGCATGGCAGGGGATACGCTAGTAGAATAGTAAAAAAAGACTTGTCATGCTTAATGTCATGCTTAAATTATAAGTTGAAGCAAATGAGCAAATGTCATGCTTAATTACGAAAAAAGACTTGTCGTTGTGACTTACTGTATCCACTTCGAAGTTCTCGTCCAGCTTGATGCTGAAGCGCCTATCATCATCTAGGAAGATTCCGTCGCACAGGCCGCGCTCGTCTTCGCAGTATTTGCAAATACCGAAATCCTTTTCGTCGTCAGACATTTCCTATGTTCATAGTTAAAACATTAATTGAAAATCGATCGAAGACAACTACCAGGATACTCAACACACAAATCCGGGGCACTCGATATTTCCTACATATTCTGGCACAAGTCATGCCAAAATTCACGGAAAAATCCGGCATGACCTTTGCTAAAATAGGACATATCGAGCGCCTGAAATTTGCCGGAACGGAAATGAATCAACACTCCGGCAAAACATAGGCCACTCGGAGGTGTAACCTGCAAACATGACCGGCCACTTGGGCAAGCACATATCCTATTTGAGCAACACAAGATATACATTTCAAAATATCTTATAGGACTCAAATTAGCATGCATTCAATAAGCAAAAGTAAATCATCTCATGCGTCCATACATCGTCGAATATTATCACTAATACATCCCGAATAGTGTCATACATATAACATCACTAATACAACTAAAACCCTAGCACACGACGGGTATCGGCGCGGGCGGTGGACACCCACAGAGAAGGAACCATCACGGGATCATAGCTCTAGTGAGATCCCTGGAGAACCTGCCAGGTATTGGAGAACATGTGCTCCAACGCAAACAAGTAGCGACGGACGTGCGCGTCCTCCTCACTGACACGGTGACGCACCACCTCCGCGGGGTCCTCGAGCCTCTGGACCGTCACTGGCCCACGCGACCGCCACCAAAGAAGGTTCGGGTCAACGACAGGCTGGCTCCTCACCAACCTGCGCCCCCCGGTAGGTAGCGCCTCCCAGTACCACCCCGGCGGAGCCCAGTCCCGTACATGGCCCATCTGGTCAAGCAGGTGTCGTCCTCCGCCGACGCGACGACAAGGATGCGGGATAGGCATCGTCCACGTCGATGCGGGAAAAATTGCCTTAACTAAAAAAATAGCACCAAGTTCTTACTAACTAGTTCTATTAATTCAACTAGTTCTTATTAAAAATAAACTTACTATAAATAAAAATAAACTAGTACCTAATTAGTACCTAGTTCTTACTAACTAATTAGTACCTAGGAACTACTGCCCTAATTACCATCTAATTTGATGAAGCTAGGGGTGGAAAGTGGTAGCGGATATTCCAATTATCCAACTATAAAGTGAAATAAGTGGTCAAATTTTACTCGTTTTATGATTCATCTTAGAAATTTGATTCGTTTCCACCCTTACATGAACCCTAACTCATTTGAGCCGCATCCGCATCCGATTCGTTTCCACCCTTACATGAACCCTAACTAATTTGATTCAACTAAAATATAAAGAAACCCTAGGCAGAGGTAGGGGAGAGGGAGGAGCAGGCGTGCTCACCTTGGGTGCCTGCGACGAGGGAGGGGCAGGCGGCGTCGAGGTCGGGGTCGGGGCTCGAGCGCGCGGCGGATGGCGGCGTCGAGGTCGGGGTCGGGGGCGGCGTCCGAGGCGGCGTTGAGGTCGGGGGCGGGGGCGGCATTGAATCTGGGGACGAGGGCGGCATAGAGGGTGTGTGGAGAGCGCGCGGCGGCCGACGGGCGACAACGGCAGCGAGAGTGGAGAGCTGGATTTGGGGGAAGTGGCCGTGGGGAAGGACAAACCCTGTGGTTAAGTCAGAAGTAGCAGTAGCGCGTTCCAGAAAGCGCGCTACTGCTATGTTAGCTACAGCGCGTTCTGGGATACACGCTACTGCTACTCCTTTCTCTTGTTCCCCCTTTTTCATTTAGTTTTCTTCACATTTTAATTTTTTTTCCTTTCACCTTATTCTATTTCTTTCATTTTCAATTACCTTTCTATTTGCTTTCCATTTAATTTTCTATCCTTTAGCATTACCGAGTTTAGATTAAAACGCGCTGCTACAAAGAAAGTAGCGGTAGCGCGCTTCGATATAGGTCGCTACTACTATGTGTAGCCTATTGGCTAAGCCGTGGGAATTTTAGTACTAACGTGTTTAGAACAAGACGCACTACAGCTAAAACTTTATCCACGGCGCGGTTTGCACAGGCACGCTACTGCTACTTAGCACCAGCGTGCTTTTTTGACCTGCGCTACTACTAAAGTTCTGTGTATAAGGTTTTCCCAAGTAGTGATATATCATCGGACTCTACACTAAGTTTAACAATAAAGCATATAAGATTCACTAAGCATATATATCATCGGACTCTACACTAAGTATAACAATAAAGCGTATAAGATTCACTAAGCATATAAGATTCACTAAGTATATAAGATTCACTAAGCATATATATCATCAGACTCTACACTAAGTATAAAAATAAAGCATATAAGATTCACTAAGCATATATATCATCGGACTCTACACTAAGTATAACAATAAAGCATATAAGATTCACTAAGCATATATATCATCAGACTCTACACTAAGTATAACAATAAAGCATATAAGATTCACTAAGCATATAAGATTGACTAAGAATATATATCATCAGACTCTACACTAAGTATAACAATAAAGCATTTAAGATTCACTAAGCATATATATCATCAGACTCTAAACTAAGTATAACAATAAAGCATATCATCAAATTACTCTAAAAACTATAGTAAATGCAACATACCATGATATGCCGATCAACCATGGTACTTGTCAGGCGGGTCACGAATGGCACCCCAACAAAGTTAGCACGTGGCGGAATGATGTCCCATAGGTTGCACACCTCCTCCTCGCTCAACTTCATTCTTTGAGCTACGATGGCATCACCGAGTCGGTCGTCATCATCCTCATCATCCTCATCATCCTCATAATCTTCTGCTTTGTTGACATAAATCACGACCAGCTTGGGTCTTTCAGCTTTGAAGGAGAAGCTGATCAACTCACCACCGGTGATAAGCATGTGGTCGATGAAACGGACCCATCCATCTCCTCACACCCGCGTCATCTTTCGTCCTTTCTCGATCTCCATAGTGTAGGGGACCCCAGGAGCCTCAAAGGTCACAGAGTCTCCAGTCAGATTGTTGAATTCTGACCTCACATTGCATGGATGATCTGTGTACAAAAAGCAAAATGATATATACACGATGCATTAATGCCAATAACACTAAAAACAAAATAGTAGTTACTAGTTTCATATAATTTATTACCTCCGCATGAAGAAAACTAGACTCGAAGTAGATGCCAAACAGCGTACCAGTTGCAAGGCTGCTGGCGCACCTTGACTTGCACCGTTGACATGGTGGTGGTGGTGGTGGCGCCATTTCCCTAGAGCAATATGATTAAAGGATTAACGATCCAAAAAGTAAACATAAAGTTTTCATAGCTAGAGTTCACATGGCAAGCAAAATAACAACTAAAAAGTAAACATAAAGTTCAGTCCAGGGGAACACTTTATCTATTCCGACATCCAAAAGTTGAACCAGCTTAGAATCTTCCAGAACAGAATAAGTAAACATCCATTCCACCTTTGGCATCAGATGCACAATAATTAAAACTATAAAAGGCAAACACCCCCCTTTTTGGTCAGATACAACTCTCTGTCTATCTGTGTTTTCTTTTTCTGAAATTTACCAAAAATGGGCTCACTAACAGCATCATAAGAACTTAGCAATTTGAGCATCACCACATACAGATACTCTCTTCAACCTGAAAGAGAGTATCGAATCAAGCACTGATTTTTCCATGAAACCACATAACAGTGAGGGCTTCTTGGTCATATCTTTATGCGCATCAACAAAGAAGCTAGTGGCAGTAGCCAAGAATTGAAACCCTCAACCGTTGCTGTCATATTAGAGCTAAAAAATGCTCACGATTCTACGGTCCAGCACTATGGTTGTTCCAGCGAAGGAATGACAAGTAGTTACATGTACTACATCAATGATCCTAAATGTCGGAAACAATAGTCACGACATGGACCCCCCTCTCTAAACCCTAGAACACTAGGCACCGCCGCCGCCACCACTCCTCCAGGGGCAGCAGCCAAGAATTGAAATCCAAGTTTCAATTATAAAAGCCTCTACTTCTCTAGCTACTTCTCTATACTCTCTCCTAAGTTTCGGTGAGCAACAAAAAGCTTCCACTTCTCTCACCTAAACCCTCTCTCTACTCTCTCTCCAATCACGCGAGGAGCATGTCGCATCGAAGTGTGGAGCCAGCATGCAATCCCTAAATCCCAAAACATGGAGAGCCGCCGCGGCAAATCGATTGGAGCCTAGCTAGTGTGGCGCGCACAGGGAGGAGGAGATCAAGGGGGACTTACGGGGCTGGAGTGTCGGAGTAGGCGAGAGGCGACCACGCGTGGTGGCGGCGCACGGCATCGTCGACGGGGGTGAGGTGGCCGGGGATGAACCCTAACCGCGGCGGCGTCGTTGGGTGGAGGGGATCGATTGTGAGAGTGTGAAGGGGTGCGGGGGCGCTCGGGCCGATTTTCTTTTGCTCTAGTAGTAGCGCTGTTTAGAGGCTGGCGCTACTGCTAAGCCCACCAGCTTTAGCGCCCGTTCAAAACAAACACTACAGCTAAGTGGGCTACTGCTTTTGCCCTGCGGCCCATCTAACAGTAGCGCGGCCCAAGCACACAAACGCTGCTGTTATATATTAGTAGTAGCGTGTTTTCTGCCCAGCGCTACTGCTAAATACTAGTAGCGTAGGGTCATAAACAGGCGCTACTGGTAAACTTCTATCTATAAGCATTTTCCTAGAAGTGAATGGTGTTGTGGAGATAAGTTGCGAGAAGACGTTGACCTTTATCATAATCCACATTGGCTCAATGCATGAGATACAGATCAAGGAAGCAAACTTACTCATTCTGGAGTAATGGATTTGTAGCATGCCAGAGCGACCAAAGTCTCATGAAAGACGGCTTGATTACTTCCACGTAGAAAATATTGTCGTTGACCACACTGTCAATCCCAAGATATATTTTATCAGCAAGGGACTCATAGACAAATCCAATGCCCTCTATAACATTGGTGGTGTAATACATCTCACCCTTTCCTGACCTAGCTACTACATCTTTGTGTAGAAGCTGAATTTCAACTCTTAGCGCACTCAACTTGTGTTGTGGTAACATCCATTCATCGGGCTTAAACATTTGCATGAAGCATAGTAATAAAGGCCAGTCATTGCTTATTTATACATCAATGGCGAGTGTGGTTGTTGCCCTCCACAGCTAAATTGTGGTAAGCACTCTTACCAGGCACAAAGGGCGTACATATTATGCAGTTGCAGTAGCGGCGGGTGCAGTTGGCCGCACACCAGTGCTGTCCACTTACATGTGGCGGGCACCTTACCTCGCTCGTCACACATATACCCACAACGCTGCATGCAGTTCAGTTCCACCACCCAAAAAGCCGTTCCAAAATTTGGCATTTCCTCCACCCCCTCCGCACGCGCCTGTCACCCAAACTCTCGCACGACTCGCCGCCTTGCCCCTCCTCACCATTGTCGTGCCCCTCGTTGCCGTCTCTCATCCTTGTCACCGCCGCGCCCATCATTGCCGCCTCCCCTCCTCGTCGTTGCTGCCACGCCCCTCGTTGCTGCCGGACCCTTCGTCGATGTTGCGTTGCTGCTCTCCTCCCTGCCGGTAGAAACATTCACCACATCTTCTCCTGGTGCCTTACTGGCGGTAGGTTCATTGGCTGATTTCTTCTTTCGCTTTTTGCCCTTGTTTCGACGCTCAGCTGATGGGTACATAGAAGGCGGTACTCCAAAATCCATTTGTTGTGTTTGCTAAAATTTAGTGTGCAACTATGAGTCATGGAGCATAAAAAGAACAAAATATCGACATGACCCTTGCTAAAATAGAAGATGTAACGAGTGCCAGAAATTCGGCAAAATGGAAATGAATCAACATTTTGCCAAAACATTGGCACTCATGTCAATACCTGCAAATATAAGCCAACAATACTACACTGGATCCTAGTTAAAAATAAAATAAAATAAAATATTGACATGACATTTACTAAAAAGAGGACATAACAAGTGCCAAAAATTCGGCAAAACAGAAATAAATCAACCTTTCGCCAAAATGTTGGCACTCATGTCAATACCTGCAAAATGTTCCTAATTTACTCATAGTTAACCTAAGCACAAATAACAGCAAGACACACTACTGAAATTTAATACATGCTAAATATCTATTTACCCTAAACACAACTTCGACCATCCAGGAGAGGTGGCTCGATTGGCGTCCGAAGGCGGCGCGAGGTATCTGATGTTGGCGGAGGAGGGCGTGACGGCTGGAGGGGTAGCGATCATAGAGGAGCTTCGCGGTGGCAGTGGCAGCGAGATGCCACTTCTGTTAGGATGAGTCCATGCCCGCCGTAGCGAGGAGGGCCGTGAAACAATGTCGACGAAGCGGTCGGCAGCAACAAGGGGCACGAAAGCGATGACGACGAGGAGAGGCGGCAACGAGGGGTGTCGGTGTCAAAACCAGCGGATCTTGGGTAGGGGGTCCCGAACTGTGCATCTAAGGCGGATGGTAACAGGAGGCAGGGGACACGATGTTTTACCCAGGTTCGGGCCCTCTTGATGGAGGTAAAACCCTACGTCCTGCTTGATTTATTCTTGATGATACGAGTATTACAAGAGTTGATGTACCACGAGATCGGAGAGGCTAAACCCTAGAAGCTAGGCTATGGTATGATTGTATGTTGTCCTACGGACTAAACCCTCCGATTTATATAGACACCGGAGGGGGCTAGGGTTACACAAGGTCGGTTACAAAGGAGGAGCTATATATATCCGTATTGCCTAGCTTGCCTTCCACGCCAAGTAGAGTCCCATCCGGATACGGGACGAAGTCTCAATCTTGTATCTTCATAGTCCAACAGTCTGGCCAAAGGATATAGTCTGGCTGTCCGGAGACCCCCTAATCTAGGACTCCCTCAGTAGCCCCTGAACCAGGCTTCAATGACGACGAGTCCGGCGCACAGTGTTGTCTTCGGCATTGCAAGGAGGGTTTCTCCTTCGGATATACCACAAAAGAGTTCAAATAAAGGATAGTGTCCGACCCTGCAAAATAAATTCCACATACCACCATAGAGAGAATAATATTTCCACAAATCTAATCTGCTGACACGTTTAGGCAACATGACATCATGCCATGGCTCAGCGATTATTCGAACCGTTTCCTTTAACTAGCCCCACACATAACGCGAGGCAGTTTCTTGACATGTCTTGTCAAAGCAGAGATCGTGTTCCCCTTATCATGGAATTCTCATCAATACGGGCGTGGGTAACCCAACTGCGCCATCGATTACGGCGCTTGGGGGATAAGTGAGTTTTGCCAGGCTAGTGGGGGCGCACAGTTTCGGCCGCCCTTATAAAGGGATAAGGTTTAACCTTTCTCTACCCATGCCTTCTTCCTCCTTGCTCATTCGTTCTTGCGCACTCAAGCCCCAATGCCCAAGTCCACATCTTTCTCCTCAACCTCCTCCAAACATGTCCGGAGTGGGAGGAAATGGCTTCCTCCGTTATGGAGGAACACATCAAAAAGCTGCGCGGAGCCGGATACTTAGCCGCGAATATCGCGCATCGGCTGCCCGCTGCGGGAAAGATCGTCCCTACCCCGGAACCTCATGAGAGGATCGTTTTCCTCTACCACTTCCTCTGCCGACAGGGGTTTCCCCTTCATCCATTCATCCGTGGTCTCATGTTCTACTATGGGCTGGACTTTCATGATCTGGCCCCGAACTTCATCCTCAACATTTCGGCGTTCATTGTCATCTGTGAGGCCTTTCTCCGCATACGCCCCCACTTCAGTCTGTGGCTGAAGACCTTCAATATCAAGCCGAAGGTGGTGGGCGGCCGACAAGCAGAATGCGACGGAGCCATGGTGGGCAAGATGCCCAATGTTATATGGCTCGAAGGCTCCTTCGTGGAGACCATAAAGGGGTGGCAATCGGCGTGGTTCTACATCACCGAGCCGCGCGACACCAACTGGGTGGCTGCCCCGAGTTCCGATCCGGATTCCCTACATGGCTCACTTCCTAGAAAGCGAAGGGCCTGTCGCGGGGTTCATCGGTAGAGCTGGACGGACTCCACAAATGTATCCAGAACATGGAAAGCAAGAAACTCAAGCTTGTCAACATAATCCAGGTCATGCTCATCAGCCGGATCCTCCCGTGTCAACAACGGGACTTCAACTTGTGGGAGTTCGACCCGGCCCAGCACCAGACTCTGAGCGAGCTCTTCAACACGACGCACAAGGACGTTTGGAAGGTGCTGTTCAAGGGCGCCGAGTTCCCTCCCTCCCTCACCGAGGACCGCGGGCTAAGCGCCAAGCGCCAAGCGCATTCGGTGAGTTCTACACATCCAGTAGGGTATTTATTTCCCCTAGCTTAACCATGTGCGGGGTCTGAGCTCCATGCCTTTGATAGGACTGTGTGGAGACGTCGGGGCAGATTAACTGTCCGGCCCCTCTGCCTGAAGACACTGCGGACGCTCTCCTGACGGAGATGCTGACTCCGGCTCCTTACAAGGTGCCGAAGAAGACCAAGAAGGCCAAGGGAACCCGAAAGGGTTCCCGACGCCAGGTGTTATTTGACTCATCATCCGATAACTCCGTGACACACTCCTCCCCCGAAGATGAGGAGGAAGATGAAGATGCTCCCCCTCCAGTCAGGGGAGACAAGAAAAGGAAGGCCGCCCCAACCGGGGGGCGAAGGGTCCAATAAGGGAAGGACTCTCCTTCCGGACTACTCCACCGCCGCCGCCGAAGGCGAAGACGAGTGGCTGCTCAGGGACAAGCCCCTGGCGAAGTCGTAAGTATTCGGATGCCAGAGTATCTCATAGCATACCTTTGTCGCACTGCCTCTCCTAACGCTGAATTATGACTATGCAGACCGCCACGAGCCCGTATTGACGTATCGTCGGACGGCTCCCTAGGCTCGTCGGATATGGACAGCGATCCACTTCCGACTGCCACCTCCCCTTGCCCTATGGACAACGCCGAGGTATTGTCTCAAGAGGCACCGGGTCGAGGGGAGACAGTCCCAGAGGCGCCTCAAGGCGACCTTCCAGACTCTGGGAGCAGAGGGAGCATGGCTCTCGAGGGCTCCGAGTTTGGCCCTCAGCCGAATACCGCGCCGGAACCCCCAGTGGTTCCAGACTCGGGCAGGCGACCTCCTTCCAAAAGGGGCAAGACGCATGTCCCGGTGGCCTCTGTCCATCCAGAGGCACCGGACAATCTGCTAGGAGCGCTTCGCAGCGCTTCCATTGACGAAGAGCACTGCACTATTATGAGTGCGGTGGTCCAGAAGGTTCAGTCCGCCAAGAGCGGACTGACTGAAGCATGTGCCAGCCTTCTAACAGGCTTTGAGGTAAGTTTTTGAAATATGGACAAAAATATTACCGCATAGACAGTAGCCCCTGATGCTCTGTTCGGTGTTCACAAAGAAAAGCCGAACGGAGGATCAAACAATATTGCAGGAGTCTGATATAAGTATGTCAATATGCGTATGCAGGCTTCGCTGCTAGCCTCTGCCGCACTAACTGCGGAGGTCGCCGCACTGAAGTAGGACCATAAAGGGTCCAAGGACGAGCTCGGCCTTGCCAAGAGGCAGCTCGAGGAGAACAAAGGTAGGTAATACCTAGTCTATGGATATATATAAAGAGAATGCGATTGCAAAATGACAGGATCATCATAAATTTGCCAGGGGCCACGACCGAGGTGGCGACCCTGAAGCAAGTGCTATCCAAGGCTGAAAACAAAGCGGCCAAGGAGCGCACCGAGTGGGAAAGGCATGAGGCACGGGTGGGAGAGGTGCAGCAAGAGCTCCACGCTCTCGTGGCGAAGCACGAGGCGTTGGAGCTTGACTTGAAGACGCGAGAGTCCGAGCTTGCCGCGGCCCTTGAGAGCGCAAAGAATGCCAAGGCCGAAGCCCAAAAGACCCTCCAGGAGATTGATGCGATGAAGAAGATAGCGGCGGGTAAGGCATTCTATATGCAAAGCAAACATGTGAAAGTAAATTACCTGTTACTTACCCGAATCCGGAGCTCTCCACGAGCATTCGCAAATTTGCCCCGCAGCGTGTCGGATGCCGCACAGTTTTACTAGGCCGAGGAGGGAAGCTCAACGGAGAAGTTGTTCTGGTCTCAGTATACTAGGACCGAACACCCGATGCCTCTGAGCGACCAGCTGAAGCAACTGGTCGAGCTGCACAAGGCGGCCGAACAGGCCATGAAGGGCTTTATAGTCCGGATGTGGCCTGGCGACGCCCTTCCCAAAAGCTACTTCGGCCTGGTGAGGCGGCTTGTGGATGCCTGCCGATGGCTGGAGGTCATGAAGCGGTCTGTCTACATCGAAGGTGCACGCTGGGCTTTCGCCCGTGTGAAGGTGCAATGGGCCAAGCTGGACGCCGTGAAGCTGATTAAGGAAGGGACGCCGGAGGGCAAGGAGCATCGCCACCCCGAGATGTACTATGAGGGTGTGTCCTGAAGGGTGCCCGTCTCGTAGCGGACGAGTGTATGAAAGATATAATATTTGAGTGAACTCGCTCGTGTAATCTTGTATTCATGAAAACTTGTTCATATGCACTATGCAACGCTTGTTTGAATTTAAAATATTACCTTCTGTTCGGCTGTTTATCAAATCTGAGAGATGGCTAGTTGTCGGCTTTTGCCCCCATGCCACGAGTGCTGGGGTGTTCGGGATAAACCTGAGCACTCTTGTTCCCATTTTTGGGTCCTTCGAGGGAGGTGCTCAGCACAACGAACAAGGCAATCGAACTATAATGCGTTATCACTATCACTTAGACACAGAATTCTATAATTTTAAATTTCGGCGAAGCCCCTAGTATTCGGAAGGCCGAATCTGGGGCGCGATACACGCCTTAAGCCGGACAGGGCCGACTCCTCACTCTAAGCAGCATAAGTCTTTAAGGACTCGAAAACCACTTGAACAGTGACCAGTCTCTCGCCTTATCATGGCAGTCAGTTTTAGCTTTCTCTATTGAGGTGCTTAGCCCAGCAGAACTGGGGCACAATCACAGTAGTTCTCCCAGTGCTACCTTAGCCGATATAGCGGAACGTAAGGTACCAAAACATGGGAGCCGAGCAAACCCAACTATTGACCCAAGACATGATTCGGAGCTGATGCATATAATGCTATAAGTTCAGGGTGTCGCACTGTCAAAAGTGTTCGGACTTCTCACGCCATATTATGGGGTATGCTTAAGCCCCTAGCGTATTGGCCGTACCAGAGTGTACGGGTGCTTGATGTCATGAATGAACATATATATATATATATATATATATATATATATATATATATATATAAGAAGAATGCAATAAAAGCCTTAACGCAATGCATTGTTTATTAAAAATGTGCGTTAAAGCAGAATGATACAGGTAGTGCGATAAGCAAAAAGTAGGACTATGTCCCCTCCAAGGGCAAGCTGAGGAATAATATTAAAGCAAGTATTTCACTCGTTATCACAATCCACCTGGGAGTTCTGTGGTGTGATGTAGCTTTCTGCCTCCTTGGTTGTTTCATCATGTGTTCAGCAATCATGATGCCGGACAAGGTTTCTAGAGATTAATGTCCTGAAAGAAGAAAAATAACAAAGCGTGAAGCCCCTAGTGCGGTTTAAGCCGTGTCTTGGGGAGTGCCGTAGTCGTGCCCCCTTCCCCGCCTGTGCCCATGGTATTTTTAATGCGTAATTATGTACGCGTGGCACGGGTTTCGCCGTTTGGCTGGGATCGGGGTGGGACCGCATTGCTATGCGAGAACGTGCCAGGCGGTCCTGTTGCCGATTACTCCGGGCGCGCTTGAAGGTGTCTGGGTCCTTAAACGCCAAACTAGTGGATTGCCTTAAGAGGCTGCTTTGCGCTTCCGCTGCGAGGGCCATAGTGTGCTCCTCCATTCGGAGAGAGCGCTCTGTGTTTCCATTAACTGTAATGACCCCCTGAGGTCCTGACATCTTGAGCTTGAGGTATTCATAATGCGGTACCACATTGAATCTCGCAAATGCGGTTCGCTCGAGCAGTGCATGATAACCACTGCGGAACGGGACTATATCGAAGATTAACTCTTCGCTTTGGAAGTTATCCGGGGATCCGAAGACCACTTCCAGTGTGACTGAGCCTGTGCAATGGGCCTCTACACCTGGTATGACGCCTTTAAAGGTCGTTTTTGTGGGTTTGATCCTTGAGGGGTCTATACCCATTTTGCGTACTGTGTCCTGGTAAAGTAGGTTCAGGCTGCTGCCGCCATCCATAAGGACTCGAGTGAGGTGAAATCCGTCAATAATTGGGTCTAAGACCAGTGCGGAGAATCTGCCATGACAGAAACTAGTGGGGTGGTCCCTGCGATCGAAGGTGATCGGACAGGAGGAACATGGGTTGAACTTTGGGGCAACTGGCTCCAATGCATATACGTCCCTGAGCGCACGCTTCCGCTCCCTATTGGGGATGTGGGTTGCATATATCATGTTCACCATCCGCACTTGTGGGAGGGACCTCTTCTGTTCTCCGGTATTCGGCTGCCGGGGCTCCTCCTCGTCATCGCTATGTAGCCCCTTATCTTTGTTTTCGGCAATTAACTTGCCGGCCTGCTTGAACACCCAACAATCCCTATTGGTGTGGTTGGCTGGCTTGTCGGGGTGCCGTGTATTTGACACGAGCGATCGAGTATACGGTCCAAACTGGATGGGCCCGAAGTGCTTCTTTTGAATGGCTTTTTCCACTGACCGGGTTTAGAGCCTTTGAATCCGGCATTGACTGTCGTATCCTTGGTATTGTCGTTGTTAATGCAGCGCTTATGTTTGTTGCGACGTGACCTGCTACTGCCGTCCTTGGTATCTGAAGTACCATGGTTCTTTGATATGTTGTTACTGCGAGCCAGCCAGTTGTCTTCTCCCGCACAAAAGCGGGTCATGAGTGTCGTGAGGGCTGCCATGGATTTCGGCTTTTCCTGACCAAGGTGCCGGGCTAGCCACTCGTCGCGGATGTTGTGCTTGAAAGCTGCTAGGGCCTCTGCATCCGGACAGTCGACGATTTGATTTTTCTTTGTAAGGAACCGTGTCCATAATTGCCTGGCCGATTCCTCTGGCTGCTGAATTATGTGGCTCAAGTCATCGGCATCTGGTGGTCGCACATAAGTGCCCTGAAAGTTGTCGAGGAATGCGGCTCCTAGATCCTCCCAACAGCCAATGGACTCTGCTGGCAAGCTGTTGAGCCAATGCCGAGCTGGTTCTTTGAGTTTGAGTGGGAGGTATTTAATGGTGTGTAGATCATCACCGCATGCCATGTGGATATGCAGGAGGACATCCTCGATCCATACCGCAGGATTTGTTGTGCTATCGTATGATTCTATATTTACGGGTTTGAAACCCTCTGGGATTTGATGATCCATTACTTCGCCTGTGAAGCATAAGGGGTGTGCGGCGCCTCTGTATTGGGCTATATCGCGATGCAGCTCCAATGAGTCTTGCCCGCTGTGCTCGGCCCGGCCGGATTTACTTTTACTGTATCCGGCTTGACGATTACCGTCTCGCATAGTGGCGCGCCCCCGTGATCCATAGATTGATCTTGCGTGTTTTGCTTTGTCCTCCAATATGTCTCACAGGTCTGGCGTATTTCCCCATGCCTTTTTATTTGAATGGCGTCGGGGTGCAGGCCGAGCTTTTGGCTGGAATGCCTCTCTGTCGCGGCCACGAGGTGGCCGGTCAGTCGCGTCATATGCTTCTTCCTCCAGTCGGGGTAGCAACCTGCATTTTGGGTAACTCTTGGAGGGGCGTTCGAGTTTATATTCCTCGGCCGCGGGACTTCAGTCCATCTGTCAGCTAGCAGATCTTGATCAGCTTGAAGCTGGTGCAGCTTCTTCTTAAGGCTATTTGCGGTGGCTATAAGCCGGCGCTTGAAGCGCTCTTGTTCGACGGGATCCTCTGGCACGACGAATTCGGCATCGTCGAGGCTTGCCTCGTCTTCGAAGGGAGGCATTTAATTATTATCCTCCTCATCTGCCGCTCTCTCAGGAGGGCTGGCCTTTCCATTCTCCTGCCCTAAATCGTGCAGGAGTGGATTATTGCCATCTTCGGCACTATCCAGAGTGTTATTATCTCCTATGCCAGTATCACCACTTTTGCTTTGGCGGGACTTAGAGCGGCGCCGCTGACGTTGGCACTTGGGTTGCTTCTTGGAGGGGTCATCCTTTGTTGTCTCGTCACCATTGCCTTCTTTGGGTGTGTCCACCATGTATATATCGTATGATGAGGTGGCTGTCCAGTGCCCTGTGGGCAGTGGTTCCTCTTCATCTCCTGCATCGTTGTCCATACCATCGATGTCTTCGGAGTCGAAGTCGAGCATGTCAGTTAACTCGTCGACAGTGGCTACTAAGTGGGTGGTGGGTGGGCAGCAAATTTCTTCATCATCCACATCCCAATCCTGCCGGACGTAGTTCAGCCAGGATCCTCCTGACAAGGAGAGAGACCTTAATGGTTCAGTATGTCGCCGAAGGGCGAGTGCTGAAAAATATATGCGGAGGTAAACTCCATGATTGGCGCCCAGTCGGATTCGCTAGGAACGGGCGCAGGCGGTTCGGAGTCCGTGGCCGGAGAAGGATCCGGCAGTTTGACAACACAGCTCTCGTGCAGGGTAAGGTCGATGTTCGGCTTGATCGCCACTGAGGATAAGGCCTTCGTGGAGGGGTCCATCCACCCGTCCATGGACGGCGCAACTGGCTCTGAATTGAGGGTCGGAGCGGCTGCCGGTGCGATCTCCTGAACACTGTCCGCTGGTAGAGCTAAATCGTACTCATCGTGACCGTGTGACACACAAGGCAGGGGCTCGAATCCGTTGAAGATCAAGTCTCCGCAGATATCGGCCGTGTAGTTTAAGCTTCCAAACCTGACCTGGTGGCCAGGGGCGTAACTTTCGATCTGCTCCAGATGGCCAAGCGAGTTGGCCTGCAGTGCGAAGCCGCCGAACACAAAGATCTATCCGGGGAGAAAAGTCTCACCCTGGACTGCATCGCTATCAATGATCGTAGGAGCCATCAAGCCTAATGGCGACGACACGGAGGAACTCTCAATGAAAGCACCAATGTCGGTGTCAAAACCAGCAGATCTTGGGTAGGGAGTCCCGAACTGTGCGTCTAAGGCGGATAGTAATAGGAGGCAAGGGACACAATGTTTTACCCAGGTTCGGGCCCTCTTGATGGAGGTAAAACCCTACGTCCTTCTTGATTTATTCTTGATGATACAAGTATTACAAGAGTTGATCTACCACGAGATCAGAGAGGCTAAACCCTAGAAGCTAGCCTATGGTATGATTGTATGTTGTCCTACAGACTAAACCCTTCGATTTATATAGACACCGGAGGAGGCTAGGGTTACACAAAGTCGGTTACAAAGGAGGAGATATACATATCCGTATTGCCTAGCTTGCCTTCCACGCCAAGTAGAGTCCCATCCAGACATGGGACGAAGTCTTCAATCTCTTACCTTCATAGTCCAACAGTCCGGCCAAAGGATATAGTCTGGCTGTCCGGAGACCCCCTAATCCAGGACTCCCTCAAGGGACGTGGTGGCTCCCCTATCAGAATGAGCCGTCGATGCACCATTGTCGGCAACCCTATCGGAGCCAGCTTGACCTTGTTGATGACAACCATGAAACCTCACTAGTGCAGAACTGGGTTGTATCACCGGTTCGTAAGGCCCTTTAGTGTCGGTTCCATAACTGGCACTAAAGGGTGGGGACTAAAGGTCCCCCCTTTTAGTACCGGCTCAGCACAAACCGCCACTAAAGGGCCACCATGTGGCACGAGCCAATGCCGGGGGCGGGGAGACCTTTATGTTGGAGATATTCCCCAGGGGCAATCGTGTATGATGATATTTCCTATGTGTTTATGAATAAAGATAGTCCTTGGACATTATCAATGATGTGTATCAGAAAGTACGTGACTTGTTTGTGAGACTATACATTGTATGATGACTATCCTAAAAGGTCCCTAGTCGAAAGGGCTGTGTGGATGCACAGCCGACTAGACTAGCATATGACACGGTCGATGGCTTGGTCTCACTAGCCATGGAGCATTGTATGCTAATCGGATAATATGGACTTGGGAGGATCTGGTCGCAGTTGACGTAGTCGGATCCGAGTTGAGATAAGGTTCGAGTCGGACAGACCCAACTATGAGACGCAGCGATATGTCATCTGTGAGTCTCCTGTACAACATACGTTCTATGTCCTAAGACCTGAGCGAGCGCATGTACTCGGCATGGTGACATACTTGCTTTGGGCCAACCAAACGCTACTCCATGACTGGGTAGTTACAAAGGTAGGTTTCGGTCTTGTCTAGACCCATGCTGCGAGACATGGTCGAGCAAGATGGAATTTGCCCATCCGATCAGGAGAGATATACTCTGGGCCCCTCGTGTGATCCAACAAAGATAAGCATGGCCATGCGACAAGGATTATGAGATAATCCGGTTTGTGGTCGACATCATTGGAACGAGAAAGAGGTCGGGCTAGCATAAGGATGACAGACTCGCCTTGAGCCCGACAACATATATCGTGTGGCAAAACGAATGGAAGTATGATGTACAGGTTCCCCTAACCAGCTTCATAGTCTTCTTGGTGTTCGGCATGCCTTGCTAGGGGCCGCTACCAACCGTGCAGTTCAGAGGTAATCTGAACTGCGACCAAGCTGGCTTGAACCTAAGGGGTCACACGCTTAAGGGAAGGAACCTACGAGGTCGGATCCGAGGACACTGGTCGGATGTGATCCGAGCTGTGTTCGGATTCTGGCTGAGTAGACATATGGGCTTTAGGGTCCATGCGAGGCCCAAGTGTTGAGCCCGCGACGGATGCCTATAGAAAGTGGGGTTGCGGGACACTCATGCAGTTGATCGCTTCAGTGCTGTTAATAGGTTTTGCATGTGTTGCGGATAGACACGTCCACTCGCCGTCGGTTGTGTGACAGGACCTAGCAGTCCGCCGCAGGATGTTCCTCCTACACACGTAGATACCGTTAGAGGCGGTGCACTTGTGCCACTCTGGCGAACCTGTACGAGGGATCCGATGACTGGTTGTTCGAGGGAGATCAGATGAGGTGGAGATGATCCATGTGGACGCGCTACCCCAACTCTTCTTCCGCTGCACGGCACTACGCGTCTAGTGGTAACGATCCATGATCCATCTCTCGTAGCATGTTCTTGGTTGTTCTGCGCGTAGGAAAATTTTAATTTGCAGTCGATGCACCCTACCGTAAAGCCCAATAGTGGTATCAGAGCCTCTGCTATAGGATTTGAATTCAGATCGTATGCATATTAGATATGTGGAGGCGGCAGATGTGATCTATTGTCGTTGATAAGATCGGTTGTGTGCACGGTTGATGAGATCAACTGCACAGGGGGATCGATGTGGCTATGTTTTCTGATGATCGGAGTCGATGAGGTCGTGACACAACCTACCCCTACCAGTCTCACGATGATCGATGAGATCGGTCAGATTGGAAAATTCGGCGTGGTCGGAGTTCAGATATGATCTCTGAGATCGATCAGATCAGAAAATTCGGCGTGATTGGAGTTCAGACATGATTTGTGATTTCTGAAAACGCCGGGCGTTGCGCCGTGTGCGTAGCACCTTGTACTTTGTACACGATCACTCAAACTAGTAGAATGTGATTCTATGTGTAACTTTGTTTTGCAGGTTTGATGTGAATAGTATGGCTCATTTGTATGTGATGCATGTGTGTAATTTATACATGGCCTGCGTGTCATGTTTGTCAGCCGGCAGGAGCCAAAGTGTTGTCATTATAATGTATAACAACCTGCGTGTCGACTTGTGACTCTATGTAAAATTCATTACTAGTTGTAGTAGTTGGATTATAGAGATCAGGTTGGTAGCTTGGCATCCCGGTGTGACAAACTAGATGGAGTTCCTAGATGTTCATCGGAGTCGGAGCCGACCTGGAAGAACTGCCATGAAGGAGCCATACTATTTCACAATATATGTTTTTTTTGTGATTGTTATGCTTCTTGTTTTCTATGCATGTTAGAATTATAGAAAGATCACTCATTAATATCAAGAAATTTTCCATTCCCGATGTTGCACCTTCGCACATCAAGTGCGTCTAGTAGTAGGCTCATAAATTGGGGTGCTACTAGGTGTCCTTGAACTGAAAGGTTCATGTCGGACACGGACATGCACTGCATCAGGTTAACTTGACAAGGCTATCAAAATGGTTTTGGGCCTTGTGGCAAAGAAGGTTGGGGGTCTGGGTATGAGATACCTTCCCGACCGACAGGAGTCGTATAGAGATACGATTAGCAAGGATTTGCTTACCAGATAGGCATGATGTCTAGCAGTGATACTAAAGCTCAATAGTCGGATCCTGAATCATTAAGAGTTTGAAGAGGGATGCCAACTTCAGTGGGAGTATTTATATTTAAGGCTTGAATTACTATACATAAACTCATTGCTTAGTGATTGCATATTTTCTGTTGTAGATCAATGGCACCACCTGCTCAACCCAACTTTGCATTGAAATCAATTCTGAAAAAGGATAAACTGAATGGAACAAACTTTACCACCTGGTATAGAAATCTAAGAATTGTTTTCAAGCATGATAAAAAGGAACAAATTCTAGAGGATCCACTTCTAGAGGAACATGCCGATAATGCTAGTGCCACAGCTAAGAATGCCTCCCAGAAACTCGTTGATGAATCAATAGAGGTCAGTGTCTGATGCTGGTTTGTATGGAGCCCGATTTGCAGCAACATTTCAAAAATGTTGAGGCTTACGATATGATCGAGAGTCTCAAGAGTATGTTTCAGACACAGGCTAGGACCGAAAGGTTCAACGTCTAGCGATCCTTGATGGATTGCAAGCTAAAGGAAGGTGATCCAGTGAGCCCACATGTGATTAAGATGATCGGATATGTGCAAGCTTTGGATCGTTTGGGCTTCCCACTCTTGGATGAGCTGGCTACTGATGCAGTTCTGGGTTCTCTTCCGCCCAGCTATGGGACGTTCATTTTGAACTATCATATGCATGGCATGGACAAGAAGCTGACTGAATTGCATGGGATGCTCAAAGTGGCAGAGCAGGATATTAAGAAAGGCACACATCAAGTATTGATGGTGCAGAAATGGGCTAAGTTCAAGAAGAGTTGGTCCAAGAAAAAAGGCTAAGGCAAAGGGCACGGAGATGGCAACCTCTGCCGCTGCGCTGAAGTCCGGACCGGACTCAAAGACCATTTGCTATTATTGCAAGGAGACTAGTCACTGGAAGAGGAATAGTAGCAAGTGGCTTGCGGAGCATGACAAGAAGGCCGGAAATGCTGCTTCAGGCAAAGGTACACTTGTTACATATGTTATGCACATTCACCTTGCTGACATACCTAGTAGCCCTTGGGTATTTGATACCGGATCGGTTATTCATATTTGCAACTCGATGCAGGGGCTGGTAAGAACTAGGCGTGTGGCACAAGGGGAGATTGACATCAGGGTCGGCAACAAAGCAAGAGTTGCTACATTAGAGGTCGGCACGATGCAGCTCTAGCTTCCTTCTGGATTTATTTTGGAATTAAATAATTGTTATTACATTCCTGCACTTAGTCGAAACATTATTTCTGCCTCATGCTTGATGAGTCAAGGTTATGAATTCAATTTAAAGGAAAATGGTTGTTCGATTTATTTGAATGGGATGTTCCACAGCTATGCACCCATTGTTGATGGGCTATTTATATTGAATCTAGAACAAGAACCGGTCTATAGCATGAATGTCAAGAGGCATAAGCCTAATGAGATAAATCCGACGTACTTCTGGCATTGCTGGCTTGGACACATTAGTCTGAAGCGCATGAAGAAGCTCCATGATGATGGGCTCCTAAGTTTGTCAGACTTCGGGTTGTTCGAGACATGCGAATCATGCTTGCTCGGCAAGATGACTAAGTCTCCTTTTGCAAAGAGTTGCGAGAGGGCGTCTGAGTTATTGGAACTTATACATAGTGATGTGTGTGGTCCAATGAGCACAAATGCCAGAGGTGGCTATCAGTACTTTGTGAATTTACCGACGACTTGAGTAGATATGGATATATCTATTTGATGAGGCACAAGTCGGAAACTTTTGGAAAGTTCAAAGAGTTTCAAAATGAGGTTGAGAATCAGCTCAGCAAGACTATAAAACTTCTACAATCTGATCGTGGAGGTGAGTACATGAGCTAGGAGTTTGATGATCATATGAAAAGCCGAGGTATAGTACCTCAGCTCACACCTCCGGGTACGCCACAGAGAAACGACGTGTTAGAACGGAGGAATAGGACCTTGTTGAACATGGTCCGATTAATAATGAGCAAAACGGATTTACCCTTGTCATTCTGGGGATACGCTCTAGAAACTACAACTTTCACACTTAACAGTGTACCATCAAAATCCGTAGATAAGACACCTACATGAGATGTGGACCAGGAAAACTACCAGTTTTTCTTTTCTAAAGATTTGGGGTTGTGAAGCATTTGTCAAGCGACTTATGTCAAACAAGCTTACACCCAAGTCGGATAAATGCATATTCGTTGGATATCCGAGGTAAACCTTGGGATATAACTTCTACAACCGGGAAGAGAACAAAGTGTTTGTTGCTCGAAACGGGGTTTTCCTTGAGAAGGAATTTCTCAGTCGGGAGGCCAGTGGGAGGAGGGTCCGACTCAAAGAAATTCGATACCACTCGGGGATGGCTCGGCGAGTGATGAGATCATACCGAAGTCAGCCAGGGAACCCGGAGTGGAAGCGGCACCGGAACCACGGAGGTCGGAAAGATTGCGCAAAGTGTGTGATGTATTGTTGCTAGAAAGCGACGAGCCGGCCATGTATGCGGAAGCGATGGTGAGCCCGGATTCCGAGGCATGGCTAGAGGCCATGAGATCCGAGTTAAAGTCCATGGACGAAAATCAAGTCTGGGACTTGGTTGATCCACCGCCTGCCATTGGCTGCAAATGGGTCTTTAAGAAGAAAACCGACGTGGATGGAAATGTTCAGAATCACAAATCTCGGCTTATCGCTAAAGGTTATGGACAAGTTCAAGGAATTGACTACGACGAGACTTAGTTGCCGGTAGCGAAGCTTAAGTCGGTGAGGACCGTAGTAGCTATAGCTGCATATTTCAATTACGAGATATGGAAAATGGATGTCAAAACGGCTTTCCTTCACGGAAATTTAACCGAGGACGTGTATATGATACAGCCCGAGGGTTTTGTCGATCTGACTAGCACTAGCAAAGTATGTAAGCTCAAGAGATCCATTTATGGGTTGAGGTAAGCATGCCGGAGTTGGAACATTCATTTTGATGAGGTCGTCACTAGTCTCGGTTTCATCAAAAGCGATGAGGACGCTTGTTTATACAAGAAGTTAAGTGGGATCTCGATTGTGTTTTTGATCTTGTATGTGGATGACATACTACTGATCGGAAATGATGTTTCGATGCTGAACTCGGTCAAGGTATCATTGAATGGCAAGTTTTTAATGAAGGACCTTAGTGAGGCAGTTTACATTTTAGGCATCAAGATCTATAGAGATAGATCGAGGAGGCTGCTCGGCTTGAGCCAAAGCACGTACGTAGATAAAGTGTTGAAGCGGTTCAACATGAGTGAGGCCAAGAAAGGGTTCTTGCCTGTCTCACATGGTATAAGGCTAAGCGAGACTCAGAGTTCTTCGACATCTGATGAGCGAAGTAGGATGAGTCGGATTCCGTATGCCTCGGCAATTGGATCCATCATGTATGCCATGATATGTACATGGCCTGATGTTGCTTTTGCAATAAGCCTAACAAGTAGATACTGAAGGAAATATGCTCTAGAGGCAATAATAAAGTTATTATTTATTTCCTTATATATCATGATAAAAGTTTATTATTCATGCTAGAATTGTATTAACCGGAAACATAATAAATGTGTGAATACATAGAAAACAGAGTGTCACTAGTATGCCTCTACTAGACTAGCTTGTTAATCAAAGATGGTTATGTTTCCTAACCATGGACAAAGAGTTGTCATTTGTTTAACAGGATCACATCATTAGATGAATGATCTGATTGACATGACCCATTCCATTAGCTTAGCACCCGATCGTTTAGTATGTTGCTATTGCTTTCTTCATGACTTATACATGTTCCTATGACTATGAGATTATGCAACTCCCATTTGCCGGAGGAACACTTTGTGTACTACCAAACGTCACAACGTAACTGGGTGATTATAAAGGAGCTCTACAGGTGTCTCCAAAGGTACATGTTGGGTTGGCGTATTTCGAGATTAGGATTTGTCACTCCGATTGTCAGAGAGGTATCTCTAGGCCCTCTCGGTAATGCACATCACATAAGCCTTGCAAGCATTGCAACTAATGAGTTAGTTGTGAGATGATGTATTACGGAACGAGTAAAGAGACTTGCCGGTAACGAGGATTGAACTAGGTATGGAGATACCGACGATCAAATCTCGGGCAAGTAACATACCGATGACAAAGGGAACAACGTATGTTGTTATGCGGTCTGACCGATAAAGATCTTCGTAGAATATGTAGGAGCCAATATGAGCATCCAGGTTCCGCTATTGGTTATTGACCGGAGACGTGTCTCGGTCATGTCTACATTGTTCTCGAACCCGTAGGGTCCGCACGCTTAAAGTTTCGATGACAGTTATATTATGAGTTTATGAGTTTTAATGTACCGAAGTTAGTTCAGAGTCCCGGATGTGATCACGGACATGACGAGGAGTCCCGAAATGGTCGAGACATAAAGATTGATATATTGGATGGCTATATTCGGACACCAGAAGTGTTCCGGGTGATTTCGGAGAAAACCGGAGAGCCGGAGGGTTACCGGAACCCCCCTGGGAGAAGTAATGGGCCATATGGGCCTTAATGGAGAGAGAGAGGGGCAGCCAAAGGTGGGCCGCGCGCCTCCTCCCCCCTGGTCCGAATTGGACTAGGAGAGAGGGGGCGGCGCCCCCCCCCCCCTTTCCCTCTCCCTCCCCACTTCTTTCCCCCTCCTAGTAGGAGTCCTACTCCTACTAGGAGGAGGACTCCTCCTTGGCGCGCCTATAGGGCCGGCCGGCCTCCTCCCCTTGCTCCTTTATATACGGGGTCAGGGGGCACCGGTAGACACACAAGTTGATCCACGTGATCATATTCTTAGCCGTGTGCGGTGCCCCCTTCCACCATAGTCCTCGATAATATTGTAGCGGTGCTTAGGCGAAGCCCTGCGACGGTAGTACATCAAGATCGTCACCACGCCGTCGTGCTGACGGAACTCTTCCCCGACACTTTGCTGGATCCGAGTCCGGGGATCGTCATCGAGGTGAACGTGTGCTAAAACTCGGAGGTGTCGTAGTTTCGGTGCTTGATCGGTCGGGCCGTGGAGACGTACGACTACATCAACCAAACGCTTCCGTTGTCAATCTACAAGGGTACGTAGATCACACTCTCCCCTCTTGTTGCTATGCATCACCATGATCTTGCGTGCGCGTAGGAATTTTTTTTTTGAAATTACTACGAAACCCAACAGTGGCATCCGAGCCTAGGTTTATATGTTGATGTTATATGCACGAGTAGAACACAAGTGAGTTGTGGGCGATATAAGTCATACTGCTTACCAGCATGTCATACTTTGGTTTGGCGGTATTGTTGGACGAAGCGGCCCGGACCGACATTACGCGTACGCTTACGCGAGACCGGTTCTCCCGACGTGCTTTGCACACAGGTGGCTTGCGGGTGACAGTTTCTCCAACTTTAGTTGAACCGAGTGTGGCTACGCCCGGTCCTTGCGAAGGTTAAAACAGCACCAACTTGACAAACTATTGTTGTGGTTTTGATGCATAGGTAAGATTGGTTCTTGCTTAAGCCCGTAGCAGCCACGTAAAACTTGCAACAACAAAGTAGAGGACGTCTAACTTGTTTTTGCAGGGCATGTTGTGATGTGATATGGTCAAGACATGATGCTAAATTTTATTGTATGAGATGATCATGTTTTGTAACCGAGTTATCGTCAACTGGCAGGAGCCATATGGTTGTCGCTTTATTGTATGCAATGCAATCACCCTCTAATGCTTTACTTTATCACTAAGCGGTAGCAATAGTCATAGAAGCATAAGATTGGCGAGACGACAATCGCTATGATGGAGATCAAGGTGTCGCGCCGGTGACGATGGTGATCACGACGGTGCTTCAAGGATGGAGATCACAAGCACAAGATGATGATGGCCATATCATATCACTTATATTGATTGCATGTGATGTTTATCTTTTATGCATCTTATCTTGCTTTGATTGACGGTAGCATTATAAGATGATCTCTCACTAAATTTCAAGATAAAAGTGTTCTCCCTGAGTATGCACCATTGCCAAAGTTCGTCGTGCCTAGACACCACGTGATGATCGGGTGTGATAAGCTCTACGTCCATCTACAACGGGTGCAAGCCAGTTTTGCACACGCAGAATACTCAGGTTAAACTTGACGAGCCTAGCATATGCAGATATGGCCTCGGAACACTGAGATTGAAAGATCGAGCGTGAATCATATAGTAGATATGATCAACATAGTGATGTTCACCATTGAAAACTACTCCATTTCACGTGATGATCGGTTATGGTTTAGTTGATTTGGATCACGTGATCACTTAGATGATTAGAGGGATGTCTATCTAAGTGGGAGTTCTTGAGTAATATGATTAATTGAACTTAAATTTATCATGAACTTAGTCCCTGATAGTATCTTGCTTGTTTATGTTAATTGTAGATAAATGGCCCATGCTGTTGTTCCGTTAAATTTTAATGCGTTCCTTGAGAAAGCAAAGTTGAAAGATGATGGTAGCAATTACACGGATTGGGTCCGTAACTTGAGGATTATCCTCATTGCTGCACAGAAGAATTACGTCCTGGAAGCACCGCTGGGTGCCAGGCCTGCTGCTGGAGCAACACCAGATGTTATGAACGTCTAGCAAAGCAAAGCTGATGACTACTCGATAGTTCAGTGTGCCATGCTTTACGGCTTAGAATCGGGACTTCAACGATGTTTCGAACATCATGGAGCATATGAGATGTTCCAGGAGTTGAAGTTAATATTTCAAGCAAATGCCCGGATTGAGAGATATGAAGTCTCCAATAAGTTCTATAGCTGCAAGATGGAGGAGAACAGTTCTGTCAGTGAGCATATACTCAAAATGTCTGGGTATAATAATCACTTGATTCAGATGGGAGTTATTCTCCAGATGATTGCTTCATTGACAGAATTCTCCAATCACTACCACCAAGCTACAAGAGCTTTGTGATGAACTATAATATGCAAGGGATGAATAAGACTATTCCCGAGCTCTTCGCAATGCTGAAAGCTGCGGAGGTCCAAATCAAGAAGGAGCATCAAGTGTTGATGGTCAACAAGACCACTAGTTTCAAGAAAAAGGGCAAAGGGAAGAAGAAGGGGAACTTCAAGAAGAAAAGCAAGAAAGTTGCTGATCAGGAGAAGAAACCCAAGTCTGGACCTAAGCCTGAAACTGAGTGCTTCTACTGCAAGCAGATTGGTCACTGGAAGCAGAACTGTCCCAAGTATTTGGCGGATAAGAAGGATGGCAAGGTCAACAAAGGTATATGTGATATACATGTTGTTGATGTGTACCTTACTAGAGCTCGCAGTAGCACCTGGGTATTTGATACTGGTTCTGTTGCTAATATTTGCAACTCGAAATAGGGATTACGGATTAAGCGAACACTGGCAAAGGACGAGGTGACGATGCGCGTGGGAAATGGTTCTAAAGTCGATGTGATCGTGGTCGGCACGCTACCTCTACATCTACCTTCGGGATTAGTATTAGACCTAAATAATTGTTATTTGGTGCCAGCGTTGAGCATGAACATTATATCTGGATCTTGTTTAATGCGAGATGGTTATTCATTTAAATCAGAGAATAATGGTTGTTCTATTTATATGAGTAATATCTTTTATGGTCATGCACCTTTGAAGAGTGGTCTATTTTTGATGAATCTCGATAGTAGTAACACACATATTCATAATGTTGAAGCCAAAAGATGCAGAGTTGATAATGATAGTGCAACTTATTTGTGGCACTGCCGTTTAGGTCATATCGGTGTAAAGTGCATGAAGAAACTCCATACCGATGGACTTTTGGAACCTCTTGATTATGAATCACTTGGTACTTGCGAACCGTGCCTTATGGGCAAGATGACTAAAACACCGTTCTCCGGTACAATGGAGAGAGCAACAGATTTGTTGGAAATCATACATACAGATGTATGCGGTCCGATGAATGTTGAGGCTCGTGGCGGATATCGTTATTTTCTCACCTTCACAGATGATTTAAGCAGATATGGGTATATCTACTTAATGAAGCATAAGTCTGAAACATTTGAAAAGTTCAAAGAATTTCAAAATGAAGTTGAAAATCATCGTAACAAGAAAATAAAGTTTCTGCGATCTGATCGTGAAGGAGAATATTTGAGTTACGAGTTTGGTCTACATCTGAAACAATGCAGAATAGTTTCGCAACTCACGCCACCCGGAACACCTCAGCGTAATGGTGTGTCCGAACATCGTAATCGTACTTTACTTGATATGGTGCGATCTATGATGTCCCTTACAAATTTACCGCTATCATTTTGGGGTTATGCTTTAGAGACGGCCGCATTCATGTTAAATAGGGCACCATCAAAATCCGTTGAGATGACACCTTATGAACTATGGTTTGGCAAGAAACCAAAGTTGTCGTTTCTTAAAGTTTGGGGCTGTGATGCTTATGTGAAAAAGCTTCAACCTGATAAGCTCGAACCCAAATCAGAGAAATGTGTCTTCATAGGATACCCAAAGGAGACTGTTGGGTACACCTTCTATCATAGATCCAAAGGCAAGACATTCGTTGCTAAGAATGGATCCTTTCTAGAGAAGGAGTTTCTCTCAAAAGAAGTGAGTGGGAGGAAAGTAGAACTTGACGAGGTAACTGTACCTGCTCCCTTATTGGAAAGTAGTACATCACAAAAACCTGTTTCTGCGACACCTACACCAATTAGTGAGGAAGCTAATGATAATGATCATGAAACTTCAGATAAAGATACTACTGAACCTCGTAGATCAAAGTGGTACGGTAATCCTGTTCTGGAAGTCATGCTACTAGATCATGATGAACCTACGAACTATGAAGAAGCGATGGTGAGCCCAGATTCCGAAAAATGGCTTGAAGCCATGAAATCTGAGATGGGATCCATGTATGAGAACAAAGTATGGACTTTGGTTGACTTGCCCGATGATCGGCAAGAAATTGAGAATAAATGGATCTTCAAGAAGAAGACTGACGCTGACGGTAATATTACTGTCTACAAAGCTCGACTTGTCACAAAAGGTTTTCGACAAGTTCAAGGGGTTGACTACGATGAGACCTTCTCACCCGTAGCGATGCTTAAGTCTGTCCGAATCATGTTAGCAATTGCCGCATTTTATGATTATGAAATTTGGCAGATGGATGTCAAAACTGCATTCCTGAATGGATTTCTGGAAGAAGAGTTGTATATGATGCAACCGGAAGATTTTGTCGATCCAAAGGGAGCTAACAAAGTGTGCAAGCTCCAGCGATCCATTTATGGACTGGTGCAAGCCTCTCAGAGTTGGAATAAATGCTTTGATAGTGTGATCAAAGCATTTGGTTTTATACAGACCTTTGGAGAAGCCTCTATTTACAAGAAAGTGAGTGGGAGCTCTGTAGCATTTCTGATATTATATGTGGATGACATATTATTGATTGGAAATGATATAGATTTTCTGGATAGCATAAAGGGATACTTGAATAAGAGTTTTTCAATGAAAGACCTCGGTGAAGCTGCTTACATATTAGGCATAAAGATCTATAGAGATAGATCAAGACGCTTAATTGTACTTTCACAAAGCACATACCTTGACAAGATTTTGAAGAAGTTCAAAATGGATCAAGCAAAGAAAGGGTTCTTGCCTGTGTTACAAGGTGTGAAGTTGAGTCAGACTCAATGCCCGACCACTGCAGAAGATAGAGAGAAAATGAAAGATGTTCCCTATGCATCAGCCATAGGCTCTACCATGTATGCAATGCTGTGTACCAGACCTGATGTGTGCCTTGCTATAAGTCTAGCAGGGAGGTACCAAAGTAATCCAGGAGTGGATCACTGGACAGCGGTCAAGAACATCCTGAAGTACCTGAAAAGGACTAAGGATATGTTTCTCGTATATGGAGGTGACAAAGAGCTCATCGTAAACGGTTACGTTGATGCAAGCTTTGACACTGATCCGGACGATTCTAAATCGCAAACCGGATACGTGTTTACATTAAACGGTGGAGCTGTCAGTTGGTGCAGTTCTAAACAGAGTGTCGTGGCGGGATCTATGTGTGAAGCGGAATACATAGCTGCTTCAGAAGCAGCAAATGAAGGAGTCTGGATGAAGGAGTTCATATCCGATCTAGGTGTCATACCTAGTGCATCGGGTCCAATGAAAATCTTTTGTGACAATACTGGTGCAATTGCCTTGGCAAAGGAATCCAGATTTCACAAGAGAACCAAGCACATCAAGAGACGCTTCAATTCCATCCGGAATCTAGTCCAGGTGGGAGACATAGAGATTTGCAAGATACATACGGATCTGAATGTAGCAGACCCGTTGACTAAGCCTCTTCCACGAGCAAAACATGATCAGCACCAAGGCTCCATGGGTGTTAGAATCATTACTGTGTAATCTAGATTATTGACTCTAGTGCAAGTGGGAGACTGAAGGAAATATGCCCTAGAGGCAATAATAAAGTTAATATTTATTTCCTTATATATCATGATAAAAGTTTAATATTCATGCTAGAATTGTATTAACCGGAAACATAATACATGTGTGAATACATAGACAAACAGAGTGTCACTAGTATGCCTCTACTAGACTAGCTTGTTAATCAAAGATGGTTATGTTTCCTAACCATGGACAAAGAGTTGTCATTTGATTAACAGGATCACATCATTAGATGAATGATCTAATTGACATGACCCATTCCATTAGCTTAGCACCCGATCGTTTAGTATGTTGCTATTGCTTTCTTCATGCCTTATACATGTTCCTATGACTATGAGATTATGCAACTCCCGTTTGCCGGAGGAACACTTTGTGTGCTACCAAACGTCACAACGTAACTGGGTGATTATAAAGGAGCTCTACAGGTGTCTCCAAAGGTACATGTTGGGTTGGCGTATTTCGAGATTAGGATTCGTCACTCCGATTGTCGGAGAGGTATCTCTGGGCCCTCTCGGTAATGCACATCACATAAGCCTTGCAAGCATTGCAACTAATGAGTTAGTTGTGAGATGATGTATTACGGAACGAGTAAAGAGACTTGCCGGTAACGAGATTGAACTAGGTATTGAGATACCGACGATCGAATCTCGGGCAAGTAACATACCGATGACAAAGGGAACAACGTATGTTGTTATGCAGTCTGACCGATAAAGATCTTTGTAGAATATGTAGGAGCCAATATGAGCATCCAGGTTCCGCTATTGGTTATTGACCGGAGACGTGTCTTGGTCATGTCTACATTGTTCTCGAACCCATTGGGTCCGCACGCTTAAGGTTTCGATGACAGTTATATTATGAGTTTATGATTTTTGATGTACCGAAGTTAGTTCGGAGTCCCGGATGTGATCACGGACATGACGAGGAGTCTCGAAATGGTCGAGACATAAAGATTGATATAATGGACGGCTATATTCGGACACCGGAAGTGTTCCGAGTGATTTCGGAGAAAACCGGAGAGCCGGAGGGTTACCGGAACCCCCCCGGGAGAAGTAATGGGCCATATGGGCCTTAGTGGAGAGAGAGAGGGGCAGCCAGAGGTGGGTCGCGCGCCTCCTCCCCCTGGTCCGAATTGGACTAGGAGAGAGGGGCGGCGCCCCCCCTTTCCCTCTTTGTCCCCACTTCTTTCCCCCTCCTAGTAGGAGTCCTACTCCTACTAGGAGGAGGACTCCTCCTTGGCGCGCCTATAGGGCCGGCCGGCCTCCTCCCCTTGCTACTTTATATACGGGGGCAGGGGGCACCCCTAGACACACAAGTTGATCCACGTGATCATATTCTTAGCCGTGTGTGGTGCCCCCTTCCACCATAGTCCTCAATAATATTGTAGTGGTGCTGAGGCGAAGCCCTGCGACGGTAGTACATCAAGATCGTCACCATGCCGTCGTGCTGACGGAACTCTTCCCTGACACTTTGCTGGATCGGAGTCCGGGGATCGTCATCGAGCTGAACGTGTGCTAAAACTCGGAGGTGCCGTAGTTTTGGTACTTGATCGGTCGGGCCGTGGAGACGTACGACTACATCAACCAAACGCTTCCGTTGTCAATCTACAAGGGTACGTAGATCACACTCTCCCCTCTCGTTGCTATGCATCACCATGATCTTGCATGCGCGTAGGATTTTTTTTTTGAAATTACTACGAAACCCAACAGATACTAGGCCAACCCAGGTGAGAGTCACTGGGCAGTGGTAAAGACTATTTTGAAGTACCTGAAAAGGACAAAAGAGATGTTCCTAGTTTATGGAGGCGAGGAAAATCTCGTCGTAAGGGGTTACGCCGATGCTAGTTTCCAAACCGACAGAGATGATAGTCGATCACAGTCCGAATTCGTGTATGTCATGAACGGAGGAGCAATGAGCTGGATGAGTTCCAAGCAAGATACGGCGGCCGATTCTACCACTGAAGCCTAATACATTGCGGATTGTGAAGCTGCCAGGGAAGGTGTTTGGATCCGGAACTTTCTGGATGATCTTGGTAATTTCCAAGCCTCGGTAAAATCGTTGGACCTTTATTGTGATAATTCTGGTGCCATCGCACAAGCCAAGGAGCCGAGGGATCACCACAAGACCAGACACATAGATCGGAAATATCACTTGATACGAAAGATCGTAAAGAATGGTGATGTTGAGTTATGCAAAATTCACACAGATGCAAATGTTGCAGATCCGTTAACTAAGCCGCTTCCACAATCCAAGCATGAGGGGCACGTTAGAGCTATGGGCATTCGATGCCTATTTGATTTACTCTAGAGCAAGTGGGAGACTGCTGGAGATATGCCCTAGAGGCAATCATGTATGATGATATTTCCTATGTGTTAATGAATAAAGATAGTCCTTGGACATTATCAATGATGTGTATCATCAAGTACGTGGTTTGTTTGTGAGACTATACATTGTATGATGACTATCCTAAAAGGTCCCTAGTCGAAAGGGCCGTGTGGATGCGCAGCCGACTAGACTAGCATATGACACGGTCGATGGCTTGGTCTCACTAGCCATGGAGCATTCGATGCTAACCGGATAATATGGACTTGCGAGGATCTGGTCGGATTCAACATAGTTGGATCCAAGTTGAGATAAGGTCCGAGTCGGACATACCCAACTATGAGACGCGGCGATATGTCATCTGTGAGTCTCTAGTACAACATACGTTCTATGTCCTAAGACCTAAGCTGGCACATGTACTCGGGATGGTGACAAACTTGCTTTGGGCTAACCAAACGCTACTCCATAACTGGGTAGTTACAAAGGTAGGTTTCGGGCATGTCCCGACCCATGCTGCGAGACATGGTTGAGCAAGATGGGATTTGCCCCTCCTATTACGAGAGATATACTTTGGGCCCCTCGTGTGATCCGACCAAGATAAGCATGGGCATGCGACAAGGATTATGAGATAATTCGGTTTGTGGTCGACATCACTGGAACGAGAAAGAGGTTGGGCTAGCACAAGGATGAAAGACTCGCCTTGTGCCCGACAACATATATCGTGTGGCAAATGGAATAGAAGTATGATGTACAGGTTCACCTAACCAGCTTCATAGTCTTCTTGGTGTTCGACATGCCTTTCTAGGGGCCGCTACGAACTGTGTAGTTTGGAGGTGATCCGAACTGCGACCAAGCCGGCTTGAACCTAAGGGGTCGCGCGCTTAAGGGAAGGAGCCTACAAGGTCGGATCCGAGGACACTGGTCAGATGTGATCCGAGCTGTGTTCGGATTCTGGATGAGTACACTTATGGGCTTTAGGGTCTGGGCGAGGCACAAGTGTTGAGCCTGCGACGGACGCCTATATAAACTGGGGGTGCGGCACACTCATGCGGTTGATCGCTTCGGTGCTGTCACTAAGGTTTGCATGTGTTGCGAATAGACACCTCCACTCGCCGCTAGTTGTGTGATCGGACCTAGAAGTCCACCGCACGATGTTCCTCCTGCACGTGCAGATACCGTTAGAGGCGATGCACTTGTGCCGCTCCGGCGAACCTGTACGAGGGATCCGACGACCGGCTCTTCGAGGGAGATCGGACGAGGAGGAGACGATCCATGCGAACGTACTGCCCCAACTCTTCTTCCGCTGGACGGCACTGCGCGTCTAGTGATAACGATCCGTGATCCATCTCCCGTAGCATGTTCTTGGTTGCAGTCGACGCACCCTACCGTAGAGCCCAACACTTTAGTACCGGTTTGTAACACCAACCGGTACTAGAAGGTTTGGGGGGTTTGGGTTCATGATTTATTTTTCCTTTAATTTTGTGTTTTCCATTTATTTCTCTTTCATTTGCTGGTATTTTATGATACTACATATTGTACACGTCCTGCATATATATAAATAGAATTTCTTGTAGAACCGATCATATATATATCATCGAATGTCTCGCACCACACCATTCACACATACACATGTATACATATATACAATTTGGTATATACAATTTCTCCTACATGGAGGCATTACTGCGGTAGCAGGTAATGGTATTCTCCTTTGGGATCTATGACCTGGTCGAGCAAAAATCCCGCTATTTCCTCTTGAATTGCTCGTACGCGATTCTCCGGTAGGAGCTGATCTCGCACCTCACTGAACTTTTAAGAAGGAGATCAATATGCATATATTAGTTGTGTGATTAGATGTCGATAATGATGTAAAATGGTGAATAGTGTTGTGGCAAGCGTACCCATAGCTGTCTAGCAGATTTGGTCCTTTCGGACGCCATCATGCGAATGTTCTCACAAACGTAGTATGCACATAAATCAGTCCCTGATGCCTGCTTCATGGCGTTTACGAGAATATAATTCAGTCAAATAATAATTATTCAAGCATGATAATTGGTATTGAAACTAGAATTAAAGATATGGTAGCTAGCTAGTACTATACTTAATTACTTACCCTACATCGAAACCAATGCAGCTTTTGTTTCCATTCGCTTGGACCCGTTTTGATGAACTTTTTCCAAGTCCTGCCCGCCGGCAAAGAAAATGAATAAAGGAGTAATTAATTAGTTGATATCAGGAAATGACGAACTAAAGAGGCCGACACATAGTTCAATAACAATTGAAATTACCTGTCGACTATCCCCTTCAGGATTGTGTAGTCAGTAGGTTTTTTAAGTAGTGAGTACAATACTTCAACTGTTCCTTCTTCAACTTTAATGACTAACAAGATCTAGGGGAAACTGCATGCGCATACGTTTGCATATATATAAATTAAGCGGGCATGTGCATAACACTCATCAACTATCCTAAACCCTATACACTTATTAACATCTAGCTAGTAAGCAAAAATAGAATTTGTAGTACAAGACAGTGTGACTCATAGGAAATTGTAAGGAAGTAGTATATCTCGATTGGTATTGAAGCGCTTCAAAAACTCTAGCATGTTGTTCTCTACTTCTTGTCGGTACCATTCATATGTCCATGTCTCTTCATTAATGGTATTTAGGTCAATGAAACCAATGCCATAGCATCCAGCTTTTTTCATTTCATACATCTTCATCCTGCATAATACCACATAAAATAATATAGTGAGGATAATTACAGGTAATGATCAACGAGAGTACTACAGCTAGCTTGAGACTTAAATTACAGAAAAAATCACTAACAGACAATAGCAATTGACGATAGATTTGTCGAGTGCGTCTTGATTGAATAACTGAAACAGTTATGTATACTCAACAGACAGAGCTGGCTCATGGAAGTAATGCTCTTCCTTGACTTTCATCATGAGGGATTCTCAATTGGTAGTCTTGGTAATTTCCATGTTCCATTGATGCAATTCATACATTCTCGTTGAGAGCTTCTTGACCTCCTCAGGCTTGACCAAAGGTTCGTCGCGGACATATTTCCGTTTTATGTCCTCCTATTTGAGTGTATCCATGGGCTCAATCTCTAGGAGTTGATAAATAGTGATATTGAGTTATTTAGTCTGCCTTCTCTGCTCATCGGTTATTACCAGTTGATTGGTGCGGGTACTCGCATGTGTTGGTACAACAAGCGGGGGGATCGATTGCACCGCCTGTTCTCCTAGCCAGGGAACGGTTTTCCCGCTTTTTTGCCAGCTGCTTGGCTCGAGCTCGATCTTAACTCCTTCTTTCGTTGTGCTCGATGTACCTTTATGATTCGGCGCGCATAGTCTGAGTCAACAGGCTTGGGAGGTGGTGCTTCGGCCATACGAATAAAGTGGTCAACGACACGCTCAGGCACTTTCTCCTTTGGTGGTGGTGTCGGTTTCGGTCTAAAATGGGCCCTCACTTGGGCTTGGCATTCGACTTCGTTTTCCTCTAGAGTCAGGTCGTAAGGCCTCTTCGAAGAGGCGTGAGGCATGGACCAAATTGGAATCTCTTGCCTCCTGTACCTGATCCTATACCTCGACTTGTACCGCTACGCACCATAGCTGCGGCGGCTCTCCTCCGCTGTTGCTGAGGCTGCAAAGACGGCTGACATGGCTGACTTGGAGGAGGAGGAGTGGGCTGATGCGGTGCCGGCCTTGGAGCAGGAGGAGTAGCCTGAAGCGGTGCCGGACTTGGAGGAGGAGTGGCCTGACGCCTTGGCGGACTTGAAGGAGCAGGACTGTGCTGAGGTGGTGGCTGATGACTTGGAGGAGCGGGAGTCTGCTGATGCAGCGGCGAACTTCGAGGAGGAGTCAGCTGACACGGTGTCGGTGGCCTTGGAAAGATGATGCAATCATTTCTCCATAGGATGATACGATGTATGTCCTCTCCCAGTGTGTGCTCCTCGTCACCTCCAGGAATTTCAAGCTCTAGCCCCTAATATTGGTCCAGCACTTCATCAACCATGACACGAGCATAGCCAGCTGGAATCGGGTTGCAATGGCAGGTTGCCTCGGGGGGATTTGTAAAAGCAACGACGTCCGCCACCTTCATGGATATGTTCTTCATTGTGAAGTGTAGCTCAGAATTAGTGTTCTCCATGATGTCATCCACAGGGTATGTATCCAGAAGTGCCTCGCCCGGGGCGGAACCCACGCTGCTTCTCGGCATGGATGGGATGGTGTTATCCAATGCTGGATCATCCGCTAGCTGCTGCTGCGGCTAAGACCCCTTTTCTTGGCTAAGTGAGTCGATCTGCTGCTGTTGCCGCTGGAATTGGAGTGCCAACTCCACGTGCTTTGATTCTACGCCTTTAAGGCATTCTTCTTTCTGCTTCCTCTGCTCCTCCTCCAGCTTCCTCTTCTTCTCCTCCTCCATCTTCCTTCTCGCGCGGCTTCTGTAGTCGGCATTCCAGTCCGCAAAACCCTTGAGGGAGTCCTGGATAAGGGGGTCTCCGGACAGCCGGACTATATCCTTTGGTCTGACTGTTGGACTATGAACATACGAGATTGAAGACTTCATCCCGTGTCCGGATGGGACTCTACTTGGCGTGGAAGGCAAGCTAGGCAATACGGATATGCATATCTCCTCCTTTGTAACCGACCTTGTGTAACCCTAGCCCCCTCCGGTGTCTATATAAACCGGAGGGTCTTAGTCCATAGGACAACATACAATCATACCATAGGCTAGCCTCTCTGATCTCGTGGTAGATCAAATCTTGTACTACTCATATTATCAAGAACAATCAAGCAGGACGTAGGGTTTTACCTCCATCAAGAGGGCCCGAACCTGGGTAAAACATCATGTCCCCTGCCTCCTGTTACGACCCGCCTTAGACGCACAGTTCGGGACCCTCTACCCGAGATCCACTGATTTTGACACCGACATTGGTGCTTTCATTGAGAGTTCCTCTGTGTCGTCACTGTTAGTCTTGATGGCTCCTTCGATCATCGATAGCAATGCAGTCCAGGGTGAGACCTTTCTCCCCGGACAGATCTTTGTATTCGGCGGCTTCGCACTGCGGGCCAACTTGCTTGGCCATCTGGAGCAGATCGAGAGTTACGCCCCTAGCCACTAGGTTAGGTTTGGAAGCTTAAACTAGACGGCCGACATCCGCGGAGACTTGATCTTCGACGGATTCGAGCCCCTGCCGAGTGCGCCGCACGGTCACGATGAGCATGATTTAGCTCTACCATCGGACAGTGTTTAGGAGACCCCACCAGCAACCGCTCCGGCCCTCAATTCAGAGCCAACTGCGCCATCCATGGACAGGTGCATAGACCCCGCCACGAAGGTCGTATTCTTAGCGGCGATCGAGCCGAGTATCGACCTTACCCTTCACGGGAGCCGTGACGCCGAACTACTGGATTCTTCCCCGGCCACAGACTCCGAACCGCCTGCGCCCATGCCTATTGAATCAGACTGGGCGCGGATCATGGAGTTCACCTCCGCGGATATCTTTCAGCACTCGCCCTTCGGCGACATACTGAATTCATTAAGGTCTCTCTCCCTGTCAGGAGAGTCCTGGCTGAACTATGTTCGGCCGGATTGGGATGCGGATGAAGAAGAAATTCGCCCCCCAACCACCACCCACTTAGTAGCCACTGTCGAAAATATAATCGACATGCTCGACTTCGACTCCGAAGACAACGACTGTATGGACGACGATGTGGGAGACGAAGAGGAACCACTGCCCACAGGGCACTGGACAGCCACCTCATCATATGATATATACATGGTGGACACACCCAAAGAAGGCAAAGGTGACGAGATAGCGGAGGATGACCCCTCCAAGAAGCAACCAAGCGCTGACATCAGCGGTGCCACTCTAAGTCTCGCCAAAGCAAAAGCGGTGACACCGGCACAGGAGATAATAGCACTCCGGACAGTGCCGAAGATGACAACAATCCCCTCCAGCAAGATTTAGAGCAGGAGGATGGAGAAGCCAGCCCTCCAGAGAGAGCGGCAGATGGAGAGGCGGAGGATGATAATTACATGCCTCCCTCCGAAGACGAGGCAAGCCTCGACGACGACGAATTTGTCGTGCCGGAGGATCCCGCCGAGCAAGAGCGCTTCAAGCGCCGGCTTATAGCCACGGCACATAGCCTTAAGAAAAAGCAGCAGCTTCAAGCTGATCAAGATTTGCTAGCTGACAGATGGACTGAAGTCCTTGTGGCCGAGGAATATGAACTCGAACGCCCCTCCAAGAGTTACCCAAAGCACAGGTTTCTACCCCGACTAGAGGAGGAAGCATTAAAACCTACATCTCCAGCATACGATGCGACTGATCGGCCACCTCGTGGCCGCGACAGAGAGGCATTTCAGCTAAAAACTCAGCCCGCACCCCGACGCCACTCAAATAAAAATGACAAGGCACAGGGAAACATGCTAGACCTGTGAGACGTATTGGAGGACAAAGAAAAACACTCAAGATCGATCTACGGATCACGAGGGCGCGCCACTATGCGAAACGATAACCGTCATGCCGGATACAGTAAAAGTAAATCTGGTCGGCCCAAACACAGCGGACAAGACTCATTTGAGCTGCGTCGCGACATAGCCCACTACAGAGGCGTCGCACACCCCATATGCTTCACAGACGAAGTAATAGATCACAAAATCCCAGAGGGTTTTAAACTCGTAAATATCGAATCATACGACGGCACAACAGATCCCGCGGTATGGATCGAGAACTTCCTCCTGCACATCCACATGGCCCGCGGTGACGATCTACACGCCATCAAATACCTCCCACTCAAACTAAAAGGACCAGCTCGGCATTGGCTCAACAGCCTGCCAGCAGAATCCATTGGCTGTTGGGAAGATCTAGAAGCCGCATTCCTCAACAACTTCCAGGGCACTTATGTGCGACCACCAGATGCCGACGACTTGAGCCACATAATTCAGCAGCCAGAGGAATTGGCCAGGCAATTCTGGACACGGTTCCTGACAAAGAAAAATCAAATCGTCGACTGTCCGGATGCAGAGGCCCTAGCAGCTTTTAAGCACAACATCTGTGACGAGTGGCTCGTCCGGCACCTTGGCCAGGAAAAGCTGAAATCTATGGCAGCCCTCATGACACTCATGACCCGCTTTTGCGTGGGAGAGGACAGCTATCTGGCTCGCAGCAATAACATATCAAAAAACCACCGTACTTCAGATACCAAGGATAACAATGGCAGGTCACGTTGCAACAAACATAAGCGCCGCGTCAACAGCGACAATCCCGAAGATACGGTAGTCAATGCTGGATTCAGAGGCTCTAAACCTGGTCGGCAGAAAAAGCCATTCAAAAGAAGCACTCCGGGCCCGTCCAGTTTGGACCGTATACTCGATCGCTCGTGCCAAATACATGGCACCCCCGACAAGGCAGCCAACCACACCAACAGGGAATGTTGGGTGTTCAAGCAGGCCGGCAAGTTAAACGCCGAAAACAAAGATAAGGGGCTACATAGCGATGATGAGGAAGAGCCCCGACAGCCGAACACCGGAGGACAGAAGAGGTTCCCCCCACAAGTGCGGACGGTGAACATGATATACACAACCCACATCCCCAAGAGGGAGCGGAACCGTGCGTCAAGGGATGTATATGCGTTGGAGCCAGTCGCCCCAAAGTTCAACCCATGGTCCTCCTATTCGATCACCTTCGATCGCAGGGACCATCCCACTAGTATCCGTCGTGGCGGATTCGCCGCACTGGTCCTAGACCCAATCATCGACGGATTTCACCTCTCTCGAGTCCTTATGGACGGTGGCAGCAGCCTAAACCTGCTTTATCAGGATACAGTGCGCAAAATGGGTATAGACCCCTCAAGGATCAAACCCACAAAACGGCCTTCAAAGGCGTCATACCAGGTGTAGAGGCCCATTGCACAGGCCCAGTCACACTGGAAGTGGTCTTCGGATCCCCATATAACTTCTGAAGCGAGGAGTTAATCTTCGATATTGTCCCGTTCCGCAGCGGCTATCATGCACTGCTCGGGCGAACCACATTTGCGAGATTCAACGCGGTACCGCACTATGCATATATCAAGCTCAAGATGCCAGGACCTCGGGGGGTCATCACAGTCAATGGAAACACAGAGCGCTCTCTCCGCACGGAGGAGCACACTGTGGCCCTCGCAGCAGAAGCGCAAAGCAGCCTCTTAAGGAAATCCGCCAGTTCGGCAACTAAAAACCCGGACACCTTCAAGCGCGCCTGGAGTAATCGGCAACAAGTCCGCCTGGCACGTTCCGAGCTTGCATAGCAATGCGGACCCACCCCAGTACCAGCCCAACGGCGAAATCTGCGCCACGTGTACATAATTACGCATTGAAAATACCATGGGCACAGGTGGGGAGGGGGCACGACTACGGCACGCCCCAAGACGCGGCTCAAGCGCGCTAGGGGCTTCCTGCTTTGTTATTTTTCTCTCTTTCAGGACTTTAATCTCTGGAAACCCTGTCCGGCAGTACGATTACTGGACACACGATGCAACAACCAAGGAGGCAGAAAGCTACGTCGCACCACGGAACTCCCAGGTGGCCTCTGATAACGAGTGAAATGCTTGCTTTAAATACCGTTCCTCAGCTTGCCCTTGGAGGGGACATATCAAATAGTCCTACTTTTTTTGTTTATCGCACTACTTGTATCATTCTGCTTCGACGCACCTTTTTGAATAAACAATGCATAGCACTAGACTATTACCGCATTCTCTATTCCTTATATATATATATATATATATATATATATATCTGTGTGTGTGTGTGTGTTCATTCATGACATTCAGCACCCGTACACTCTGGTACGGCTAATACGCCAGGGGCTTAAGCATACCCCATAATACGGCGTGAGAAGTCCGAACACTTTCGACAGTGCGGCACCCCGAACTTATAGCATTATATGCATCAGCTCCGAATCATGTCTTGGGTCAATAGTTGGGTTTGCCCAGCTCCCATGTTTTGGTACCTTATGTTCCACTATATCGGCTAAGGTAGCATTGGGAGAACTACTGTGATTGTGCCCCGGTTCATCTGGACTAAGCACCTCAGTAGAGAAAGCTAAAACTGACTGTCATGATAAGGCGAGAGCCGGTCGCTGTTCGAGAGGTCTCGAGTCCCTAAAGACTTATGCCGCTTAGGGCGAGGAGTCGGCTTTGTCCGGCTTAGGCGTGTATAGTGCCCTGAATTTGGCCTTCCGAATACTACGGGCTTCGCCAAAATTTAAAATTGTAGACTTCTATGGCTAAGTGAGAGTGATAAAGCATTATAGTCTGATTGCCTTGTTTGTTGAGCCGAGCACCTCCCTCGAAGGACCCAACAATGGGAAAAAGAGTGCTCAGATTTATCCCGAACACCCCAGCACTCGTGGCATGGGGGCAGAAGCCAACGACTGTCCATCTCTCAGATTTGATAAACAGCTGCACAAAAGGTAATATTTTAAATTCAAACAAGCGTTGCATAGCGCATATGAACAAGTTTTCATAATACAGGATCACACGAGCGAGTTCATTCAAATATTACATCCTTCGCACACTCGTCCGCCACAAGACGGGCACCCTTCAGGACTCCCTCATAATACATTTCGGGGTGGCGATGCTCCTTGCCCTGCGGCGGCCCCTCCTTCACCACCTTCTCGGTGTCCATCTTGGCCCAGTGCACCGTTGCACGGGCAAAAGCCCGACGGGCACCTTCGATACAGACGGACCGCTTGATGACTTCCAGCCGTGGGCAGGCATCCACAAGCCGCCTCACCAGGCCGAAGTAGCTGTCAGGAAGGGAGTCGCCAGGCCACATCCGGACTATAAGGCCCATCATGGCCTGTTCGGCCGCCTTGTGCAGCTCGACCAGTTGCTTCAGCTGGTCGCTCATAGGCATCGGGTGTTCGGTCCCAGCACACTGAGACCAGAACAACTTCTCTATCGAGCTTCCTCCTCGGCCTGGTAAAACTTTGCGGCATCCGACGCGCTGCAGGACAAATCTGTGAATGCTCTAGGAGAGCTCCGGACTCGGGTAAGTAACAAGTAATTTACTTTCACATGCTTGCTTTGCATATTGAATGCCTTACCCGCTGCTATCTTCCTCATCGCCTCAATTTCATGGAGGGCCTTTTGGGCTTCAGCCTTGGCATGCTTTGTGCTCTCGAGGGCCGCGGCAAGCTCGGACTCTCGCGTCTTCGAGTCAAGCTCCAAAGTCTCGTGTTTCTTCACGAGAGCCTGGAGCTCTTGCTGCACCTCGCCCACCCATGCCTCTTGTCTCTCCCGCTCGGTGCACTCCTTGGCCGCTTTGCTTTCGGCCTCGGACAACGCTTGCTTCAGGGTCGCCACTTCGGTCGTGGCCCCTAGCACATTCATGATGATCCTGTTAGTTCGCAACCACATTTTCCTTTTTATATAGACAAGGTATTACTTACCTTTGTTCTCCTCGAGCTGCCTCTTGGCATGGCCGAGCTCTTTCTCGGACCGCTCGAAGTTCTGCTTCAGGGCGGCAACCTCTGCAGTCAGTGCGGCAGAAGTCAACAGCGAAGCCTGCATACGCATACAGACATACTTATATTAGACTCCTGCAGATATTTTTTGATCCTCTATTCGGCTTTTCTTTGTGAACACCAAACAGAGCATCAGGGACTACTGTCTATGCGATAATATTTTTCCTATATTTTAAATACTTACCTCAAAGCCTGTTAGAAGGCTGGTACAAGCTTCAATTAGTCCGCTCTTGGCGAACTGAACCTTCTTGATCACCGCACTCATAATAGTGCGGTGCTCTTCGTCGATGGAAGCACCGCGAAGCGCTCCCAGCAGTTCGTCTGGTGCCTCTGGATGGACAGAGGTCACCGGCATGGACGGCTTGCCCCTCCTGGAAGGGGGGCGCTTGCCCGATTCCAGAACCACTGGAGGTTCCGGCGTGGTGTTCGGCTGTGGGCCCAACTTGGGGCCCCTGGGAGCCTTGCTCCCTTTGCTCCTGGAGTTCGGAAGGTCGCCTTGAGGCGCCTCCGGGACTATCTCCCCCCGGCTCGGTGCCCCTTGAGACAGTACCTCGGCATTGTCCCTAGGGCAAGGAGAGGTGGCGGTTGGAAGTGTAACACTATCCATGTCCGACGAGTCCAAGGAACCGTCCGATGATGATACGTCGATACGGGCTTGGGGCGGACTGCATAATCATATTCTACATTAGGAGAAGCAGTGCAACAAAAGTATGCTATGAGTTACTCTGGTATCCGAATATTTACGACTTCGTCAGGGGCTTGGCCCTGAGCAGCCACTCGTCTTCACCGTCGGCGGCGGTGGTGGAACAGTCCGGAAGGAGAGTCCTTCCCTTCTTGGACCCTTTGGCCTCCCCGGTTGGGGCGGCCTTCCTTTTCTTGTCTCCCCCAGCTGGAGGGGGAGAGTCTTCGTCTTCCTTCTCCTCGTTTTCATGGGAGGAGTGCGTCTCGGAGTTATCGGACGATGAGTCCGATACCACCTGGCGCTGGAACTCTTTCGGGTTCCCTTGGCCTTCTTCTTGGTCTTCTCCGGCACCTCATAAGGAGCCGGAGTCCGCATCTCCATTAGGAGAGCGTCCGCAGGGTCTTCGGGCAGAGGGGCCGGACAGTTAATCTGTTTCGATGTCTCCACCCAGTCCTGTCAAAGGCATGGGAGCTCAGACCCCGCACATGGTTAAGATATGGGAAATAAATACCCTGCCGGATGTACAGAACTTACCGGATTCGCAAGGCGCTTCGTGCTTAGCCCGCGGTCCTCGGTAAGAGAAGGAGGGACCTCGGCGCCCTTGAATAGCACCTTCCAGATGTCCTTATGCATCGTGTCGAAGAGCTCATGTAGAGTCTGGTGTTGGGCCGGGTTGAACTCCCATAAGTTGAAAGCCCGTTGTTGACACAGGAGGATCCGGCGGAAGAGCATGACCTGGACTATGTTGACAAGCTTAAGTTTCTTGCTTGTCATGTTCCGGATACACTTCTGGAGTCCGTCCAGCTCCACCGAAGAGCCCCAAGACAGGCCCTTCTCCTTCCTAGAAGTGAGCCGCATGGGGATTCCTGATCGAAACTCGGGGGCCGACACCCAGTTGGTGTCACGCGGCTCGGTGATGTAGAACCACCCCAATTGCCACCCCTTTAGGGTCTCCACGAAGGAGCCCTCGAGCCATGTAACATTGGGCATTTTGCCCACCATGGCTCCGCCGCATTCTGCTTCTTGGCCGCCTACTACCTTCGGCTTGATATTGAAGGTCTTCAGCCATAGGCCGAATTGGGCCGGATGCGGAGGAAAGCCTTGCACACAACGATGAACGCCGAGATGTTGAGGATAAAATTCGGGGCCAGATCATAAAAGTCCAGCCCATAATATAACATGAGGCCGCGGACGAATGGATAGAGGGGAAACCCCAGTCCGCGGACGAAGTGGGGGAGGAAAACCACCCTTTTGTGAGGTTCCGGGGTAGGGACGATCTGCCCCGCGGCTGGAAGCCGGTGCGCGATATCCACGGCTAAGTATCCGGCTCCACGTAGTTTTTTGATGTGTCCCTCCATGACGGAGGAGGCCATACACTTGCCTCCCGCTCCGGACATGTTTGGAGAGAGTTGAGGAGAAGGATGTGGACTTGGGCGCTAGAGCTCGAGTGCGCGAGAATGGATGAGCAAGGAGGAAGAAGGCGTGGGTAGAAAAAGGTGAGATCTTATCCCTTTATAACGGCGGACTAAACAATGCGCCCCCACTAGCCTGGTAAAACTCACTTATCCCCCAAGCGTCGTAATTGATGGCGTGGTTGGGTTACCCACGTCCGTATTGATGAGAATCCCGTAATTAGGGGAACATGATCTCTGCTTTGACAAGACGTGTCAAGAAACCGCCTCGCGTTATGTGCGGGGCTGGTTAAAGAAAAACGGTTCAAATAATTACCGGGCCGTGGCGTGATGTCATGCTGCCAAAACGTGTCAGCAGATTAGATTTGTGGAAATATTATTCTCTCTACGGTGGTATGTGGAACTTATTTTGCAGGGTCGGACACTATCCTTGTATTCAAACTCTTCTGTGGTGTATTTAGAGGAGGAACCCGCCTTGCAATGCCGAAGACAACATTGCGCGCCGGACTCATCGTCATTGAAGCCTGGTTTAGGGGCTACTGAGGGAGTCCTGGATTAGGGGGTCTCCAGACAGCCGGACTATATCCTTTGGCCAGACTGTTGGACTATGAAGGTAAGAGATTGAAGACTTTGTCCCGTGTCCGAATGGGACTCTACTTGGCGTGGAAGGCAAGCTAGGCAATACGAATATGCATATCTCCTCCTTTGTAACCGACCATGTGTAACCCTAGCCCCCTCCGGTGTCTATATAAACCGGAGGGTCTTAGTCCGTAGGACAACATACAATCATACCATAGGCTATCTTCTAGGGTTTAGCCTCTCCGATCTCGTGGTAGATCAACTCTTGTACTACTCATATTATCAAGAACAATCAAGCAGGACGTACGGTTTACCTCCATCAAGAGGGCCCGAACCTGGGTAAAACATCGTGTCCCCTGCCTCCTGTTACCATCCGCCTTAGACGCACAGTTCGGGACCCCCTACCCGAGATCCGCCGATTTTGACACCGACACCCCTCATACCACAGAACAACGCCTTTGCTTCATGTTCTTCCCGGGTGTTCAGGATTTTTCAGTGTGCGCGTAAGCTCGTCGTTCTCTTTGTTGGGCGTGAACACCCCCGTTCAAGCCTCTTCTATTGCAACAAGTAACTTGTCCTCGGCTCCTTTAAGACTTGCCTTCTTCAAAACCTTGCTTGTCTTTGGGTCCAACTCCCTCCATGCGCATAGAACCAAGTCCTGCACCTGGGGGGGCCAGCTCAATGTAATTGGAATGAACGCTGCATTCACCATCTCTTGCTCAGACTTAACCCACTTAGGCATCGCCACCGCGTAGCCACCTAGCCCCTGCTTGTGGAACATCTCCTTTTTTGTTGCATTGGCCTTGTTTATTCTCAACAAAAGCAGGCCTTAGATAATTCTGATTCCTTGAATTTCATGAAAGTAGGCCAGTGGTCTCTTTGCTTCTCCAGTGTTCCCGTGAATTCTGGAGACTTCTTTCCTCCTGCGACGTATTTGGCCCATATAGTTTCCTTGTGGTTGTTGAATGCGACTGCCATCTTCCTAAGAGCAGCGGCCTTCACTTTCTGCACATCTGCATTTGTGAAATGATCTGGTAGGGTGAAATGTTCCATGAGATATTCCCAAAGCAGATCTTTTGCTCTGTCGCCGACCCAAGTATGATCTGGACGGTCCTTTGCTGGCATTTTCCATTCTTGCGTGGAGATTGGGAGTTGGTCCTTCATAAGAACTCTGCACTGACGAACGAATTTGTTCGCAATGTTTTTAGGCGCGATTGGTTCGCCATCAGTTTTGATGGCATCGATGTTGTACTTTACGTCCTCCTTCAACTTTTTGGCCGGACCCGCACTGTCCTGATGCCTGTAGAAGATTTGCTCCATCCGGAGGGCAGAAATAAGAAAGGTCAATGCGTTAATATATCTTCAAATTATATAAAACATGTGATGATCACCAGATGCCTGCTTATATAAATATACCTCGCCACTCTCCGTTATTTCAAGATCAATTCGGTCATCATCATAATCATAGTTCTGGACTTTATCAATTCGGTCGTCACGATCGAATATCATATCACCCTTTACGGTATTTTTCAGATATTTGGAGCCGTCATCTTCTTCATTCCGATCATCTGGCCGGCGAGGGGAGTGTATGATCTCGAAGAGGGCCTCTTCTCCTTCTCTGCCGGTATTGTTCGCCATAACTTTTATTTAAGTAATCTAGAAGAAATACAAAACAGTTTAGTATTCAAATTACAATGCATGCATGCAATCAATAAGGAAAAACTGAATCATTGTACATAATATGCATCATGGAATATAATCTCGAATACATCGTCTCGAATATTATCGAATAATATATATAATCTTGAATAGATCATCTCGAATATTATTGAATAATATATATATAATCTCGAATACATCGTCAAGAATATTATCGAATAATATATATAATCTCGAATACATCGTCTTGAATAATATATATAATCTTGAATACATCGTCTCGAATAATATATATAATCTCGAATACATCGTCTCGAATATTATATATCGAATACATCACTAGCTAGCTAGCTAATAAAGATCGAATACTATAGAATAATCTATTTCACTCGCGGTTCTTGAGGCACAGGCGGTGGGCACCCAAAGAGAAGGAACCATCACATGATCATAGCTCGGGTGAGATCCCCAATGAACCTGCCAGGTATTGAAGAACCTGACGTCCATAACAGCCATGTAGCGATGGACGTGCTTGTCCTCCTCCCTGACATGACAACGTACCACCTCCGGCGGGCCCGGCTCCCTCCGCACCAAAAGTGGCCCACACGAATGCCACCAAAGGAGCTCATGATCGACGACAGGACCCGGTGCTGGGTTCCTCACCAAGACCGGCGGAGCCCAGTCCCGGACATGGGTCTTCTGAAGCAGGACGTCGTCGCGAACGGGTCGACGACGAGGATGCGGGTCGAGCATCGTCGAGAACAAATACTGTATGACAACGTAACATTTTTTAAATGATTGGATTGTGATTTCTTATATACAAATTTAAAAAACGATATCGTTGCATATGTCAAAATTCTATATGCAAATTTTAGCTAATTCATCTAACATTAATATATATATAGCTAATTACATATGCAAATTCTAGCTAATTCATCTAACATTAATATGTATAGCTAATTATATATGCAAATCCTATATGCAAATTCTATGAAGTTAATCTAATCTAATCAAATAATTCATCTAAAACCTTTGTATAAAAACAGAAAAACTAAAAAAACTAAAAACTAAAAACAGAAAAACATCTAAGTGTGTGTGTGTGTGTGCGGGCTTGGGGGCGGCAGGCCTTGGCGGCTGGGGTTCTCACAGCGGGGCGACGGGCCGGGGTGCGGCGAGGCGACGGGGTCGGCAGTGTATGGGGCGGCGACATACGGGGCGGCGGCGAGACGGCGACGGCGACGACGGGCCGGGGCGTCGACGGGGACGGGGGCGGCGGCGATGGGGATGACGATGGCAACGGCGACGATGCACGATGGGGTGGCGACGGGGACGGTGACGGGCGACGGTGCGGGACGGGGCGACGGGGCGGGACGGGGCGGCGGCGATGTCGAAGCAGAGAGGAGAAGTGTGATGAAACTGAAATTTTTCATCAGTACTATATATATAGGACGAACCTTTAGTACCAGTAGGAGCCACCAACCGGTACTAAAGGTCAAAATTGGCCAGGCCAAGCGGCGGGAAGGGCACCCCTTTAGTACCGGGTGGTGGCTTCAACTGGTACTAAAGACCCCCCCTTTAGAACTAGTTGGAGCCATGACCCGGTACTAGAAGGGTGCGCTGGTGCAGGTGCGGTGCGGCAGGTTTAGTCCCACCTCGCTAGTTGAGGAGCGCCAAGACCATTTTATAAGCCCCGGCACGGGCACTGCACTGAGCTCCTCTCAAATGCAGACCTTCTGGGCCTACCTCTCCTACTCTGCCATGTGGGGCCTATTGGCCTTGCAGGCCTGCATCCTGGCCCAAATATAGGTTGGGTTTCTAGTCATATGTAGGCCGCTGTGGACCAGTAGGCGGGCTTTTTATTTAGTTTTTTCTCTTTTCTACTGTATTTAATTTCTTTTATTTATTTCTGAGTTGTTTTTTGCTATAGTTAGAGTTTCTTTGTGAATATTTTTGCTTTACGTACAAAAAATTACAAACTTTTTGTTAGTGCTAGTAGTTTTCAAATTTGAATAGTTGAAATTTGAATTATTTGAAATTTGTGTGAATTACTAGTTTGTGAATAACTTAACTTTAAAAATAGATTTTTTAATGATTCTTTTTTCTTATGTTTAATATTACTGTGTTTTATCATTATATTCAATTTGGTAATACTTAGGTTATTTAAAAAAATGAAATGCCTTTGTAACAGATGAGTTTTTGTCTGAAACCCTGATACTTCGAAAGAGATTGTCCATTTTGTACATGAAGTGCATCCAGTTTTTGCCGTAACCCTCTCAACTTTTTTGGACATGCTATGTGGGTGAAATGATGATACCATGCCAACTTTCAACCTTTTCAGAGTTCATTTGTACTGCTTTTCAATTTCAGGGTCATTTAGCTCAAAAAAATCAGTAAATGCATAAAAAATAGCAAATGAAGTCAAAAAGGGTTGAAAATTGATGACATGGCTTTGAATGGTGCATACTGAACGCACAAAAAGTCTGGAGTTGAAATAAGTTAAAAAATGAAATGCCTTTGTAAAAGATGAGTTTTGGTCCGAAACCCTGATACTTCGAAAGAGATTGTCCATTTTGTACACGAAGTGCATCCAGTTTTTGCCGTAACCCTCTCTACTTTTTTTTCACATGCTATGTGGGTGAAATAATGATACCATGCCAAATTTCAACTTTTTTAGAGTTCATTTGTAGTGTTTTTCAATTTCAGGGTCATTTAGCTCAAAAAATTTAGTAAATGCATGAAAAATAGCAAATGATGTCAGAAAGGTACACGTTTGTCCGAAGCACAAAAGTACACGTTTTAAGTGCCAAAACACATAAGCACCCTAACTATTACAAAGATATACAAGTCCGAAAACTCACTAGAGAAGAAAGCGATGACAGTGAAGCCGATCACATCCCAGAGTGGGATCTTTGGGTGTGAAACTTTTTCTTCGCGTGTGTCCCTTTGCGTCGTAACCATGGACAATCTTCATCATTTAACTGGATGCTTGGGTCAATATTCACTATGAATGGAGCAATTTCATCAAACTTGTCATAATCTTCTGACATGTCTGCCTTGTAATCCACTCCCATGATGTTTTTTTCCCAGAAAGAACTATGTGCCGCTTTGGCTCATCGTATGATGTATTCGCTTCCTTATCTTTTCTTTTTCTTGGCTTTGTAGACATGTCTTTCACATAGAAAACATGCGCCACATCATTGGCTAGGACGAATGGTTCGTCTACGTACGCAAGATTGTTGAGATCCACTATTGTCATTCCGTACTGCGGGTCTTCCGTCACCCCACCTCATTTCATATTGACCCATTTGCACCGACACAAAGGGACCTTCAAACCACATCCATAGTCAAGTTCCCATATGCCCTCTATGTAACCAAAATATGTCTCCTTTCCCGTCTTGGTTGCTGCATCAAAGCGGACACCACTGTTTTGATTGGTGCTCTTCTTATCTTGGGCGATCGTGTAAAATGTATTCTCATTTATCTCATACCCTTTGAAAGTCATTATATTCGAAGATGGTAACTGGGACAGCACTTACAGGTCATCTTCGATAGCGGCGTCATGCATGACACGTGTCTGCAGCCAACCGGAGAAAGTCCCCATTTGCTCACGTGTCATCCAGTCGTCAGACTACTCCGGGTGTTTGGAGCGTAGAAAATTCTTGTGTTCCTCCATGTACGGAGCCACCAAGGCGGAATTCTGTAGAACTGTGTAGTGTGCTTGATTGAGAGAATGCCCTTCAATACATATCATTTGATCTGCTCCTAGCGTGCTTTTTCCACCCAGTCTGCCCTTATGCCGCGATTCAGGAACACCAATCGGATTAAGGTCAGGAATAAAGTCAATACAAAACTCAGTGACCTCCTCATTTTCATGGAACTTGGAGATGCTTCCTTTTGGCCTAGCACGGTTATGAACATATTTCTTTAAGACTCCCATGAAGCTTTCAAAGGGGAACATATTGTGTAGAAATACAGGACCCAGAACGTTAATCTCTTCGCATAGGTGAACTAGGACGTGCATCATGATGTTGAAGAAGGATGGTGGGTACACCAACTCGAAAGTGACAAGACATTGCACCAAATCATTCTCTAACCTTGGTATGATTTCTCGATCAATTACCTTCTGATAAATTGCATTGAGGAATGCACATAGCTTCACAATGGCTAATCGAATGTTTTCCAGTAGAAGCCCCCTCAATACAACTGGAAGCAGTTGCGTCATAATCAGGTGGCAGTCATGAGACTTTAGGTTCTGGAACTTTTTCTCTGCCATATTTATTATTCCCTTTATATTTGACGAGAAGCCAGACGGTACCTTCATACTGAGCAGGCATTCAAAGAATATTTTCTTCTCTTCTTTGGTAAGAGCTTAGCTGGCATGAGCCTGATGTATGTCGTCGTTTCCGTTGCAGGTCCTGCCATGCCTCCGGTGTATTTTTTGTCTTCCCATACACACCCAAGAAGCCAAGCAGGGTAACACAAAGATTCTTCGTCACATGCATCACGTCGATTGCAGAGCGGACCTCTAGGTCTTTCCAATAGGGCAGGTCCCAAAATATAGATTTCTTCTTCCACATGGGTGCGCGTCCATCAGCGTCATTCGAAACAGGTTGTCCGCCAGGACCCTTTCCAAAGATCACCTTCAAATCCTTGACCATATCATGTACATCAGCACCAGTACGGTGGCAAGGCTTCGTCCGGTGATCCGCCTCACCTTTGAAATGCTTGCCTTTCTTTCTTACGGGATGCCTGCTCAGAAGAAATCGACGATGTCTGAGGTACACATTATTCTTACAATTATTCAAATATATATTGTCCGTATCATCCAAACAGTGTGTGCATGCGCGGTATCCCTTATTTGTCTGTCCTGAAAGGTTACTGAGAGCAGGCCAATCATTGATGGTCACGAACAGCAATGCCTTTAAGTCAAATTCTTCCTATCAGTGCTCATCCCACGCACGTACACCTTTTCCATTCCACAACTCTAAGAGTTCTTGAACTAATGGCCTTAGGTACACATCAATATCGTTGCCGGGTTGCTTAGGGCCTTGGATGAGCACTGGCATCATAATGAACTTCCGCTTCATGCACAACCAAGGAGGAAGGTTATACATATATTGAGTCACAGGCCAGGTGCTATGGTTGTTGCTCTGCTCCCCAAAAGGATTAATGCCATATGCGCTTAGACCAAACCATACGTTCCTTGCGTCACTTGCAAAGTTCTCCCTGTACTTTTTCTCGATTTTTCTCCACTACGACCCGTCAGCGGGTACTCTCAACTTCCCGTCTTTCTTACGGTCTTCTCTGTGCCATCGCATCACCTTGGCATGCTCTTTGGTTTTGGAACAAACGTTTCAATCGTGGTATTATAGGAGCATACCACATCACCTTGGCAGGAATCTTCTTCTTGGGGTGCTCGCCCTTGAGATCCCTAGGGTCATCACGGCTGATCTTATAGCGCAATGCACCGCATATAGGGCACGCGTTCAAATCCTTGTACTCACCGAGGTAGAGGATGCAGTCATTAGGGCATGCATGTATCTTCTACACCTCTAACCCTAGAGGGTAGACAACCTTCTTTGCTTTGTACGTACTCTCGGGAAATTCGTTGTCCTTTGGAAGCATCTTCTTTAACATTACAAGCAACTTTCCAAATCCTTTGTCAGATACACCATTCTCTGCCTTCCATTGCAGCAATTCCAGTGTGGTGCCCAGCTTTTTCTTGTCAACTTCGCAATTCGGGTACAATAATTTCTTGTGATCCTCTAACATGCGCCACAACTTCTTATTCTCCTTTTCACTTGCGCAGTTTCTCTTTGCATCGGCAATGGCCCGACCTAGATCATCAGCGGGCTCACCTGATGCCTCTTCTTCAGCTTCTTCCCGCATGGCCAGCTCGACTTCTTCCCCCATTGTTGTACCATCGCATTCAGGGAACCCATGGCCAGTATAGCTATCGCCGTCCTCTTCTTCTTCATTGTCTTCCATCATAACCCCTCTTTCTCCGTGCTTGGTCCAAACATTATAGTGGGGCATGAAACCGGACTCAAACAGGTGGACGTGAATGGTTTTTAACTTAGAGTAATTCTGACCATTCTTACAGCCAGCACATGGACAAGGCATAAAACCATCTGCCCGCTTGTTTGCCTCAGCTGCAAGCAGAAAAGTATGCACACCATCAACGAACTGGGGAGAGCATCAGTCATCGTACATCCATTGCCGTCTCATCATCATTACACAACACCGAAAAGACCAAATTAATAGAAGTTCATACATAATGTTCGTACATAAAGTTCATACAACACTTATTTTCATAAAACAGACATGCAAATAACTCTCCAACTAAAGCATTTAAATGCAATAAAAAATGCAATCAAGATCACCACTAAGGTAACAATTGATCCAACAGCATAATGATACCAAGCCTCACTATCGATGGCATATTTTCTAATATTTCTAATCTTCAAGAGCATTTTCTCCATCTTGGTCTTGTGATCATCGACGACATCGACAACATGCAACTCCAATTCCATCTTCTCCCCCTCAATTCTTTTCCATTTTTCTTTCAAATACTTGTTTTCTCTTTCAGCTAAATTTAACCTCTCGACAATAGGGTCGGTTGTAATTTCCAGTTCACATACCTCCTAGATAAAAATATCTATGTCAACTTTATGGGTATAATTTGTCATAAACATGAAATGCAACAAATAGTTATAAAAGAGAATATACCACATCCGAATCATAACCCAAACGAGGGTCGACGGGGATTGATATCAAAACCATGGCACTATGTATAATAAACAACGTACGGGTAAGATAATTATACGAGTAACTATATATCTAAATCACACAAACATGATTTTTTATATATAAAAAGATAAGAACAAGAGGCTCACCACAAGGTGGTGCTGGCGACGGGACGGTGCAGGCGAGCGACGGTGGTTATGACGGAGATGGGAAGGCACTAAGTAAACCACACCTACATATGCAAACTAAGAGTTATTTTGACCTTGGATTGCATATAAATAAAATACTACCACATATAATTCCTCCCAAAATAAAACCCACAAATCACTATACTTATAGAGCATTGCAAGAGCTAATCTAGCAATGAGAGATGAAAGGACAAAGTTGCTAACCTTTGTGATCACTTGGATGGATGGGGCGCCTTCAAATCTTCACAAATTTTGACAAAAATGGAGTGTGAGCTCGAGAGGAAGAGCAAGAAAATAGATGAGAGGGGAAAGGGGAAGAACAGAGCGCTCGGGCTGGATGAAGGGGTTTATATAGGATTACCTTTAGTACCGGTTTGTTATATGAACCGGGACTAAAGGTGCATCTCTAGTCCCGGTTCATATAACCAACTGGTACTAAAGGTTCTGGAGGGGCCCCAGCCTGACACAAGCCTGCTACCACCTCATTACTACCGGTTCGTGGCACAAACCGGTACTAAAGGTTCGCCACGAACCGATACTAATGTTCGCCGCCCGCCTCGCCGTTGGAACCGGCACTAATGGTCACATTAGTGTCGGTTCATCTACAAACTGGGACTAATGTGCTTCACATTAGGCCCTTTTTTTACTAGTGCCTTCATGCATGTTCCCATAAGGACTAGCACCCTGGAGCCGTAATCGCCGTCGTTAAACCCTTACATAGATCCAAAGCACTTTTGCAAGGGGAACCCTTAATTAACTAGGATAATACCCGTGTGTTGCTATGGGCAGAAGCCAAATGCTCGTGCGTTGTCACAAAATAATAAAAATATGACACATTGATCAAATTATTCATTTAATTCACATCATGGTGACATTCGCTTTTCATGGTACAACGACAAATACAAATTCTCTTTTGTTTCTTTCCTTCTTGGTGACTTCGTGTCTCCTTAACCATCGCCCGCCAGGAAAGAACTTATAAATGGATATATGTCGTCCATGATTAAATTATATTAGTATCACTAACTTCACGTGTCCATGTGTGTCACTATTACAAGGCACACAAAGCTTGAATAAATAGCAGAGTCGAGCTTGCAGGAACTGCAGGACTGAATTCGGAAACTACCTAGCCACACCACCCACGGCTGGCCTGTCTTATGAATATTTTCTATCTATGAATCACATATGTCCAAACAATGTAGTGTGCAGTATGCTTGTTCTTGGTGATCTGGGTTGACCGCATAAGAAAAGATGTCAATGCTTTTCAAGCTAGCGAATATGTATAAAGTTAGTATATTTCTTACCGATGTCATGGTCGTGGCCATGGTCGCGACAGGAGGCGTTGGGGTCTTCACACTGCCACCGCTCTCCTTCCGCATCTCCACGAAGTTCAGAGACAGTGTGGTGGTGGCGGAACCGTCACCATCCTTCGGGTCCGTCAGCTTTTACGCCGACCAACTTTGGCCCGGGCTTCGATTTCTCAGGTTGCACGATGGCCGATGCCTCACTCTCACTCATGAACACCGTGAAGGCCACCATTGACCATGCCCTGCCCGTCGGCATGGTCTCCATCGCAGACATCACTTTCCCGTTCAGCCCGTAGCCAGCCGTCCGCCTTTCCGTGACCTGCTCCCCAACTGCGTGGCGGGCGCAGCCAACCAACGAGTGATGGAGGACGGAGCTAGCCGTAGAGGTGGAATAGGGGAGGGCCAATGGCGGCCGGGGCATGGCTGGTGGCGGCGTGTGTGTGAGGAGGGGACTCGTATGGTGTGGCGGTATGAGTGGGGGCGGTGTGGGGATGGAAGATTGGAAGGTGTTGATTGGAGAAAGGCTTCTCAAGGAATTAAGGGTGGAGTCAGCATGCATGTGTGGGTTTCCATCATTGATTTTCTAACTCTCTTTTTGCACGCGGGTGGGATCGAGCGAGACGGTGATTTTTTTCCTTCGATCGATCATTGGTATTACGAAGCGAAGCAAAACGAACACGACGTATAGACTTCCTCCAATGGTAAGGAATAGTAGGCATAATAGAGATTTAATAATAGAGACATCCAGAAGATAAAAAAGATATTTACCAGCATATCAATCTTCTAAGAGATGTGACAAAATATCAATAATCTTCATCAATTCTATGGATGCTTGCTTGCTGTACAACTTTGTCAAAGAGAAACATGTAAGAACTTGTTGCGAAGGGAAATATATAATGTAGCCACCAATATGCCCGTGTTTTGCATGGAATAACAAAAAAAATCATCATGTGAAAATTATTCTAATTTGGGAAATCATAGTCGAGCATGTATTGGACTTCCATTTATATAGCGACCAATGGAGATTCACTTTTCTTTTTGGCAGTCATCATGTCTCCATAACCACACTCTCCACGCAATTGTAAATGTCACAGTCCGTTTGCAATTCTAATGTTTTCGGTTGGCCCTCTGGGCGAGGTCCCTATGCAACACTTTCTTTTTCCTGTTAGACTGAATAGCAGTATTTCCACATTATGCATTGGATCTCGTCATCTGCTGAGCTTCACCTCTGTTCTATATATACATCCAAAGAGAATGAAATGTTGAAAGTGGGTGCATCGGCTCTGTTTGTCATAGAAAATGCACGACGTACCGACATGTCGGCGGCGTCAGTATGTTTTACTCATGCAATGGGAAACTATTTCCATTAAGGATAACTTATAGTTAATTTTGATTGAATTCCTACTGGGAGACAAGAGATTCGTATAAGAAAAGATGTCAATGCTTTTGAAGCTAGTGAATATTTATAATGTTAGTATCTTTCTTATCGATGTCATGGTCATATGATCGTGGTCGTCTCCACACTGCCACTCCTTCCGAATCTCCACCAAGTTCAGAGGTAGTGTGGTGATGGCGGAACCGTCACCAGCCTTCGGGTCCGTCAAGTTTTACGCCGGCCAACTTCGGCCCGGGCTTCGATTTCAATGGTTGTGCGATGGCCGATACCTCACCCTCACCCTCACTCGGAAAAACTAGGAAGGCCACCATTGACCACGCCCTACCCGTTAGCATGGTCTCCATCGCCAGCATCACTTCCCCATCTAGCCCGTAGCCAGCCGTCCGCCTCTCCCGTGACCCGCTCCACAATTATGTGGCGGGCGTAGCTAGCCAACCGGTGATGGAGGGCGGAGCTAGCCATAGAGGCGAAAAAGGGGGAGGGCTAATGGCAGCCGGGGCATGACTGGTGGCGGCGTGTGTGTGAGGAGGGGACTCGTACGGGGCGGCGGTGTGGGAATGGAAGATTGGAAGGTGTTGATTGGAGAGAGATTGTTCGAGGAATCGAGGGTGGAGTCGGCATGCATGCGTGGGCTTCCACCGTTGAATTTTGTACTCTCTTTTTGCACGCGGGTGGGATCGAGCGAGATGGTGATTTTTTTCCTTTGATCGATCATTGGTGTTACGAAGCGAAGCAAAGCGAACACGATGTATAGACTTCCTTCAATGGTAGGAAACGATAGAGATAATAGAGGCATCCAAAAGATTAAAAAATATTTATTAGAATAACATTCTTCTAAGTAATGTGACAAAATATCAATAATCTTCATCAATCTTATAGATGCTTGCTTGCTGTAGAACTTTGTCAAAGAGAAACATGTAAGAACTTGTTGTGAAGGGAAATATATAATGTAGCCACAAATATGCCCGTGTTTGGCATGGAATAACAAAACAAAAATTCATCATGTGAAAACTATTTTAATTCGGAAATCACAGTCGAGCATGTATTTGACTTCCATTTATATAGCGACTGATGGAGATTCACTTTCCTTCTCAACCACACTCTCCATGCAATTGTAAATGCCACCGTCCTTTTGCAGTTCTAATATTTTCGGTTGGCCCTCTAGGTGAGGTCCCTATGCAACACTTTCTTTTCAGTGTTAGATTGAATAGCACTATTTCCACATTATGCACTGGATCTCGTCACCTCCTGAGCTTCACCTCTGTTCTATATATCCAAAGATAATGAAATGTTGAAAGTGGGTACATCAGTTCTATTTGTCATACAAAATGAACGACATGCCGACGTACCCGCGGCGTCATTATGTTTTGCTCATGCAATGGGAAACTATTATCATTACATAGAAAGGATAACTTATAGTTCATTTTGATTGAATTGCTACTGGGAGACAGGAGATTCGTTGCACAACTTGGTAATATGGCACTAAATTTGGCTCAATCTACATAACAAAATACTGATCCCTCTGTTAGAGGTATATTTACATTTAAGATAGAGATAAGAGATAGAGATAGGATAGGTTTAACTTGTCCTCTACTCCAAGTCTCTCTCCCTCCATTGTACCTCTATATATACCCCATACACAGGTCACATCAATACAACATAATATTCAGCCATCTCATATTTTCGACATGGTATTAGAGCGGTTAGTCTCACGACGCCGATCCTAAAACCTTCCACCACTTCCGCAGCGCGCCGCCCCCGGGGAGATTAATCTCCTATCTCCGGGGGCGCGGCACCCGATCAATCAAAGTTTAGATCGGTCACGTAGTTTCCATGCAAATTTTCAGTTCCCCGTCATTAGATCAACTAGTAGATACCCCGCGCCTTGCTGCGGAAATTTGTAGTCTTATGTTGAGCATCTCCTTAGAGCATAACGCAACTCATAAACGGGCTATTGGAAGTGTCAAGGGGGAGAGCGAGACTGCAAGTAAACAAAAGATTTTCAATGTCATCAATCTAACAAAGCTGTAAACCCTTCGGCTTGCCAAAATAATGAAACATTCATAAAAAAACAGTGTACTGTTAATATATTCCGACATTGCTACCTCAGTAAGCAAAACTCGGAAACTTCTATAGGGTAACTATGTGTGATGCACACTTGTTTTAAACAAATGAATTTTCTAACAGCACAAACATTTTTCAGAACACAGGGAGTAAGTCCCTGCTTCTATATTCCATTGAAAATGAAACCCATCAGCCAAAAGAAGGGAAACTGCAGTGACTCTTGCGGATATAGTTTAGAAAGATGAACAAAGGTCGGATACATCACATACAGCTATAGATCGCTAACTGAGCACACACAGCCCACAAGCAAACCATGCCTATAGTTTCCCCTTTTCTGTCTCCGGCGTCCGTCTCTTGATATTTCTGTGTGGAGCAAGCTTGCTGGCCGAGGCACAACATCTGATGCTTCACTGATGGTTTGGGAACAATATACAAAGTATGCGAGCTGCTGATTTAGTTGGTGGATTCAACCGACAAATGTAAAAGCATGAAAGAGCATGTTACTAAAATGGCAACTGGACACCAAAGAATTGTGTTTGTGGAAATATTCAAACAACACTTGCAATCACTTAAATAATAAACATAGCACTCTATACCAAAGCTCTCTAGATCTTCATAAAAAAATCAGTGAGTCAGAAAACAACAAATGTGTTATATACCATGTTGTAATCAAAAGAAATAATAATCTTGATATTGAATGGAAACTTTACAACCTAGCATATCACAGCAATTCAGAGAGCCCTTGTTCCACAATATTAGGATACTAACCCGGCCCTAGGAAGTGGAGTAGATACTGAATTTTAGGGGTCGTCAAACAATGTATGTGAAATAGCAAGGCAACATAGCATTATAAAATGCACTCAGGGACAAACTCTCTGCAAAATAAGATGAACCACAAATGATATGGCTATATATAAACTTAAAGAAAATTTGAAGAAACTAACGCACAAAAAATCTGGATGATGAATGATAGGACCTCCCGTGCAGTACTCTGATGAATTTTCCAATCTGCACATGCATAGATCTTAGTATTCGTACATGACCACGAGCCACATACCAATCAGTAAAAAAAAAGTAAGGTGCATTTACAGTGTACATCAGGCCCGTAGAGCAAAGATCTGGACACATATACGACCGGAACGACTTCATCTGAATTTACAGTAAGTATGCATCTCTTCCACTAAAAGAACATATATGGCTTGAGGGGAACGACACAGGCGTAATGATCTGCACAAATATACTATGGGAACGACCTCATCTTCCTGCTCCTACCTTTGGCTATAGAGGCAGTACTTTGATTGCGATCTGGCATACATGTCGATGATTGGCATGGATCTGGATCCATCACACCGCCGAACTATGATTGGGGGTTGGCGCCCTCACCCTTGCCAGCACAATTACTCTGATTGGAAATTAGGCCTTCCCACAAATCTAAGTAAAACAAATGCAGTTCAGATCTGAGGAGATAGACAGAAGGAGAGCTTCCACCTCTGACGCATGTGGTGTTGAAGGAGGTCGCTCATGGTGGCACGCATGGTTCACCGGGAGGTCAGCGGCGATCATGGGCACCGGGAAGGCAGCTAGGCGCATGTCTCTAGTGTCCATGGCCAGAGAGGCTTGGCCGGCTACGGCGCATGGGAAAAAGGGGCATAAGAATTGGGAAGACAAACGCTGGAAATTTATTGCTTGGAGATGAAAGGAACCGTCGGAAGAAGAAATCTCTATTTCTACTACTATTAAACAAGCAAACATATTCATCACTAAGTACACCCAGCCTAGCCTACACAAAACAACACGAAAAAATTACAGCCTCCTGATCCGTTCACATAATTTTATCTAACCGTCCAAATTACCGTAATCCACATCCAAAACTGCGTTTAGCATTTTTAGTGGGCGGACGAAAACTCTGTCGTTCTCACGACCCGCAAGAGTAGGAAGGGATCCCAGGCCGCGTAATTAGCGCTAGCATCCCGTGAGAGGCCAGAGCCCATCCGCTCGGGGACCCAGCCCCCTCGTGCGCTCACGACGGAGAACTTCGCAGCGCATCGGCCGACGGCTGTTCCGGTCGCCACCCCTACTCCTGAGGACGCCGCGCGCCGAGAGGTAAGGGTGTGGCCCATCGATGTTGTCCTCCTCTGCTTGGTGGCCTTCATGGATGCGGGAGGCCAAGTCGCCAGATCCGTGCTGGCCGACAGAAAGGGTCCTCGGAGGACGGCCGTCGGCTGGAGCTTCGCCATCTACCTCCAACAGCCATCCGGCACCCCATTGCTAATGGTGTGTCGTGCCCCTTCCCAATCAACATCGCCGACAGCCTCACGGATGCCGATATCACCGGGCTTCCTCAGCTCCCTCCCTGCCCCCTTGCCGGACCTCCCCGGCTCCCAGCTGCCCGTACACAGCACCGGCACGGTCCCCGTGGCCTTGTTGACACCTTCCTGAGCAGGCGACCCACGCGCACAACGCTCTCGGCTGCACCAGGTGCTTGTGGTATTGCCTCAAAGAATGTAGTGTTAATAGTTTAGGATCACTAAGTTGCTGATTTAATTTGTTCTATCCAGCGGGGAAGTGATGGTGCACAACGACGAGCTTCCTAGACAAGAAGATCTCCGTACTCTTTCCGATGGTGCAAAATCATCTCTACTACTATTAAACAAGCAAACATATTCATCACTAAGTACATCCAGCCTAGCCTACACAAAACAACACGAAAGAATTACAGCCTCCTGATCCGTTCACATAATTTTATCTAACCGTCCAGATTACCGTAATCCACATCCAAAACTGCGTTTAGCATTTTTAGTGGGCGGACGAAAACTCTGTAGTTCTCACATCCCGCAAGAGTAGGAAGGGATCCCAGGCCGCGTAATTAGCGCTAGCATCCCGTGAGAGGCCAGAGCCCATCCGCTCGGGGACCCAGCCCCCTCGTGCGCTCACGACGGAGAACTTCGCAGCGCATCGGCCAATGGCTGTTCCGGTCGCCGCCCCTACTCCTGAGGACGCCGCGCGCCGAGAGGTAAGGGTGTGGCCCATCGATGTTGTCCTCCTCTACTTAGTGGCCTTCATGGATGCGGGAGGCCAAGTCGCCAGATCCGTGCTGGCCGACAGAAAGGGTCCCCGGAGGATGGCCGTCGGCTGGAGCTTCGCCATCTACCTCCAACAGCCATCCGGCACCCCATTGCTAATGGTGTGTCGTGCCCCTTCCCAATCAACGTCGCCGACAGCCTCACGGATGCCGACATCACCGGGCTTCCTCAGCTCCCTCCCTGCCCCCTTGCCGGACCTCCCCGGCTCCCAGCTGCCCGTACACAGCACCGGCACGGTCCCCGTGGCCTTGTTGACACCTCCCTGAGCAGGCGACCCACGCGCACAACACTCTCGGCTGCACCAGGTGCTTGTGGTATTGCCTCAAAGAATGTAGTGTTAATAGTTTAGGATCACTAAGTTGCTGATTTAATTTGTTCTATCCAGCGGGCAAGTGATGCTGCACGACGACGAGCTTCCTAGACAAGAAGATCTCCGTACTCTTTCCGATGGTGCAAAATCAAGGTGTACTCACTGACCTGTTCTGACTACTGATGGACATTATTCAACACATGTCTTTGAACTGAAAAATAATATAGTTATTAAATGTTTATTCAGTTGAGAGATGCCAATAGAATACCAGTTTGGTTTTTTCTATTTAAGTTCTTTACATAAAATTTTCTTCATAATATGCTTGAAACAGTACTGCTTTCAGTGCATATTTTTTAGCTATTAATGATAATTAGGTCCAACTTTTACTTTCATTTGGAGCAGGTTCACTTTCGCCTTATTATTGCTCCACATACTGATACAAATGTCGGAGATTGCTCTTTTCTGGACACCTGCCGCCACACTGAGGTTGGCCATAGAAGCATAAACCCATTATGTTAATCTCTTCTTGTGCACCTATTTTTATCTTACACACACTTGTCAGAAACCATTTTTTGGTTCAATCTTCCCTGATGTATAGATATCAATGCATGCCCTTGAACCTGTTTGAGGTTTGATTTTAGATACTAAAACACATCCCTTCTGCATTTTGTTAATCTCTTTCGTAATTTTCCTAATTACTTGTTCATCTAGATCTGGAGTGGACTGAAGTTTCAGTATCTATGAGAGATGCAAGAACCTTTTGGACGCGGAGTATGTGATCGCGAGCTCACAGGAGCTCGGAATCACGCCCGTCCAGAATTGCTACGAGATTCGTCGCATTAAATGCTATAGACAGTTGGCGGGTCCATGCCGACGATGAAAAATTAGGATATACGGCACAATACGCGTCTGACACATGGGGCAAGGTGGACGGAGGGATGCATGGCGTCGCCTGTGCGTGCCTGAGCCGTGGCTCGAGCTTGTCGCCGGCGTCCTGATCCGTGGATCAGGTACGATGCTCTCCGCTAGCGCCGGCAGTGCCCGCACTTAATGCAGTAGTTGGGTCAGTCGCTGGTTACGGGAGTGAAGTTGGATTTGCCTCTCGTCCCGGTCGATGAAGAGGTGGAGATAATGACTCCGGCGACGGCGACTGGGCGGTGCAGCAACCTCAGACAGGCTCCGGCGACCATGGAGTTCTTACTGCAGCCGATAAACAGGTTGGGATCTGCTACTTGGCCCATTATTTTCAATGGTTTTGACTCGGATTTTGGGTACAGATCTAGATTCCGTCGCTTAAAATTTTGGGTTGATTAAGTAGAACGCTCCTGGAAGAGGTGAATGATAACAACGGGGCAATGGAGCCCGTGCGGTTCCCACTTCCCAGTATCCGCGGTGGCTGAGGTTGAGGATCCAGCACCGGCCGCTTCAAGTGCTGACGGGCAGATCTGCGGGCGGAGGCAGCAGGCGCGGACATGGCTCAGTGCTCCGAGCACTCAATAGAACAAATTGACCCATAAACACCAGGGTGGACGCAAAGGTACCACAACTTACCATCTGAATTGCATCAAAAATTGGCACTGCAAATGTGTGTGTCCTGTCAGATATGCAAGCAGTAACGGATGAAATGAGGGTGGAACAGTATACATAACCGTGATTAAATAGCATGAACACCAGCAGTATATATACGTGTGTGGGAAGGTTTTATAAACTTGTTTAGGATAATATAGCATGAACTGCAATTTTGTAAGATGTTAGTGTAGCTCAGAATTTTGTGGGCTAGAATTTCATAACAAATGGCTGTAGCAGAAAACACCACCTGATTGTTTCTCTGTTGTGACTGGGCAGAGTGCGTGTAGGTGCTGCTGCTCTAGGAAGGCCTCCTTGCCCGAACAGGGTCACGGCGCTGGAGAAGTCTGTCAGGGAATTTGCCGAGCATCCAGGTGACATAGTTATGGTGCCAAAGATTGGAACAAGTTTTGACACGCTCAGAGAAGCTTATGACTTTTACAATTTGTACTCCTGGGAGAAAGGATTTGGAATACGATATGGAAAGAGCAGGCTAAACGTTAGCAGGACTAAGTGTATGCAAGAGATAGTCCGTGGATGTGTGGTACGGCTAATGTTACAGCAGAAATTGATTACTAGTTTTTCATAGAGAACAGATTTGAAAATGCCTGTGACTGAATCTGACTTTTTGTTTGTTCCATCAGGGGAAGCCAATTGTTGAAAATACTCGTTCCTGCCGGTGTGAATGCCCAGCCCTCATCAGACTACTGCGGACAAAGGACAATGGATGGTACATAGCAGAGCATCGAGATGGGCACAACAATGCACTTTCCCAAACGTATGGACAGACAATACACTGGCCTACAACAGTGAGCGCGGAAGCACGGATCTGCGCGATGGACACATCAGCGGTGGTGAATGAGGGACAGCTCGTGTCAGGCCTCGGAGCTCTGAACTGGAAAGATGAATCCACATGCTTCTATCTGGAATTAGAGGTGAGGAAAATACGTTTCATTTTTTCTTTAGCTGCTTAGAGTTAATTTTGCCCATTTAGAATCCAGACTACTGTAAGTTGCTTTTGAAATCCTGGGTGAATGGTCCAGTTAGACTGATGGATGTTGTTTACTGGAATAAGAATTTTGCACTGTATATTAATTCATTAGTTGAGAGTGCAGCATGTTGTTTACTGGATTCAGTTAATTCAGTTGATTGATGCAACTGAAAGAGTCCTGCCTGGATGTTGTTTACTGGAAATAACAGTTTTTGATGGTCTAGTAATTTATTTATTGGGAGTGCAGCATGTTGTTTACTGGTTCGAGTTAATTGAGGCAAGTAGTCAGGTTGCGGTTGGTGCTGCTGCCCCAGCATGGCACCTTGCCCATATCGCGTGAGCGCTTTCAAGAAGGCAGTTAGGACGTTTGCAGAGAACCCGAGCAATAATGTTATCACTCCAGCGCTTGGGACAAGTATTGACTCACTTGGCGAGGCGTACAATTTATAGGACTTGTATTCTTGGGAAAGGGGTTTTTGGATTTGACATGGAAAGAGCAGGTTAAATGTTTAGAGAACGAAATGGATGCAGGAAATAATATGCGGATGCTCGGTACGTATGACATGTGGAGCACTATGGTTACTTATTTGGCATTCATTTAATTGGGATTGATTTTTAATTGATTCATGATTGTTATTTCTCTGATAAAATAAAATACATATGTAGGATAAAGCTGGTGTTGAGAACACGAGGTCTTGTCGTTGCGAATGCCCGGCTCTAATAAGACTGCTACGGGCAGAGGACGATGGGTAGTACATTGCAGAGCACAGGGGGGGTCACAACCATTCCCTTTCACTGAATTTTGGTGAGACGATCCACTAGCCCTTGCACAAGTACATTGATGTGTACGGCTGGTGAGTACATGTTCTTGTCTCTCTGATCGTACTTTTTTCAGATCTGAAACTGCACTGCATCAGTGGTGATTGAAATCAAGTTCTCGCCGGATTTCCGTAGATTGAGGAGGTGAACGACACGTAATGCTTGAGGGGTCCGTCTAGGACACCGGTGGCCGCGGATGCCATTGATGTCCATCAGGTGTCGACAGCAGCCATTAGTGCCGAAGGGCAGGTCTGTGAGCTGGCTGCTGGTGTGGGCTCCGGGAAGGAGAACTCCCCGCCGGAATTGGAGCTGTCTGCGGGGAAACTGAATCCGCAAGCACCATGGTGGGCAAGGAGGTTAGTGTTTGACATAATAATTTTAGTAGATGTGCGGAAACATTCATTGCTGCAGTGTGGTAAGACTGTACTTAGAAGGTGTGTCATGCATTTTTGACAGAAATATGTAGCAGCCGCCAGTTATTTTCACTTCAATTGCATTGAGCAAAGCTGTGGTCAACTGATAAATCTCCCTTTTAAATAGAAAAAAGACACTAGTGAAATATGTTCAGAAAAATTCTTATAAGTTTTTAAAGGACATCAGGTTACACTTTGTAATTTGTAGGAAAGCTACAAACCGTTGAAATAGAAATGTTGTTCGCAGACTTTTTAAAGGGCTAAGTTGCGGCATTGCTTGTAGGATGTACGCTCCCTCCATGTCAGAACTGAAGTCGCAATAACCTTTAGAAATAAGTGTTGTGTGATTTGGTGATTACCAAGAAATAGAATGTAGTGGAACTTTATGCTGATTAAGGTGTTTAGGAAAAGCTAAGTGCATCCAATACATTTCTTTTTGGAAGTACACTGACTCGTTCGTGTGCTTGAAGCTAGACATGAAACAACAGTGTGGAAGTTATATGGTGCGGTACTGACTAAACTGTGGTGTCATTTGTAAGCAGGATTCGCATTGGATCAGCGAGTTCATTTAGAGGCAGCGTGGTCAAGTTAGCTGTGGGCGCCCGCAATAATAAAAGAGATTGGGAGACCATGCAAACCTCCTGGCTGCAAGAACCATGGTGTACAGGGTCACTCGAGAATTTTTTTGTACAAGCCGGCTGAAATGAGACTGGGTGCAGGGGCTTGAGTCGGCGCTCATGCCAAATGGTTAGACAGTTGGGCTCGAATTCCCTCCAGTTGTGCATCACAAAGAGTTTTTAGTTATGGAATTGTTTTTTGGGCATAATTCCAACTTGGGCAATTGAGTTGCTGTTGAAATTTGCCAGCAATGGCATCATGAAACTGTATAACAGCATTTTTTAGAGTAAAAACGATACTTGTATGTCAACATGCGTGTTTTATTTGTGCTGTAATGATCTCCTATTTCCTCTGTGGACAAAGAATTGGCTCAACGGGACTGATATGGTACGTGAATTTTAGACTGAACGACAATTGATGTGCATCTAAACTTCATGCCCTATTTGTACGTGGCAGTATTACTAGTGTGAGCTGTAGGCAGAAATTGGTTAGGATCTAATCCTTGCTCTGTTTTGAATTCTGAGACAAGGAACAATTGGCGGTAGAAGGCTCGGGGTCGGAGAAAATGGCTCAGCTCGTTAGCGATCCATCTGTCCCGACTCTACATGACGGCAACAGGCTTAATAAATGTTGGGCCATAGTGGGCCACGTAACAGATTGATGGGACATATACTATTTGGAATACACCTGCTTATACACTCGGATGTCCGAATCTTGCAGAGAAACAACGTGGGAGATAACGAGAGTCTGTGCGCTCGAGCTCAATTCAGCACTTTCGGAACCTTTTCTCCTTCTCAAGCTATGACTTCTTACCTTTGGCTTATCTTTTTTGTATCCAAAAGTTTATAATGAATAACTTCCTTTTATGCTTTCTCCTGTATATTATAATACCATTCTATGTCCAGTATGCTCAAAGATCATCTGATATGTGTTGAGCAAGTAGGTACTATGTTGGTTCTGTCTGAAAGTTACTTTGTGTTCTATTTATTGTGATACTATCCAGTGCCCTACCAATTTATATTCTCTAATTTGTCTGTCCATACCTTTTGATTTTTATTCTTTTTCATTGTCTTATGATTTAGGAAACATTGAGCAGTTGCATTGCAAATACAAGGATCACCATCAGTCCAACAGAGAGGTAGCAACAAGAGGTTGAGGTTATCACTTGTGGGCAAGAAATCCTATCGTATCCTTCCAAACACGGAGGAGCATTCCTTACTTTTAGCAGATCAAATAATTCGATGATGGTTTGCTTCTTACTGTTATTTGTTGAAATGCATGTCATCTGTTGAAGAGCATGGTAAGGATGAAAAGCCTACCAAATGTTTATTCCAAATCTAAAATGCATATACTTAGCTCCGTGTTTTGTATGCATAATCAGGGGCGATAAGCCCTGCATTTGGCCTTAATATGATGAAATAAATAACTTGTCATTGTTATGCATATTAGCTAGGTTCTATGTGGGTATGTCATATCATCAATCTGTCCGCATTGATTATGCGTGTACCTTTCTCTTGTATTAGCCTGATGTAGAAAATAACTGAATTTTGTTTCTATTCTTGCATCGCAAAACCAACTTGGGTGAAACTGCTATTGCCAAATAGATTGTTCTGATTATAAGGACCCTTTTTCAAATATCGAGATGATGTATTTGCAAACCTTAATGCAAAATGGTTAGTCAGTCTCAGCTCTACTTTCCAGGTATGCCACATCCAGATTACTCTTATCTTTTGTTTTTCTTTTCTTGGGAGTATAATTTACTTCCTATTTTCTGCCTGTTTCTCTAACTACCCCCACTAAAATTTGTAGTAGTTAGGATGCTAAAGGGTAACAACGAAGGTATCCACTCAAGGATCGAGCAAATGCAGTTCCAATGCCTGGGGATTTTAACTGTCCATGAAATATTTCTCCTCTTAAAAGTGCAATTTAAAAAACTAATATATAAAAGCATGGAAATATTAGACATAACAATTCTGATTTATTATATTTAGGTGGGCGTATCGTGCACCATACACCTGGGTCAGAAATTGCACTTCTGTCATTCAAACTTCAGAGAATGATTGATCTGCTCTTCCGTTGATGTTCTTGTGAAATTGTATCCTTATGAATATTTCCAGCCCGTGGGAAAATGGTAAATGATAAAGCCAAAAAAATAGCCTTGATGAAAATAACTGACAGTGGTTCTGAAATTTTACTTTAGCGCCTTTCTAAACTCACAACACTGAACTTGGTATGTCTATATAATATGCAAAAACTTTAGTTTGCAGAATGGCATATTTCAGACTTTTGGTTAGGATGCTACATGAGATTATATGTAGAGACACCGGCTTATATTATACAGATTTCTTTTATTATTTGTTGATGTTTATGTACTGTAAATGTCAGTCATGGGCATCCCAAAGAAACTTGTTCTGACCATTGGCATTTTCATGGACCACCAACAGAAGAACATGTAACTGGAGGTTATGCAGTCTAATGTCGACAGGCGCGAGATACAACGACAACCTGGCAAGCTTTATCTTCCTAAGGTGTGCTTGCAACTATTGAATTTGTTTATTTTTCTTCGTGTTTACACCTCTTTTGCTTCAAGGATGGTGATTTGATCCTAACACGGCCTTGCTACAGCCATCCAGAGGTCCAGGGCCACTACATGCCCATCACTCGCGGCGGCGAGAAGCACATGCATACGGCAAGCTCCGTGTCGAGATGTTTAACCAACACCTGTTGGGAGCCCGGATGAAGAAGGCTGTCGACGCGGAGAAAGAGGATAAGTGATGAGATGTTTATGGCAGCTAATGGATGATGTTATCTTAGTTTCTGGATTTTTGTTTCGGTTGACTCAGAAACCTTGTTTGATTTTTGAAGATAGCTTTTTAGAACTACAAATATTTGATACAATGTGTTTTAGTATAGACGTGTGTTGCACGTGCAAGCTTATAAGAGGAAGGTGCAGCAATCAGTGCGATGGGGGTATGAAAATTAGACGCTTAAAACAAATAGAATTGTTGAGGTGAAGCGAGCGGGGCCGTTGGAAAGGAACGAACCGGTATTTCCACTTAGCGGTGCAAAGTCTTAGTGATATTGACAACTTTTGATCGGATGGCTGCAGACTCCTGAGCTCCACTGCATCAATGGCTATAATAATTTAGATGACTGGATTCATGAGAAGACAGAAAAATCATCTAGTGGGGTGCCCCTATTTAGATATAGAAGATTATCAATTTAAGTTTTAGAAATTCTCATTAGATTAGATTAGTTTTTGACGATGTATCAAGTGAAAACAGCTCTTCAGTGAAAATCTGGAAACTTTTCGCGTGAGCCATCGGATCAGTAATGAACGACACAGATTGAAGGTGGGATCCCTAACCTGCCACTTAAACGCTAATTAGCGGATAACCCCCTGTTATCCACCGATAAGGTAGATCTTTTGAGTGCTCGTGACTGTATCAGTTCGGCTTCCATCTCGTGCGCCGCGGCGGCGATGGAGTCCCCGGCCGTTTGCCCTCTGCCGGCCCTGACAGGGCCTCCGTTGACGGTAGGCTGGACCTTCACCGGGCTGCGGCCCACCATCCACCGGCCAGAACTCGCGCCATGATTTGCCCTTCCGCCCTCTGCCGGCCACGACTCAGCCTTCGAAGCATGAAGATCCGACAGATTATCATCTACCTGCACAAAGAGCTCGTTGCGCGCCAGTGAACTTGGCCGCAATTCAACGGGCAGGCAACAACATCAGTACATGCATGAATTATTTTGGCGGCCAGATGTTGCCTCTTCTTTCTCGTGCCGATGCTTGCTGCCATGGTCCGCATCAGGAGATCAAGCAAGCATAATAGTAAAGTAGTAAGTCATCCATCATACTAAAATGAATAAAGATACAACTTCCATTGTTTCGAAATACTACAATTGATAAAGTTGTACAAAAGCATCAGATTTCTGCAATGTAATGAATAATGACAATCAAATGCACATGTTTATCCTTGTCAAAGTTTCTAATCCTGCTATGCAACCTTGAAAACAACCTGTTCTGTACTGCATCGTTGAGTACTATCATACATCCACGGATTACATCAGAAATTGTCTATGCAGAATCTGTACGGTGGCCAAACTGCCGCATTCAGTTTTTCTTAGTGAACTTAAAGCTTCTATTATTATCACTGCATGTTCAAGTCAAGTTGAAATGCTGCATATAAGGGAGCAGTACACCAGTGTTCAAAAAAGGGAGCAGTACACCAGAGACATGATGAAGCCTGGTACAAGATGCAGATTGGCCGTGTGGTCTGCAGCCATGTTCACATCTCTTTTTACATAAGATAAAACAAAATCAGAAAAGATCCCACTAAGCTGCTGCAAAATGCTCAATATATATTGTTTTTCTTCATCTTCCACAGCTTAGACGAGCTTTTGAAATCGGTTCATGATACACAATGTTCAGGATTAAGCTATGCTCATACGGCTTTTGCCACATTCATTCAGTACAACTAGGCCGCTTCAGAACCAAAGCTTCAAAGTGCAAGCATAGCCGAGGCTGACGGGTCACCGTCACATGGAGTTAGTGCCGAAATGGCCTGATTGATGTTGCCTGGGGAAGTGCTGCGGCCATCGGATCACTGTTTGCGTGAGGCATCATTGGGTGGCCGTAGCGTGGAGCAACACCGGGGACTCCAAATCGCCCTCGAGTCGGGGAAGAGCAGTTGTTGCCTGCCCGTTGATTTGCGGCCAAGTTCGCCGGCGCCGCGGCAAGATCCTTGTGCAGGTAGATGAGAATCCGGCGAGATCTTCACGTTCCTAAGGGTGAGTCGTGGCGGGCGAAAGGCAAATCGTGGCGCGAGTTGTGGCCGGTGGAGGGTGATCCGCAGCCCGGTGAAGGTCCAGTATAGCACCGACGGAGATCCTGTAGCGGCCGGCAGAGCGCCAGGGGCTGGAGACTCCATCGCCGCCACAGCGCACGAGATGGAAGACGAACTGATACAATCACGAGCCCTCAAAAGATTTTCCACCTTATCTGTGAATAACAGGGGGTTATCTGTTAATTAGCGTTTAAGTGGTAGGTTGGGGTTCCCACCTTCAACCTGTGCCGTTCATTACAGATCCTATGATCCACGTGAAAAGTTTCCAGATTTTCACTGAAGAGCTGTTTTCACTTGATACATCCGGCGTAGGCATCGATCCCGTTCGCATACGCACATCTCCTGGCGGCTGCATCTGCATCGACTTCTTCATCCGATCTGATCAAGTCGTCGCCAATAAACCAAAAGGCGGCACACTCATGCGGCGGGGCAGGTAGACCCTGTCACGAGCGCACGATCGACTCCAACGCGCGCGAACTACGGGTGGCCGGCGACTTGAGCGCGATCACAAGGAGCAGGCGTACGCGGGGCTTAGGCGGCAGAGCAGCCAGCTTCGATCCGGGCGACACACGGCAGGCAACACCTGTCACGCTCCACGCGCGGGACTCCGTCCGCCTGAAGACGCACCGGACACCAGCGCTGGAGCACGAGAGGGACCTCGACAGCCAGTACCGGGCGAGCCACATGCAACAAGATTGCATCCACGGACAGGTGTGCTTGTTCAGCAATTACTATTGGCTAGCTCTTACGTGAACATGCATCATGCCAGGGCAACATAGGATGCGGAATACATCCACGATCCTAGATCGATTCCAGCCGGTGCACACGATGGCCTCCATCATCGAAGCTGCGGCCTCGCCACGGGACTCCACGCTGCAGCGCCCGCCGCCAATCGGCTGTCGTCGTACGTCGCGCACCAGCAGGCTTCGTGTCGCTCACGTACAAGTCAAACCGGCCAAACAAGGCCAGCGATTTCACCGAGCAATCTCATCGAGCGATCTCCACTGGTTCCGCGCCGCGACATCGAGTGCTGCACCTCCAGGCTGCCGCTATCTACATTGACATCGTACCACTACATCTACGTCGAGCCGGCTAACCTGCACCGAGCGATCTACACCGACCCGTGCCAAATCATCGAGCTGTACGACTATATCACGCTCAAGAGAAAAAAATCTTCATCGAGCACATGTACAAGAAGCGACCATGACATGCACCGTCCACACGCCAGGCCGGTGTGGAGAGAGATACAAGTCTTCATCGACTTCTTAGGCGCGGCTTGGCATCGACACATCGTCGCCGCGAGGGACGTCTTCAAGCGGCATCATCGTCGACACGCTGTTGCAACGCCATAGCCGACACTTCATCGCCAAGGTCTTCATCAACATCATCGTCAACACACAGTCGCCACCTTGTCTACAAGATGGACACTTAGCGTTCTCTGATAGACTTTTCTGCAAGGCGCGACCTCGACGACGGCAATGACCGCGTCATGACGACAACATCTTCCGCGTCATCCACGATGGCATGACTGCATCGACACGGCGTCACTACAGTGACGACCCTACACGGCCACACGGTTCCGGCAAAACCGAGGTGTGCTCGATGGGCTTCCTCCGGTCTTGGCAAAATCGGTGGACTCATCGCCGACGGCATCCTCTGACATCCGCAAGGTGCATCGTCCACGTCTGCAACTCCGCCATAGCGCATTTTTTTGCGCCTCCGGCTTTGTGCGGCTTCATCATCCACGATGACCACACCATCGACCACGACTACCTCGACCACGGTTACATCACCATGATCGGCTACCTCGACAATAATTGCTACGTCTACAGCAACTCATCGGCAACAACTCCAGTCAACAGTGTCTGTCTCGTCACTTGCGTCCACGACACTCCCGCTATGACTGCGGAAGGGAATAGAGGAGAAGGCAGGAAGGCACCAACGCAGTCACGACCTTAACTGCCGACCCATCAAAGACGCAGTTGATGATGGCGCAGCGGAGAAGATGACAAAAGAGCAAGACTTCAAATTCAGTTGTAATCGTCCGCTTCACTCCCGCTACAACTGAGGGGAATGTTAGAAGTGTATTTACATTTAAGATAGAGATAAGAGATGAAGATAGGATGTTTAACTTGTCATCTACTCCAAGTCTCTCTCCCTCCATTGTATCTCTATATATACCCCATACACACGTCACATCAATACAACATAATATTCAGCCATCTCATATTTTCAAACACCCTCCGTAAACTAATATAAGATCTTTTAGATCACTAAAATAGTGATCTAATAGATGTTGTATTACTTTCCAGAGGAAGTACTATTGTAGTCTCATACCACAAAGATAATGTCAGCCATTATTGTATTGATTGATAGACCAATATATCTTGTTTAAGCAAATCAGATTGTTATATATGCACCCATCTTCTCAAATTAGTACTATCAATTTTAAACATTAATATCAATGCACCAATATTCACTACAACCTGCAAAACAAAATCACAATAGGAAAGAGATATAAGAGTAGTCCAAGTTATCGAGGGATTATCAATGAAAAAAACCTCTACAATTTGAGATTGCCTAAACAATGTGATTTATAGCCCTCATCTGCAGATATATACACTGCACCAGATATATGTGAAGTTAGTAAGCACAATTAGATTCGAGGTATGGATGACTGAAGCACGAACTCTGCATTTTGTACTCAAAGCGAACTGAAAGGAAGCCACGGGAAATTGGTAATACAAACTTATTATAAACAGATCTGGAGCATGTATATTAGCACACAGACTAACTAAAATTATTTTGCATCTTCTTGGAGAAAATTTTGCCATGCATAATCAGCATAAATTAAGCTACAATATTGTACGTTGGCAACACACAGCCACATGTACCTTGGATCTTCTCTGAACTTTTCAAGCTAGCCCACCTACAGCTCAGGAGTTAATTAGGACGGACGCGGCCTACACGACGCACACATCCTCTCTGCCACGACCATGGTCGCCGTCTGCCTCCATCAAATTTGTCGTATTCTCCATCAAATTTGTCGTATTCGTCATGTCCCCAGCCTTGCTGATGCGATGAAGCGGTGCAGCCCGTGCATGCACGCATGCTGGGCACGAACTGCACCTCCTTCTTGCTCGAGATGTTGGCAAACACTGTTGAATAAATCTCAGCCCCTGTCACGTTTTCAGTTATCTCAGTTAGAACTTCGGTTTTTTGTTAGGTTAGGCTCGAACGCCTTCTTTCTGTTAGCTAGTTTAGCTCACGGGTCTAACAGCCTGAGCGAGTCTCACGCCTCGTCGGTATGCTCGTAGATCATGACGGCAAAAGCCAGGTGCGTGAAGCCATGTTTCCATTCTGTAAGTCTGAATAAATAGAAGAGAAATAGAACAGAAAAGCTCTGAAGTTTGTGCAGCGAAAAATACCCATGTCTTCCTTCTTCCTCGAGCAATCTCTCTTTCGCGTGTGTTCGCTCGAAGGGCACTTTGGCTGCAGACAAACACGTCAGTGAAAACATACATTCACCCCTGGAGGGGGGGGGGGGGGGGGGGGGCTCCAGCCTGTTAAAGCCCCCCAGTAGATTCACCCCTGCCTGTGGGATAGACTTATACGGCCACCTTCTGCTTGCGGCCGCCGTCGTCCCATAGCTGGCACTCCCCCGCCGCTGCTGCTAGGAGGAGGGGAGGGAGAGTAGGACTGGGGCGGCGGTGGAATAGATCGAGTGTGGAGGAACGGGTGGGATGGGCTGATTTTTCAGCAGTTCGTTTTGGCATAAAACCGAAGGAAAGATAAAAATGGGAGGTGTGCTATCTCTAGAAACCATCGATCGAGAGATCAGTCATTCGGTGGAAACAAAAGAACAAAACGAAACAAACGGTTGAGCGATTTAAGATAAGGTTAATTAACTTAGATTTGATCTTTGGACATTGTTTGTGATTGATTCTTTCACATAAAGTAAAGACACATAAAGACATTACTAAATAATTTGCCCCAGCATGAAAAGTTCTGACCCGTTCATTTTCTTCTGTTGTGTGGGAGGGTGACGCGAAACTAAACCGGTGGGGTGAGAGAGGGACGGATAAAAACCAGTCGAAAAAAACTAAACGAAAGTGGTGGGACGAAAAAAAACCTGAACACAATCCTATCAACTGCTCCATTAAGAGTAAAGATTCTTTCACATAAAGACATTACTAAATAATTTGTGTCGACATGAAAAGTTCTGATCCATTCAATTTTTTTCGTTGTGTGAGAGGGTGACGCGAAACTAAACCGGTGGGATAAGGAAGGGATGAAAAAAAACAGTCGAAAAAAATCCGAACGAAAGTGGTGGGACGAAAAAAATCTGGACGCAATCCTACCGGCTGCTCCATTTAAAATAGAGATTAGGAGTAGAGATTATCTTGCCCAAGCAACTGTTGCACTTGAATCCCGACCCGAAAAGTCACCATGAGCAAACGCGAGAAAACAGATAGCCCCCGTTAGTTGGGTGGTACATACAAGACCTCTTGTCCCTCTTCAATATCTATTGTTCTAATGTCTCCTTAACAATCTGGATGAGAGTGCTCCTGCAGCGTGATACGAAAAACATGGGCTACACTATTGGGGAACGTGAATAATACTCCGTGGAGTAGTTGCGTGGTCGGCATGCAAGGTTTCAGACTCAGACTTAGTACAACTATGATCGCTCATGTACTATTGTACTATGATCGCTACATGTTCCTCCGTTGATATGAATGTTGTTATGGAAGATTCCAAGTGCAGAGAAACGTTCGTTGAGATTAGGTCCAAGGACAAGGCGCAGTTGACACTTGCACAGTTGGAGGCTTTTCGAAAATATTTAGAAGCACGACTACAATATTACAGAGCACGTCATGTGCCTTGTATAAATATCTCGCACCCTTACAGTTGCCTCATGTTCTCGTGCACGTAATCTACACCACCCAGCAACAACATGAGTTCGCGGTCTCATCTCAAGCGCCTCAAATTGATGTACAATCGCACTGCCAATTGTCACCACAACCACACTGGCAGCTGGCTTCCTAAAAAAAGTTGCACCATGGCTTACCACTGCACCTGACATAGTGCCCCAACCTAGTCATATCCACTACTCCTTGCCATTGTTCTACTGATCATCGTGCCTACCATCTTCCTTGCACTGCGTCGTAGAGCTGTGTACCTTGTTGACTATGCTTGCATCCGACCAAGCTCCAACTTAAGATTAACAAAGGTAACCTTCCTCGAGCATGCACATCTCTCGCCTTTGTTCGATAATTCTACCGTCAACTTCATTGCTACTATTCTTGAGCGCTCGGGCATGAACGATCAGACATGTGCCCCACCTGTACTTCATTATATACAACCATATTGTGGGCTTGATGAAGCATGCGCTCATGTAGAGTTGGCCATCTTCGCCGTCATCGACGGCCTTATGGCTAATACACACATCAACCCCGGCGTGATTGGTGCTCTTATCACGAACTGCAGCGCATTTATCCCGGTACCTTCCATGGCTGACATGATTGTGAACAGATACAAATTGCGAGGTGATCTTCGTGTCGTCAACCTCTCTGGGATGGCGTGCTCTGCAGCGGTGACCTCAGTAAGGCTCACAAGCAACATGATGCAAGTCATGCCTTGGGGGTCGCATATGTTGGTCGTCTCCACCACTACGGGAAACAACTAATTTGCTGTCAGGAGGCGTCTTTACCGTCAACTTTTCGTCAGGCAGACGGCAAAAAAATTGTTTGCCGTCATCAGCAGACGGCAAAGAAAAACTAACAACAGAATAGACTTTGCCATCCACGAAAAAAAACACAGACGGCAAAAAATCTTTTTCGTCTGTATTTGTTTTGGCGGACAACAAAAAATCTTAGCCGTCTGTGTTTTATTTTTGCAGCCGGCAAAGTGAGGTCTTAGCCGATCACGCGGATTGATGACGTAGCACCATCACATCACACGGGCACAGCCCACCGGAAAATCTTATACGACCTGGGTCGTACGCTGCCGAACATGAGACCCTGTCTAGCGCCTGACACTTGGAGAAACGAATCTAAAAGCAACATGAATCCCGTTTGCATTCCCGACTTGCAGCCGCCCCGTTTTCCAAATCCCTAATCCCTTTTCCTTCCCCGCCGCCTACGCTCGCTCGCCGCCGCCGCCGCTGTCGCCGCCGCAACTTTTCTGCTCACTCTGTCGCGGAAGTACCCGAGCCCGTCTCCGCTGCTCTCCCACGCCGTCCACAACCATGCTCCTCGACTCCCCGGCAGATCGCCCATGGAGGCGGAACTCTGCTCGCTGCGTCCTTAGCCACTGGTGCTCCTTCCACGGCCATGTTCCTCATCCGCCCCGCTCACGGCACCACCTACTGCTTGACTCCGCCGGCTGTGGCCTGGCAACTCGGCGTTGGAGTTGTTACCTGCTGCTGCTGGCTGCTTCTTGACACATGGTGCTGGACACTGACGAAAATGCAGAGCTTGATGTTCTGTCGACAGTGACGAAAGACGGGCAACATGCATGATGGCAAAAGGAAGATAGAAGAAACAGCAAAACGATTGGCAGATCTCCAGCTCGATTTACTGTTGGGCATGCCTGTGTGGATCATGATTAAGTGCTTTCTACAAATGTATGTGAGATGTTGTTTCAGTCAGCAAAACAACAAAATCAGGAAGTCAAGTCAAGTTGTTTAGGATAGCTGATGTTTTGTTCATTTTTCTTCAGAATATTATTCTGAAGTCAAGTAATATAGGATGGCTGATGAGATCATGGAGCTTTTCTGTATAAATGAATTTATGTACATTATGAATTAAAGTTCCTGGTATTTGCAGATTTATTCTCCTACTTGTTATATTTGCGATCAACTGAACAAAACATCCCAGATTTACAGCTCTAATCAAGCACCAACAATATACAGGGAAAAAAAGTTGCCTTTGTGCAGTATTGTACAGCTCAAATCAAGCACCAACAATATACAGAGAAAATTCTTATTGAGTCGGCGGTGCCGCAAGTGCAGGCGCCCACGAGCATGGTCGTGGCCGTTGGGGACTAGCAGTTGGCTAATTCTGACGGGAATGGAGCACCACCAGCAAGGGAGTCGAAACTGATGAAAGACGACCAGCAAGACCACAAAAGGAAGAGAGAAGAACCAACAATTTGCTGTCTGCATGCCTCTGTCGATCAGGATTCGGCTAGATACGCTTTGTCTATTTTTTCAGAATTTTCTCCTCAAGTCAAGATAGGATAGTTTATGCAGATTATGGAGCTTTTTAGTTGTATAAATGAGTCTGATGTACACTGAATAAAAGCTCTTGGTTTTTGAAGCTCTTGTGATATCAATGATGTGCAGTGTGCAGATTCTATATCAGCAAAGAATACAAACTACTAAAATGCATGCCTATATGCTGATTTAACAAGCTGACATGCATATTCATTTATGAAAATAGTGTGCCTATCCTGAAACAGAGAACTTGTGTGTTGTTGCTTTCCAGTATATTGAGAAAAACATTTGTACCTCTTCGGCGCTACAAATTAGATTGTATTCAATACTTTCAGAAAAATAAACGCCACAAATTAGATTGCTACAGAATAAAATGATAACTTCAGATTAATATTGCAACAAGTAAGTACCACCATTTGGCATGAGCAAAACATTCCAGGTTTGCCAAGAGACTATATGTTCACCAATTCAGGTACCAACATTAGCACACATTTATAACATAAAACGACAACTTCAAGTAAATAACACCCTTTAGCTGACATGCCCAGCTAACTAGCATTAGAAACAAGCAGGGCACAACCGAGACGTCTACTGAAACCTTGATGTACTAGCACCCTCGCTGAAGTCTAATTGACGAGGAGTTGGCGGTGTTGTGCCATCTCCATGAGCTTGAAGCAATAATCTTGTAAATTCTCCTGGAATAGGTGGAACAAAAGTTGATGGATACTCTCCAAATGCCATGGTCATGGGTGGATGTATAGTACCGGCGCAAGCAAATTCTGAAGGGCCAACTGTAGATGGAACAAACACCGATTCCTTTGCTGGATGATTTGTACCTTTTCCTGCATATTGTGTGTACATATAAGAGATAGAAGGGATACCTTGCTACTTATTCACACATAAGAATTAAATGTACCTTTTTACCCTTTCTTTACTCCCTCTAGCACATCTTTTGATCTTTTTTTCATTGGACCTTTTATTCGTTCAGGACCTCTAAATGACACCGTTGTCTTGGCAACATATTCGGTCATTTCGGATGAACTTTCAGAGTCCTCATCTTCATCCAAATTTAAATTGCTAAGTAATTCATGTGCTTCCAAAGCCAACTTATCAATACCAGCATTGAGATATGTAAGCACCTCCTTTGAAGCTTTACACTTCAATGCAAGTGACATCATTTTTCTAGAAGTATGTGCAAACATTGAATCTAGGCTATCATTGATATCAAGTTTGGATGTGAAAATTTCTTGCTTTGCATGCTTTGTCCATCTATTCATTATGTACTGACTTGGCAGGGTGATGATATTGCAGCAGGTGAAAACCTTATGAATGTGCTTGCATAATATACCTACAATGTTCAACACAATTCCAGAAAGTAATTTCAAAGGCTATCATTTCAAGAAAATGAGGGAGCATGTATTACATACCTACGCAGCCATACAACTTGCATGAACAAGTTATCTCCAAATTAGTTGGGTTCAAACACACTACGGCTTCATCATTCTTGTACTCGAAAGATGCCAACTTGTAAGTGCTAATTGTGCCATCAGTGCCTAGCAACACACACGACAAACTGAATTGCTTCTTGAATTCCTCTTCAAACTCAGAATAGAGTGTCCTGGTATATGATTCCGCTGCAGTCTTCAACAAAGGTAGGTTCGGTAAGCAGAGTACTGGATTGGTATGGCGTGACTTGTAGTCTTCGTATTTTTCTTTCCGGCGAAGACGAGCAGTGCACTTATCATATGCTTCTATCAACTCTGAAAGGCATAGTCTTTTGTGGAAAGTTTTCTTGAACACATTGTTTTCCTTCACTCCTTTGTGTTGATGTCATGTCCGCATTAGAAGATTCCCTGCGATAAATAGTAGCCCACTTCTCATGCAATTTGTACAGATTGTTTAGCCAAGAATTTCCCTCGATCTGGTACTTAACCAATAGCTCATGCCATCTATTCTCAAAATGTGCCACTGGTCTATCTTCATACACACATCTTTTGAATTCTTTAATAAACTTAGGATGATCACTGATTACTTGACTTAGATGTTTAGCGGCATTTTGATACAAATGCCATAAACAAAGACGATGTTGTGTTTCCCGGAAAACCCTTCCAATAGCATTTATAATGGCAGCACTTAGGAAAGTTTATAAATGCATTTATAATAGCATTTATAACAAAGACGATGTTGTGTTTCCCGGAATATTGTCTCAGGCTGCTTACCCGACATAGCTTGTAGGAAAGTTCTAAAAACCCACTCAAATGTATCTGCAGTTTCATCATATAGCAGCACTTAGGGCGGAATTCGAGCCGAGTCGAGCCAGCTCGGCTCGACTCGCTAGAGCTCGTTTCGTTAACGAGCTAGCTCGACTCGACTCATTATTATAACGAGCTCAAATTCAAGATTGGCTCGACTCGTATAACTCGCGAGCTGGCTCGTTTAGTTTGTTAAGCTCGTTAAAGATATGAACATAAAACCCTCAAATATTATAAAAATGAGTATGTATATATTAAACATATATATCACTAAACAATAGTAATTTCCTTGTAACGCATGAGTCTCCTAGGTGGTTGGGCCTTCAACGGCTAGGCCTTGTGTTGTGCGCCTGGGACATAGGGTGCTGAGTGGCTGACCTTTCTTTATATTGGGAGTGGTTGATCTTTTATACCGAGTCTAACGAGTTACACGGGTACTCGTGAGATTGACTCATTTAACTTGGTCTATAAACGATCTTGAACTAAAGCTCGGCTCGACTCGTTATTCTTCGAGTTCGAGTCGATTCGAGCCGAGTCACGAGCTACTCGTTTAGCTCACGAGCTTCAAGCTTTTTTCCAGCCCTAGCAGCGCTGCACCAAAAAGAACAGTCTGTTTGTGATGATTAACACCAATAAATGGAGCGAATGACATTGGAAACTTATTTGTTGAAAATGTGGTGTCAAAGGAAACAACATCTCCAAAGACAGAATAATCCATGATAGCTTGTCTATCAGTCCAAAAGATATTCATTATTGTACCATCATCATCATTTAATTGCATGGCATAGAAAAATGAAGGGTCCTCAGCTTGCTTATTTTTGGATACTCTGTTAATGTTTGTGCATCTTTGGTCTCCAAATACTTCGAGCGCTCACTTCGTAAGTAATTGTTGCAATCCATTTGCAAGAATGACATAGCATCTTTACCATACCAAAGCTCACAGAAATCATATATTTCAGCTTGTTTAATTCCGGATGTCCTCATTTGCTTAATCATGTGGCGGTCAGCATCTAAGAGTTGACGCTGCGATCTAAGCATGTGCCTCTTGTCTGGACTTACAAGCTGATGATTGTGCTCAAGGATGACTTTTTGAACACTCCAAACACCCTCCGGATTGATGCTGAATTGAACACGTGCCATGCAATCAGTCGTCGAAATAGCTTGTTCTTTCTTGGGTACATGTGTTGGATGAGTGGCCTTCACACCTGCCTTGCTACAAACTAAATATCTGGCACTTACAGTGTTATGTGCTCTAAGCTTCAGGTGGCACTTTCTAATGCTAAATTCTTTTATTTTAGCATAAGAATTATAGAACTGGTATGCCTCTTCCTCAGATTGAAAGCTCATCCCAACAAAAATTATTTTCGTCTTGCAAATCTTGATCGTCCCTTGGTGTGCTGCTCGTCCTTGGCGGAATTGTGTTCCTTGGCGATTGCTGCAAGGCTAATGAGATCAACCAAGATGGTTCAGAAAGAAGAAATTTCCTAGAAAGAGGGATGCACTAGTATACTGAACTCACCACGGGTGGAGGAGCTGTGGGCAAAGCAGGTTCTGGTCCAGGGGATGTTGTATATGTTCCACGATCCGGTGCCTCGGTTCCGTCATTGGGCTGCGCCATCACCGACGAGATGGAAGAATGAGATCAATCAAGAATCTTCAGAAAGAAGGAATTTCCTAGGAAGAGGGCACTAGTATACCGAACTCACCATGATTGGAGCTGTGTGCAAAGGATGTTCAGATGGAGGAGTTGCCGTATATGTTCCATGATCCAGTGCCTCACTGCTGTCATCGGGCGGCGCCATCTTCCCACGCCGTCGCCGGCGAGATGAAGGAGATGGAGATGGGTTTTCTGTTTTGGAAGATGAATCAGTTTAGAAGCTGAAAGGACGGACGTGAGACATGGGAAACGAGGTGGGCTAGAGGTCAGGCGAGGAACCATGCGTTGAGATTCGGATGAACAGTTGGCGCACGTGGGAGTGGGTCTCACGATCGGGTCGGTATGACCCGGTCGTATAGGATTTTTTTCCCAGCCCACCCCGAAGACCCCCCCTCCCACGTTTTCTCCCTCTAGCCCAACCACTCTCTCTCTCTCGTTATCCAGCCCCATCCCCACTCTCTTTCCTATCTCTCTGTACGACGGACAGAAGACGCCGGCGGCTCGATTTGGCATCGGAGGGAACCGCGAGCTCCTCCGGCCGCGCACCCGAGCTCCCAGCCACCAGCCCCGGCCCTGCGCCCCGACCTCTGCCGGCCCCGATCCCGTCACGCGTGGCCATGGCACAACGGCGGCCCTTTGGACCCCTCGCCGGGCTCGGCCTCTCCACACCTCGCCGGACTCCGCCGCGGTCGCTCCTCGCCGTTCCCCACTGCGGCCTCCCCTCGCCCGACCCCGCCGCGGTCGAGCCTCCCCAGCCTCCCCTTCTTCGCCCCTCGTCGGACTAAGCCGTGGCAGTCACTCACCGAACCATGCTGCGGCCATCCCTCACCGGACCCCACCGTGGCCGCCCCTCGCTGGACCCCGCCGCGGCGGCCCCTCGCCGGACGCCGACGTGACTGAGCCCCCCAGCCTCCTCTCTGCCCTGAGCACCAGAGCTCCTCCGGCAGTGGCAGCAGTTGCTGGAGTTGACAACTCCGGCGACCACCGACGCAGCAGCTGCCCACCTCTCCGCTTCCCTTCTTCCCGAGCTCACCGGAGCAGCTGCCGCTCTACCAACGATTTGACTAACGTCATTTAAAAAAATAAACTTGGCCATCTGTAGCTTAGTCTGGATGACGGCAAAAAAAATGTTTTGACTGATGGGAAAGACCGCATTCTTTGCCGTCTGTTATTTTTGCAGCAAATGGCAAATCCACGGTTTGGCTGATGGCAAAATCTTTGCCGTCTGCCCAACAAAATCTTTGCCGTCTGCCCAACAAAAAGCTAACTGCAAAGATTTTTTTGCCGCTTCGGCTTTGCCGACACTCTTTGCCATCAGCCAGATGATGGCAAACTTTTTGCCGTCTGTAGTTGCCAGATGACAAACTTCCTGATTCCTGTAGTGCACATGGACCATTGGGCCATCTTACTATGCGGGAAATAAGCGATGCATGCAGTTGGTTGATATCATGTTCCGCATAGGCGGTGCTGCAAAGTTGTTGTCCACTTCCAGGTCTAAGGTCTGGTTTCGGCTTGGACATTTCACACGGATGATAACTGCGGCAAACGACATTCCTTACCGGTGTGTTTATCAAGAGGACGATGACAAGCACAACCTAGGGATTGCTCTCTCTAAAGAGCTTATGGATGTCGCTAAGGACGCACAGGAGGCCAATATACTGACAACCAGGCCTCTTGTTCTACTGGCATCAGAGCTTGTCAAGTTTTTGTTCTTATATGTAGCAAAAAGGTGCTCCGTTGGAGGAAGATCAGGCTATATATCCCCAACTTTTGTGTTGCATTTGAGCATTTATGCATCCATGTCGATAGACCTGCGGTTATCACCTCAGTACAACATGGTGTTAATCTATCAAACAAGTATGTTGAGGCATCGAAGATGACTCAACATCAATTTGGAAACTGGTCGACCTCATCGGTGTGGTATGAGTTATCATACATCGAGGCCAAAGGCCGGATGAAAAAAGGCAACATGGTGTGGATGATCAGATTCGTTGCAGGGTACGAGTGCAACACTGTCAAGTGGGTGTGTATACAACCATCTTCACGTATGAATGGATCCTGGGCTAGCTACATCATTGTTACCCGGTGGATGTCTCCAACAATGGTTAAAGTCAGAGGAGTAATTACGTCTACTACTAGATAATCAAATAATAGGGACAACACTATTGGGTGTCCAATACATCTTGTGAGTTTTCCAAAAATATGAAAATTCATTAATATACAAGCGCCTCCATGTCAAAATATAGTGTATTTAAATACTTCATAATGAATGTAAGGCTAATGAATTGATATTTTAGTTAAAAGGTTTCTAAAGATTTGGCCAAAAATTATGAAGTTTGACGTAACGGAAAACTAATATGCAGTATAATATGACATAGAGTAGTATGATACAGTATGAGAATTTAAAAACAAAAGCCTGACCAATTGCGAACCTTACAGAACACAAGAGGTCGTGTATGCAAAAAAAAAAAGATCTCTCATGTATGTAAAATTGGCAATACTAATAAATATTTTTAGGTAACTACGCTGATAGTACGTAAACTTGTAATGTGGGTTCAGTTTAATACAACTTGCCGAATTCGACAAACATTGCTTGTGTGATAATTTTCGTCCACATCATGCTAACGAGGGCTAATCCCTGCATGAAAACAACTGTCTTTGGAAATTTTTAAAAACTGTTAGACTATTACTTGCCTCTCAAGTTATATAGTCCTAGTCGTATTGTAATAGGTCTAGTTGGCTTGTAAATCTCTTATATATACTGTTGTATGTGGCTGCAATAATCAATCAACAATAGTTCTATTCAATCTTACATGGTATCTTAGGGTTTCTGGTCCTAGGGTATGGCTCCGCCGCCCACCCTACCACCACTGCCACCGCCCGGCTACTTCGAGCGCCGGGCCGCTACCCTCGCCCGCGCCGCCGCCGCGGCTTCCTTCTCCTCTGCCCTACTTCTACCACCACCACCACCCATGCCTCCGGTGCTCTCCTTCACCGATACAATCTCCGATATTAGTCCCTATATCTCCATTACCCTCGATCTCACGTCCCACAACTATTACCATTGGCGCGACCTCTTCGAAGTTCACCTCGGGCGCTACAATCTTCGCTCCCACGTCGACGCCACTGCCGTCTCGCAATCCCATGATCCCCAATGGGTCAAGGATGACCTCGCTATCATCCAATGGATCTACATGCGCGTCTCCACCAAGATCTTCAATCTCATCTTCCGGGAAGCCGCCACTGCCGCCAGTCTCTGAACGGCCCTTCAGCAGTTGTTCCAAGACAACGTCAATGCTCACACCAATCTACTCCACACCGAGCTCAGGATTACGGTACAAGGCGACTCCTCCCTCGGTGTCTATTACCAACGCCTCAGGTCCATCGCCGACGAACTACGTGAACTTGGTGATCCCGTTGAAGACCGGCAGCTTATCAACATCCTCCTCATCAGGCTCAGCGAACAGTTCGACAAGCAGGCTTCTTTCATACCCATGATGCGGCCCTAGCAAACCTTTGCCGAGGTGCGCTCCATCCTCCAGTGGGCCGGCCGTGCTCAAACCAACAAGGACGCTCGCCCTCAGCTCTTTGCCGCCATTCTGCATGGTCCGGCACCCGCAGTGCCCCCTTCACCAGCGATGCCTTCTTCCTCGACCGCGCCCGCTCCACCGCAAGGCCGGCGTCCTAGCCCTAATTATCGTGGTAAGAACCCCGTCTACCGACTGCCTACGACGCGCTCGGTGGCCACTCCCTCACCGTCGCCAGCTCCAAGTGCGCCACCAGAAGCTATGCCTTAGCGTCCTCCACATGATCCCTGGACGGGGCTCGTCCAAGCTTGGCCCATGCCATGGTCCTCTCCGGCTCCCCTCGGCTCCCCACCGGCTTACAACGATGCCTGGCAGCCCGCTGTGCGGCCCCATACTGGTACCCCAGGACTCCTCACGCCTCGCCCGCCGACTCACGCCTACCATGCTCCTCCATCATATGGCGCTCCCTACTACGCTGACGGCGGCCACTACTACACCCCACAGCCGGCCCTGCTGCCATCGCCGTCGTACCAGCCGACCCTACTGCCATCGCCTCCACCGTCGGCTCTACTGCCCTCGCCGCCGTACCAGCCGGCCATGCTGCCTACACCGACATCTGCTACACCGCCAAGCTAGGACCAAGCCGCCTTCATCCAGGCCATGAACAATTTTGCCTCCCAAGGCAACACAGGTACGGATTGGATTTTCGATTCCGGTGCTTCTAGTCATATGTCTGCATCTAGTACATTTCTCTCCTCTTGCACTTCACCAATTTTTAAATTCATCACCCTCAGTGACGGTTCTTCTATACCCATCTATTGTGTTGGTCAGGCTCAACTTCCCTCCACCACCAAAACTCTTCTTCTTCGTGATGTACTTGTTGCTCCTGCCCTTATTAAAAATTTAATCTCTGTTCGTCAATTCACATGTGACAATCTTGTTTCTGTCGAATTTGACCCCTTTGGCTTATCTGTGAAGGATTATCAGACCAAGGTCGAGATCGCGCGGTCCAATAGCTCTGGTGACTTATACTATTTCAATGGTGTTCCTGCCGTTTCCTCTCCAACCTCCATGATGGCATCTGTTGATCTCTGGCATCGGCGTCTAGGGCATCCCAAACTTGCAGTTTTAGCATCTATTCTTGGTGAATTTACTATACCTTTGTAATAGAGATTCTCACGATTCCTCCGTTTGTGAGTCATGCCAATTAGGCAAGCATGTGTGTCTTCCTTTTAATTCATCTAGCTCTTCAAGCACTTAGCCCTTTGAATTAATACATTATGATCTCTGGACATTGCCCATTACTAGTGTCTTTGGTTTTAAATACTATCTTGTTATATTAGATGATTTTACACACTCTGTCTGGACCTTTCCTCTCCGTAACAAATCCGATGTTCACTTTCCCTTTCTCAATTTTCAGCGATACGTCTACGTGCACTTCTTTCTCCCTATTCGCTTCACACAATGTGATAATGGTCGTGAATTTGGTAATGTTAAAAATCGTACCTTCTTTCTTAACCACGGCATTCTTCTCCATTTTTCTTGTCCCTACACTTCTCCTCAAAACGGCAAAGCTGAACATTCTCTTCGTACTATAAATGATATTATTCGTACCCTTCTTCTTCAATCTTCCATGCCTTCCCAATACTGGGCTGAGGCTCTCGACACTGCTACATATCTTCTTAATATCCGTCCCACCAAAGCCAATCCTAATGTCACCCCCTACTTTTCTCTGTTTCTGTGTCATCCAAACTACTCCGACATTCATGTTTTTGGTTGCCTCTACTTACCTAACACTTCTGCTACCACCGCTCATAAGCTCTCTCCCCTCTCTCTTCTGTGTGTTCTACTCGGTTTTTCGGATGAACACAAAGGCTATCGCTGCCTTGACTTATACATCGGTCGGGTTCTTGTATCTCGGCATGTCACCTTTGCCGAACATATCTTTCGATTTGCTCAACGTACTTCTCCATCACAACTCACTACTTCCCCACCTAACCACCCTCCTACCCATTTACCTTTTTATGCTCCTCTTCTGGAATCTCAATCTCCAAATACCTGTTCACCACCATCCCAACCTAATGCCCCTACACTGCCGACACCCAATCATAACCCTCCACCTTCGCCACCTGCATCATCGCCCATACATAACAATGCGCCACCATCCCCTCTCACACCATCCCCCACACATGTTGATGCACCACCATCCCCTCCCACACCATCACCCACACATGCTGGTTCATCACCATCCCCTCCATTGTCCACATCATCCGCTGCGCTGGACATCCTTGTTGCTCCTCTTCCCATTCGCGTTGTTCCCACTATTCCCTCAGTCAATGACCACTCTATGCGCACACGTTCCAAATCAGGTTTTCGTCAACCCTTAGATCGCCTTAACCTTCACGCCACCCTGTCCTTGTCCCAAGTTCCCAAATCTTCCAAAACTGCGCTTCTTGATCCTAATTGGGCTGTAGCTATGCAAGGAGAATATTCGGCCCTTACTGAAAATAATACTTGGCAGCTTGTTCCTCGTCCTTCCAATACCAACATTGTCTCCGGTAAGTGGGTGTTTCGTCAGAAGTTTCACTCCGATGGTACTCTCTCTCGCTACAAAGCATGTTGGGTATGTCGCGGCTATTCCCAACAACATGGTATTGATTACGATGAAACTTTCTCTCCTGTTGTTAAGCCTAGTACCATATGCACTGTTCTCAGCCTTGTTGTCTCCTCCACCTGGCCTATTCACCAATTAGACGTAAAAAATGCCTTCCTTCATGGTTCTCTCCAAGAGACCGTCTACTATCAGCAACCTCTTGGTTTTGAAGACCTTATTATCCAAACCATGGTTGTCTTCTTCAAAAATCTCTCTATGGTCTCAAACAAGCTCCACGTGCATGGTTTCAACGCTTCTCCTCCTTTATTCAAACCATAGGTTTTGTTTCCTCTATTTCTGACGCTTCTCTCTTTGTCTATCATCATAATTCTGACATTGCATACTTACTTCTTTACGTTGACGATATCATTCTTACTGCTTCTTCTCAAACATTTTTGGACCGCGTCATTACTCATCTCCGGTCTGAGTTTTCTATGACAGATCTTGGTCTTCTTCATCATTTTTTAGGCATTGCAGTGATTCGTGATTCGTCGGGTCTGTTTCTTTCCCAATGTCAATACATCCTAGATCTTCTCAACCGTGCTGGTATGCTAGACTGTCATCCTTCACATACTCCTGTCGACACTAGTTTCAAACTTTCTGCCAATGGTGATCCTTTCAATGATCCTACTCTTTATCGTAGTGTTGCTGGTGCCCTTCAGTATCTTACCATTACTCGTCCTGAAATTTCTTTTGCTGTCCAACAAGCTTGTCTCTATATGCATGATCCTCGCATACATCACTATAATCATATCAAGCGCATCCTTAGGTATCTCAAAGGTACTCTCGACCATGGTCTCCACATAAACAATTCTTCCCCTACCTCTCTCACCGCGTATTCTGATGCAGACTGGGCTGGTTATCCCGACACTCGACGATCTACGTCTGGTTTCTGTGTTCTTCTTGGTGACAATTTGATTTCTTGGTCCTCCAAAAGGCAGGTAACCGTCTCCCGCTCGTCTGCTGAAGCTGAATATCGTGCGGTTGCACATGATGTGGCTGATACGGTCTGGCTTCGTCAGTTGCTCTCGGAGTTGCATTGACCGCTTGCACATGCTACCATTGTTTATTGTGATAACATCTCAGCTGTTTACATGTCCGGGAATCCTGTTCAACATCGCCGGACTAAACATATTGAGATTGATATCCATTTTGTTCACGAGAAGGTGGCTCTTGGACAAGTTCGGGTGCTGCATGTTCCTTCTACGGCTCAATTTGCTGATATTTTTACCAAGGGACTACCATCAACATCATTTTGTAATATTCGATCCAGTCTCAACGTTGTCGAGCCCCCTGTTGATACTACAGGGGGATGTTAGACTATTACTTGCCTCTCAAGTTATCTAGTCCTAGTCATATTGTAATAGGTCTAGTTGGCTTGTAAATCTCTTATATATACTATTGTATGCGGCTGCAATAATCAATCAACAATAGTTCTATTCAATCTTACAAAAACGACTAGCTTCGGAAATTTTCAACCCTAAGCATCTTCGCCCTTCTCTACTTGTCACGAGAAACTGGAAGCATCGCCCATCAAGGGGTATAACCGAGAGAGAACGTGGATAGCAGACCCAACTGTATGGGCAACGTATCCCATGATGAGTGGATCAGAAATTCAGTAGATGAATCATGGTTGCATAGATGAGCATTTTACGAGTTGACAAATGAAACTGTAGTTGTTCGGTTGCTGGCTGGTGATTGTTTTTTGCTCCGATTATTAGCATCAACCATCTAACGCTGGCTCGCAGACACTGTAATGCAATGACTCATGTAGTACCAGGCAAAGCACGTCAATAAAAATGCAATCATCTCCAATAAAGCAGCAGCAGAATCCACAAGTTACCATGACCAGGCAAATGTACATTACTCAGCAAAAGAGCGGCTGAATTTTATACGACCAGATGTCAAACATTAAAAAGAAAACATAGTAAATCATTTTTCCCCTTCAACACGTCACATACAGACAAACCCAAGCTAAAATTATTCACTGCATATATCATGTGGTACACCAAGCAGATAACTGAAAGCCCACAGGAGCAAACTTAGTCCTTAGATGACCAAAATAACAGCATATTCTACACCTCCTTAGGAACATCTATCGGGTAGCGATTGATGCAATCTTGCCATGCCTTATCAGCACTTTTTGCTGGCTGGGTGCACTTTAACACTGCACTATTACACTTGTATCCAGAGCCAAATCCAATCATCCAAACTCGGTCCCCTTTCCTCATTCGGCCCTTGGCCTCACTGTACGCCAGCTCGTACCATACCGAGCTACTCGATGTGTTCCCAAACTTGTGAAGTGTCATCCTTGATGGCTCAACATGCTCATCAAGCAGGCCGAGGCTACGCTGCACAGCATCGATTACCGCTCGACCACCTGCATGTACGCACATATGCTCGAAAGCTTTGCGGAAATCAGGCACATATGGCTTCATGGTTCCACTTAGCACCTTTCGTGAGATGAACGAGAGCAAAAATGCAATCTTGACTGACAATGGGAGAATAAGCGGTCCAACCGTGGTGATGTTAGCCCCGAGAGCCTTGCCAGCGACATCCACAAGGTCCTTGGATAAATTGAGACCAAGAATTCCCTCGTCATCTTCCTCATAAGATACACATCGGTATGCATTGTCCTGGGAGCTGGTACAATTCCGAACTACGTTCGCCACCTCAAAACGAGCTTTGTCACTCGATGTTGAGAGGAGCACCGCCGAGCCACCCATGCGGAATAACATGTTGGTCAGCTGCATTTCGCGCTTCCTCCCAGTGTAGTAGGTCCCAGTCAAGATCTCTGTGGACACAACCAGCGCATGCGCGCTAGAGGGAAAGTTCTGCAGAAGGTCCTTCGCAAGACCCATGGCGATTAGCCCTGCGCTGCAGCCCATCCCAGACAGTTGCACGTTGCAAATATTATCTCGAAGCTTATATCTTCTCATGATCATATCAGCGAGGGACGGAGTTGGGCTGAAGATGCTGCAGTTCACGATGAGTATGGCGATTGCATTAAGGTTGATAGACGTCTTCACGAGAAGGTCATCTATGGTCGTGAAGATGGACAACTCCGCTTCAGCACGGGCTTCACTTAAACAGTAATATGGTGGGATATGATGATGGCAAGCCAGGAGGTAGGTCTCATCACCAAGGCCTGACCGTTCAGAAATACGGGTCAAGAAGCGCAGATGGCCGCTGTCGTCGCAGGACCGAGAATGGTGAATGTTCTCAATCCATGCGGCCTTGCTGATGCGGTAGTTCGAGTCAGGCCGGAAACACGCATAATCAACAATGTATACTGTGCGTGAACGGCTCATGAGGTACAGGAGTGTGGTCATAGTAGCTATGCACAGAAAAATTAAGAAGAGGCGGATGTTTCCGGAAGCATCATGCCAAATGAAAAATAGATTGTCTTGGAGTAGTACCATGGCGGGGGTGGCGGGGCGGCTATGAAAAGAGTGTGAACGTCTTCACTGCGACCTGGTACTGATACTGGTTAGATGGATCAATAAGAGAGAGTGGAGAGCTTATATTTCGTGTTTAGATTGCTGAGCACATATTTATAAATAAGCAAAAGATTGTGAAAAGTGGGCGTGGATTACAGAGCGGCTAGCATCAATGCTTGCACTGTTCTAACCACAAAGGGAATACCTGCAATATCCATTTATAATTAGGTCCACCCGTTGATTGAGGTTTTTCCTCCATATGGAACATACGACTAGCACTTTAACATGCGGCTATAGTTTTCTGGAAAACGTGCAAGTTACATTTTTTGTACACTAAACTGAGATTGCATTTTCCCCAAATCGATTGATAGATATTAGTAAACCCACTAATTCTTAGTAACTAGCTAGCACAGGAGCCCAAGCACATGCGTTGGCAACGTCTTATTTTGCCACTTCAGTTATTTTTATAAGGCTTCCTTTTTATCAGTGATTGCAATATTTTTGTTGATAGCTTACCAAGTTGACCACTTGGTATAAGGCTTCCTCTTTGTTCATACGATATCACTAGCAAAAGTGTCCGTGCATTCCAACAGGCGAAAAAAAGACACGGGCCCCTAATCCAGTAACCCAAGCACATGTGTCGGCAATGTCTTATTTTGCCACTTCAGTTATTTTTATAAGGCCTCATTTTGTTCATAGGATATCACTAGCAAAAGTGTCCATGCATTCCAATAGGAAAAAAATATACGGGCCCCTAACCCAGTAACCATGACTCAAAACCGTAATAGATCCACATCCTTTATTTTAACATGGCATCACATCTATGTTGCCGCTTATGCTTCTTCCACCCTCGTCAACGGTGGCCTAAGTGCTCACACAATTACAAGGTGTTTGAATGTGGTCAATCCTACGGCGTCTCTCTTTCTACATAAGATGAGAAATCCCCCCCCCCCCAGCGCGAGGTTTTGCTGAGGCGCGTGCATGCATGATTATATATGATTTCTTTCGTCGCTAATCTGATTTTACCGAGGTGTTCATTTCCAATGCGGATCGGCACCGATATGAAAGAAAGATGGGTCATGTGTTATTGATTAAGATTGCCCCCTAAATAGCATTTTTCTTCAAATGATCATCATGTAAATAAACATCATATTCAGATTCCGCACATTTTTCTAATCAAACTCTATATATAACATGTTAAAATTGAAGTTCGGGTTTAAAAGATATCCATATTTTTCAAAAGACATGGACCTTGGGTTGATTTTAAGAAATAACAGGGGGTATCTACAAAAAGCAAAACATTTTTCTAAACTCACTTAAATCTGGACCCCGGGTTGATTTCAGAAAACAACATGGTTTTTTTTTTTGCAAAGAGCACAATGGACGGGCAGGAGTGCTTCTCCCTTTATTAATAGGCATAGATAGGAATAGGAAAGTGTTTGGAACTGAGGTGGCATCTATCTCAATTCTGATAGGCACTAGTAGGAAATCTCTTATAGGTGAAAACTATTAGTGGCACGGCGATAATTTCAAACGCCACTGGTATGTAGTAACTGGGCAAAATACTAGTGGTCTGCGACTTTAAAGAGAACGACACTAATAACATCTTATTAGTGATGTGCCATGTAAAGGGCACACCATTAGTAACTAGACTAATCTGTTCCCATGCTAATACGCATGCCGCCAGTGTAAATTACAATTTGTTGAAAAATATAAAAACTGCAATCTAAGATACCTAAAGACAAATCTGTTACATATATTCACATGTGTTTTGTGTAGTATCATACCATGTAGTCTTTGATATTTTGTGCTAGCATTAATATTATTTTGAATGGGATGAACTACTAAATCAACATTCACATCATGCATATATGATTCCGAACATACAGATTTGCATCCTCGCAAAAAATGAACATACAGATTTACATGCAATAATGTGAAGAGCTTATATTTCGTGTTTAGATTGCTGCGCACATATTTATAAATAAGCAGACGATTGTGTAAAGTGGGCGTGGATTACAGAGCGGCTAGCATCAATGCTTGCACTATTCTAACCACAAAGGGAATACCAGCAATATCCATTTATAATTAGGTCCACCCGTTGATTGAGGTTTTTCCTCCATATGGAACATACAACTAGCACTTTAACATGCGGCTATAGTTTTCTGGAAAACGTGCAAGTTGCATTTTTGTACTAAACTGAGATTGCATTTCCCGAAGTTGATTGATAGATATTAGTAAACCCAATAATTCTTAGTAACTAGCTAGCACAGGAGCCCAAGCACATGCGTCGGCAATGTCTTATTTTGCCACTTCAGTTATTTTTATAAGGCATCCTTTATTTAACATGGCATCACATCTATGTTGCTGCTTATCCTTCTTCCACCCTCGTCAACGGTGGCCTCAGTGCTCATACAATTACAAGGTGTTTAAATGTGGTCAATCCTACGGCGTCTCTCTTTCTATATAAGATGAGAAATCTCTCCTGCCCCTCGCGCGAGGTTTTGCTGAGGCACACATGCGTGATTACATATGGTTTCTTTCGTTGTTAATCTGATTTTACCGAGGTGTTCATTTCAAATGCGGATCGGCACCGGTATGAAAGAAAGATGGGTCATGTGTTATTGATTAAGGTTGCACCCTAAATAGCATTTTTTTTCAAATGATCACCATGTAAATAAACATCATAATCAGATTCTGCACATTTTTCTAATCAAATTCCGTATATGACATGTTAAAATTGAAGTTAGGGTTTAAAAGATACCCATATTTCTCAAAAAACATGGACTGTGGGTTAATTTTAAGAAATAACAGGGGTATCCACAAAAAGTAAAACTTTTTCTAAACTCACTTAATCTGGACCCTGGGTTGATTTCAAAAAATAACATGTTTTTTTTGCAAAGAGTACGACGGACAGGCAGGAGCGCTTCTCCCTTTATTAATAGGTATAGAGAGGAATAGGAAAGTGTTAGGAACTGATGTGACATCTATCTCAATTCTGATTGGCACTAGTAGGAAATCTCTTATAGGTGAAAACTATTAGTGTCACACCCATAATTTCAAACGCCAGGGGTAACTAGTAACTGGGCAAAATACTAGTGGTGTGCGACTTAAGGGGAACACACTAATAACATATTACTAGTGATGTGCCATGTAAGGACACACCATTAGTAACTAGACTAATCTGTTCCGACGCTAATAGGCATGCCGCAAGTGTAAATTACAATTTGTTGAAAAATATAAAAACTGCAATATAAGATACCTTAAGACAAATCTGCTACATATATTCACATGTGTTTTGTGTTGTACCGTAATATGTAGTCTTTGATATTTTGTGCTAGCATTAATTTTATTTTGAATGGGATGAACTATTAAATCAACATTCACATCATGCATATATGACTCAACTTTGTACTAACTTTAGTATAAATTTAGTAAAAAGTTGAGTCACTTATTTTGGGACCGAGAAAGTATAATCTTTTCAATATTTCAATTAGGGGCTACATACGGTGCAAAATGAGTCAATCTACACTCTAAAATATGAAATAGCTTGCCACAGAACTAGTTAAAGGTTGCTAAACTTTTAACGGTTTAAAAGTTATCAAACAATATGAAATAAACATGGGAGCATCTCTCTAATGTAATAAGATGATCCAACAAAGGGATTGTCAAAATATGCATCTATGTGTCGGCAAAAATAATAAGCATTTCAGCTCACTGCAACGTAAATGTATACTGAACTATTTGTTTTTTTGTCCAGGACACATACAGTCGTATTATTTTAATTCCTTCGTTGGATCATGTTATATTATAGGTGTGTTGGTTCAGTATTTTTTTTCAGAATTTTTGAGAACTTTTGCACCGTTGAAACCCTTAACTAGTTATGTGACAGGCACTTGTAGAAAAGAATCCTACTCCGATATATAGTGTTACTATTCATCATCCAGGGTGCAGAATAAGTTATTCTTCACCTGAGGTAATCTTACGATCGCTTCCTAAATAAATTACGTTTAGAATATAAATATTTACGTGCATATTGATTTAATATGTAAAATTTGGTATAAGAAAACAAAAATATAAGTTATAAGACCAGAAAAATCAACTTTTATGTATGTTTTACACTATGTTTTTACATTTCGTAATTTTACGTAACATAAAATATTTTTTACGACAAGTACATATTTTCTTACGTTCTCTTTTTATGTATGAAATAAGACCAAATTTACGAAACGTAAAAATACGGTGCATTGATGTCAAAATAGAGAGGGGGTGAAGAATAACTATTCCCCACCCAGAATGACTAATAGTGCGACCCTATATATATAAAATGAAACTTTGCTGGGGCAGTTGCAATCAGAGACGCACATTGCGCATGGGGATTCTGTCCCCCTCCTTCCCTCTTTTCATTTTCTCTATATTAGATGATCACTTGTTATTTCCTTATATAGACAAACTGGACCATTCATCACTGTTCATGGCTCAGGATGCGTCAGGTGTAGGCTGGCAAAATGGCAGGGGTGACAGTCCTCGGCCCACTCGTGCTCGGTGCCTAGCCCACGAAAGGTGCGTGACTGTTTTTTTATGCACGGACAGACGCTCTCCTCAATTCCACTCTTTCCCATGCACGAGAACTCTTTGCTTTCTCCTCTCTTTCAGATCCAATCGTAACTATCATCCCCCCTTTCCTCCTATGGCGTTCTCCTTTTTCCCTGGTTCTGGAGCGGACGACCGTGGGATCGAATTTGCCACTGCCCCCAGCCATCACCTCCTCTCTCCCCCGCCATGGCCAAAGCATCGAGGTCCTGCGATCTCTTCCGTCCCCTGCCATATCCACCAGCGCCCTCCTCACCCCGTCCCACTCCACGAATCCCTCTTCTCACTTCACGGTTGTTCCCTCCTTCTCACGCTAGATCTTGGTTCGACGACCACGGGATCAACACCGTTGCCCGACCAGTAGAGATGCATCTGTCAGGGAGGCTCTATGCCCCGTCGCCTATCCAGTCCAGGAGAGATGCAGCACCCAGGGAGCCCCCTCGCCCGCGGCTCCGCTGGATCCATTCAAGTTCTTTTGTTGCTCGTGTTGTTGGATATGTGGTTGGGAAAATCAGTCTTGCCACTGCATCGATGTATTTCAGATTCAATTTTATTATGATTAATGGGTTGCCGGCGGCCAGGGCCGTCGGCATAGCCCTGAATGGCCGTCGGGATAGGCCTATGCCGACGGCCCCCGTCGGCATAGGGCTGTCGGCAACATATCCGTCGGCGTAGCCAGGAAGGCCGTCGGCATAGGACCTATCCCGACGGTGTCCGTACATCTATGCCGACGGCCCTGGCCGTCGGCAACGTTATCGCCTAACGGCGGCCGCCGTCAAGTGTTGACCAACGCGTGCACGACACGTGGCAAACTAAGCCGACGGCTAGGCCATCGGCATAGACATGCCACGTGGCGAGCAGGCGTCACCCCTGGGGCGGGTCTATGCCAACGGCCTAGCTGTCGGCTTAGTTTGAAACTATGCCGACGGCTAGGCCGTCGGCATAGACCTGCCACGTGGCAGCCACTGGGAGCTCACGGCAGCTCTATGCCGACGGCCTAGCCGTCGGCATAGTTTCTGTCTATTTTTTTTTCTTTTTTCTTTTTTGTTTCATCTCAATTCATTTGAATATACATCATCACACAACAAATATATGCATCACATAACAGCTGGCCCAGCAGCATCACACAACTGCCAATGGATTTTAAACTGCGTCTGCATGCATGTTTTGGGTCAAGTGCCCGGGTTCGGTAAAGTGGGTGAAACGGACCCAAAGGGAAAACTACACACGAGTCTCAAAATGAAGTAAGACAAATTGTTCTTCTGTGTAGAGGGGGAACAAAACACCGGTTGTTTTTTCGTTAGCTATGGGCTGCTAAGCATCCCGCGAAGGCAACAAGGGCTGAAAGTCTCGAATGAAGAAAAAGCAAGGCATAACCGCATAAGGAAAAAAGAAGCTGTGAAGAAACGAAAGGTTCAAACCTTCTCCCAACAGTTCTCTGGTTCTCTTCTGGATATATCTTCAGGATCAGACGAAGAAGGGATTGGTTACCCAGCTGTTGGGGACATTGCCGAGTCAGAGTCTGACGAAGAAAAACCCAATCTGGCTAATGGAAAGGTGACCCCCAGTAGGTGTCTTCCAAGCAACAATGGATGCAATGTAACATCAACATATTTGTCAAGGTTACTCCTCGAAGGTTCAAAAGGGAATCAAAGAAAGTAAGGTTCGAATGCAGACCTACATATGTGATGGATACCATAGATGCTGGAGATAATATACATGGAAGTTCTGTAGCCCATGAATCAAGCCATTCAACCGGGGTTAAAGATAACTGCAATGTGGAAGGCAACACGCCTGGTGAAAACAGTTTCATGCCATACATTAAAGTAAATAATGTTCAATACGATGCATAAAATGACTAGGAAGTTACATACTCCCTCCGTCCCAAAATATAAGAACGTATTTTACACTATACTAGTGTCAAAAACGTTCTTCTATTTTGGGACAGAGGGAGTAGTTGATTACAGCAGCAGCCTAAAACAAACTATTCCTAGTACTGTAAGCACTTGTGAACATTGATGTGCAAGTGGAACCATCTTGGATGATCTACTCGTATCACACAGAGCCTCCAGTATAGTACACGCCCCAGTGGCGTCTGCATTGTTGTGCTCGATGACGCCGGCGCTGTGTAGGCCATGGTCCTGCGTGAGACAGGATGCTGACGCAGAGGGGGAGACAGCGGAGGCCAACTCGGCGCAGTCGGCAGTGCGGACACACAGTGCGATGGCGGACTGCACGGTGGCCACGCCCAAGTGCAAACTCAGAGTCCATCTGTTAGACAACAAAATTCATGTAAGATTGGAAAAGAGGAAGCAAACTAAATGATAAAGGAGGTCAAATTCATCATGCGTTTCACTTATACTCCTATTTATTCAGATTTACATCCCCCTAAAATTCCCAACGGCACAAGTTACAAGTTCTTGAGAAACAGCTATACAATTCACACAAGATTGGAAAAAGGAAAGCAAAACTAAATGATCAGATGCAACACTACACCATCTTGTTTTCATTCAGGCATCAACACAAACAAATGCTGGCCGCAACTGCCAAGACGTCTCCATGGGGGCTATCCTAGTGAGCCTAGTTACCAGGCGCCAGAGTGGGATCATCATGTGCTTTTCATCACCTATATTGTGTTATGACATGCCATCAACAAGAAAATGGAGCAGGAATCACCAAAATTAGAGATGCTCCAAGATCTACTAGAGAAGAGATAATCGCATTCGCACATGATTTTACAGCAGCATCCGGGGGGGGGGGGTTGGGGGGTGGAGGTCAAACACCTTGACCGCAGTGGACGCGTGGAAGTGGTGAGGTGCTGATGCTAATTGCTGAGCCTCCTCAAGCTCACCGACAAATAAAAAAGTTCTGAGATTCAGAAAAATAGATCTGCAACAAAAAAATCCATTACGGATCCATGGTGCGGGTCGTGGGGAACTGCTCTCCAAACTCATGAACAGAAAATCGCAGAAGCCCTCTCATTGTCCATAATAACCGCAATAAAAAGTCCATTGGAAAGAAAGAGAAGTTAAGGGAAGAACTCATGCTGATGTTGCCAAGTTATCAGTATGAAAAAAAATGTTGATGCTCACGAAATCAAGCACTGCCTCGCCAGTGGCTATTTCAACAAATCCAACATGAAATCCGTTTTCCAAAATCCAAGGGAATGAACCATCAAGAGCAGTAGTGAGTAAAATCCAAGGGAATGAACCTCCGCTGTCTCCCCCTCTGCGTCAGCATCCTGTCTCATGCAGGACCATGGCCTACACAGCGCCGGCGTCATCGAGCACAACAATGCAGACGCCACTGGGGCGTGTACTATACTGGAGGCTCTGTGTGATACGAGTAGATCATCCAAGATGGTTCCACTTGCACATCAATGTTCACAAGTGCTTACAATACTAGGAATAGTTTGTTTTAGGCTGCTGTTGTAATCAACTACTCCCTCTGTCCCAAAATAGAAGAACATTTTTGACACTAGTATAGTGTAAAATACGTTCTTATATTTTGGGACGGAGGGAGTATGTACTTCCTAGTCATTTTATGCATCGTATTGAACATTATTTACTTTAATGTATGGCATGAAACTGTTTTCACCAGGCATGTTGCCTTCCACATTGCAGTTATCTTTAACCCCGGTTGAATGGCTTGATTCATGGGCTATAGAACTTCCATGTATATTATCTCCAGCATCTATGGTATCCATCACATATGTAGGTCTGCATTCGAACCTTACTTTCTTTGATTCCCTTTTGAACCTTCGAGGAGTAACCTTGACAAATATGTTGATGTTACGTTGCATCCATTGTTGCTTGGAAGACACCTATTGGGGGTCACCTTTCCATTAGCCAGATTGGGTTTTTCTTCGTCAGACTCTGACTCGGCAATGTCCCCAACAGCTGGGTAACCAATCCCTTCTTCGTCTGATCCTGAAGATATATCCAGAAGAGAACCGGAGAACTGTTGGGAGAAGGTTTGAACCTTTCGTTTCTTCACAGCTTCTTTTTTCCTTATGCGGTTATGCCTTGCTTTTTCTTCATTCAAGACTTTCAGCCCTTGTTGCCTTCGCGGGATGCTTAGCAGCCCATAGCTAACGAAAAAACAACCGGTGTTTTGTTCCCCCTCTACACAGAAGAACAATTTGTCTTACTTCATTTTGAGACTCATGTGTAGTTTTCCCTTTGGGTCCGTTTCACCCACTTTACCGAACCCGGGCACTTGACCCAAAACATGCATGCAGACGCAGTTTAAAATCCATTGGCAGTTTGGCACGCTGACGTTTCCTGTGCTGATGTGCACGTGGGAGGACGTACGCGGTAGCGGCCCGCATGCATGCCAACCATCCATGCATGCAGGCGCGTTCACGGGATTGACTGCTGGTTCGGCAGCTTCTGGCGGCAGAAATCCTGATCTATTATGCTCCCTGATGTTTTTAGGGTATATGGAGATATATAGGCGGAAGAAGTACGTCAGGGGGGCACGAGGGGCCCACGAGGGTGGAGGGCGTGCCCAGGGGGTGGGCACGCCCCCCTGCCTTGTGGCTTCCTCGTAGATTCCCTGGCGTGCACTTCATGTCTTCTGGGCTTCTTCTGTCCAAAAATAAGTTCCGTGAAGTTTCAGGTCAATTGGACTCCGTTTGATTTTTCTTTTCTTCGATATTCTAAAACAAGGTAAAAATAGAAACTGGCACTGGGCTCTGGGTTAATAGGTTAGTCCCAAAAATGATATAAAAGTGTATAATAAAGCCCATAAACATCCAAAACAATAGATAATATAGCATGGAGCAATCAAAAATTATAGATACGTTGGAGACGTATCAGCATCCCCAAGCTTAATTCCTGCTCATCCTCGAGTAGGTAAATGATAAAAATAAATTTTTTGATGCGGAGTGTTACTTGGCATAATTTCAATGTAATTCTTCTTAATTGTGGCATGAATATTCAGATCCGAAAGATTCAAGATAAAAGTTCATATTGAAATAAAAATAATAATACTTCAAGCATACTAATTAAGCAATCATGTCTTCTCAAAATAACATGGCCAAAGAAAGTTCATCCCTACAAAATCATATAGTCTAGTCATGTTTCATTTTCGTCACACAAGAATGTTGTCATCATGCACAACCCCGATGACAAGCCAAGCAATTGTTTCATACTTTAGTAATCTCAAACCTATAAACTTTCATGCAATATATGAGCGCGAGCCATGGACATAGCACTATGGGTGGAATAGAATATAATAAGGGGGTTATGTGGAGAAGATGAAAAGAAAGAAAGTATCACATCAACGAGGCTAATCAATGAGCTATGGAGATGCCCATTGATTGATGTTAATGCAAGGAGTAGGGATTGCCATGCAACGGATGCACTAGAGCTATAAATGTATGAAACCTCAACAAAAGAAACTAAGTGGGTGTGCATCCAACTTGCTTGCTCACGAAGACCTAGGGCACTTGAGGAGGTCCATAGTTGGAATATACAAGCCAAGTTCTATAATGAAAAATTCCCACTAGTATATGAAAGTGACAAAACAAAAGGCTCTCTATCATGAACATTATGGTGCTACTTTGAAGCACAAGTGTGCCAAAGGATAGTAGCATTGTCCCTTCTCTCTTTTTCTCTCATTTTTTGGGCCTTCTCTTTTTTTATGGCCTTTCTCTTCTTATTTTTTGGCCTTCTCCCTTTTTTTATGGCCTTTCTCTTTTTTATATAATTCCTCACTTGGGACAATGCTCTAGAAAATGATGATCATCACACTTCTATTTATTTACAACTCAATGATTACAACTCGATACTAGAACAAAGTATGACTCTATATGAATGCCTCCGGCGGTGTACCGGATGTAATGAACCAAGAGTGACATGTAAGAAAAATTATGAACAGTGGCTTTGCCACAAATACTATGTCAACTACATGATCATGCAAAGCAATATGACAATGATGAATGTGTCATGATAAACGGAATGGTGGAAAGTTGCATGGCAATATATCTCGGAATGGCTATGAAAATGCCATAATAGGTAGGTATGGTGGCTATTTTGAGGAAGATATAAGGAGGTTTATGTGTGACAGAGCGTATCATATCACGGGGTTTGGATGTACTGGCGAAGTTTGCACCAACTCTCAATGTGAGAAAGGGCAATGCACGGTACTGAAGAGGCTAGCAAGGATGGAAGGGTGAGAGTGCGTATAATCCATGGACTCAACATTAGTCATAAAGAACTCACATACTTATTGCAAAAACCTACAAGTCATCAAAAACCTCGGCACAATGCGCATGCTCCTAGGGGGATAGATTGGTAGGAAAAAACCATCGCTCGTCCCTGACCGCCACTCATAAGGAGGACAATCAAATAACACCTCATGTTTCAAATTTGTTACACAACGTTTACAATACGTGCATGCTACGGGACTTGCAAACTTCAACACAAGTATTTCTCAAATTCACAACTACTCAACTAGCACGACTTTAATATTATTACATCTATATCTCAAAACAATCATCAAGCATCAAACTTCTCTTAGTATTCAACACACTCATAAGAAAGTTTTTACTACTCTTGAATACCCAGCATATTAGGATTATTTAAGCAAATTACCATGCTATTTAAGACTCTCAAAATAATCTAAGTGAAGCATGAGAGATCAATAGTTTCTATAAAACAAAACTACCACCATGCTCTAAAAGATATAAGTGAAGTACTAGAGCAAACAACAAACTACTCCGAAAGATATAAGTGAAGATCGATGAGTAGTCGAATAATTATGCAACTATGTGAAGACTCTCTAACATTTAATAATTTCAGATCTTGGTATTTTATTCACACAGCAAGCAAATCCTAACAAAATAAATTGACGCTCCAAGCAAAACACATATCATGTGGTTAATAAAAATATAGCTCCAAGTAAAGTTACCGATGAACGAAGACGAAAGAGGGGATGCCTTCCGGGGCATCCCCAAGCTTAGGCTCTTGGCTATCCTTGAATATTACCTTGGGGTGCCTTGGGCATACCCAAGCTTAGGATCTTGCCACTCCTTATTCCATAGTCTATCGAATCCTTACCAAAAACTTGAAAACTTCACAACACAAAACTTAACAGAAAACTCGTAAGCTCCGTTAGTATAAGAAAATAAATCACCACTTCAAGGTACTATAATGAACTCATTATTTATTTATATTGTTGTTAAAACTACTGTATTCCAACTTCTTTATGGTTTATAAACTTTTTTACTAGCCATAGATTCATCAAAATAAGTAAACAACACATGAAAACAGAATCTGTCAGAAACAGAACAGTCTTTAGTAATCTGGATCAAACGTATACTTATGGAACTCATAAAATTCTAAAATAAATTTCTGGACCTGAGTAATTTGTCTATTAATCATCTTCAAAAAGAATTAACTCAATATAACTCTCCAAATAAAAATGGCAGCAATTCTCGTGAGCGCTAAAGTTTCTGTTTTTTACAGCATGATCGCAAAGACTTCCCCCAAGTCTTCGCAAAGGTTCTACTTGGCACAAACATTACTTGAAAGCATAAAACCACATCTAAACAGAGGCTAGATGAATTATTTATTACTAAACATGAGCAAAAAGCAAGGAACGAAAATAAAGTTGGGTTGCCTCCCAACAAGCGCTATCGTTTAACGCCCCTAGCTAGGCATGATGATTTCAACGATGCTCACATAAAGGATAGGAATTGAAACATAAAGACAGCATCATGAAGAATATAACTAGCACATTTTAAGTCTAACCCACTTCCTATTCACAGGGATTTTGTGAGCAAGCAACTTGTGGGAACAATAATCAACTAGCATAGGAGGGCAAAACAAGCACAACTTCAAAACTTTAAGCACATAGAGAGGAAACTTGATATTATTGCAATTCCTACAAGCATATGTTCCTCCATCATAATAATTTTCAGTAGCATAATGAATGAATTCAACAATATAACCAGCACCTAAAGCATTATTTTCATGATCTACAAGCATAGAAATTTTATTACTCTCCACATAAGCAAAATTCTTCTCATTCGGTAGTGGGAGTATCATAAGAGACTCGAATACTATAAATTGTTTCCACATTAAAAGAGTAATGTTCAGAAAAGGGGTAATCATAATCATGACAAGTTTTATAAATATAATCACTACTTTTTATAGCATAAGTATCATCACAATAATCATCATAAAATAGGAGGCATGCTATCATCATTATAAATTTGCATATCAAAACTTGGAAGACTAAAAATATCATCTTCATTAAACGTAGCATCCCCAAGCTTGGGACAAAAATTAATTGCAGCAAATATATTCTCAAAAATATCATCTTCATCAAACATAGCATCCCCAAGCTTGGGCCTTTTCATATCGTAAGCATAATCACTCTGGTCATTAATAGTATGCATAGCACCAATAGTATAGCAATTATCATATTCTTCCAAACAAGTGCCAAAAAGATTTTCAAGATCATAAGAAGTATCATTCACAATTATATTTTCATGAGGCACAATAGTAATAGGAGCAGCATCATTTGGGGGATATATCTTTTTACCTCTCTTCATTTTTCTTTTCTTCTTCTTCACCACATCATGTGTGGGTTCAATCCTCTTTTTGGAGCTCCTTATTAATGAGATTGGTTGAATAGGAGGCTCCTCCTCGTTACCTGATTCATCATAAGAAATAATAGGATGATATTGGGAAGTATATTCCCTTTCATTAGTATTCTCTTCATATTCTATTTATTTCCTTTCTTTATGTAGTTGACAATATAAGGATTTTCAATACAATTCACCGCGCAATACATATAAATTTCCTCTAAATCAAAATGAAGAACTCTATCAAGGGCAAATTTCGAAATATCCTTAGTTATACGTTTCATTTCTTCGTAGCCCATAAGCAAACTAAGTTCATTATAATGTGCAAGGGAAATCAAGTCATCACAATTTTTGGACACGATTAGATCATGAAACAATTTGCATCGGATAGTTAAATGACCACATTCATTACAAAGCTCACAAGTATGGCCAAGAAAATTTAAATCTTCAGCACAAACATCTAGACTTTCTTGCAACAATTTAGTTTCCAAGTAGTTATGCCTCTTGCAATATCTATCTTCCCTATTTGGTGTGTACTTGCAAACCCAATGTACTCCACAAAAATTGACATGTTTATATGAGACATCATAACTAGTGCAATCATCATTAGTATCATGGATATTGAAAGAATTCGTACTAACAACATTGCAATCATGCTCATCATTCAAAGATTTAGTGCCAAACATTTTATAGAGTTCTTCCTCTAGAACTTGAGCACAATTTTCCTTTCCATCATACTCACGAAAGATATTGAAAAGATGAAGCGTATGAGACAAACTCAATTCCATATTTTTGTAGTTTTCTTTTATAAACTAAACTAGTGCTAAAACAAGAAACTAAAAGACTCGATTGCAAGATATAAAGATATACCTTCAAGCACTAATCTCCCCGGCAACGGCACCAGAAAAGAGCTTGATGTCTACTACACAACCTTCTTCTTGTAGACGTTGTTGGGCCTCCAAGTGCAGAGGTTTGTAGGACAGTAGCAAATTTCCCTCAAGTGGATGACCTAAGGTTTATCAATCCGTAGGAGGCGTAGGATGAAGATGGTCTCTCTCAACCAACCCTGCAACCAAATAACAAAGAGTCTCTTGTGTCCCCAACACACCCAATACAATGGTAAATTGTATAGGTGCACTAGTTCAGCGAAGAGATGGTGATACAAGTGTTATATGGATGGTAGATAAAGGTTTTTGTAATCTGAAAATATAAAAACAGCATGGTAACTAATGATAAAAGTGAGCGTAAATGGTATTGCAATGCGTTGAAACAAAGCCTAGGGTTCATACTTTCACTAGTGCAAGTCCTCTCAACAATAATATCATAATTTGATCACATAACTATCCCTCAACATGCAACAAAGAGTCACTCCAAAGTCACTAATAGTGAAGAACGAACGAAGAGATTATGGTAGGGTACGAAACCACCTCAAAGTTATTCTTTCCAATCAATCCATTGGGCTATTCCTATAAGTGTCACAAACAGCCCTAGAGTTCATACTAGAATAACGCCTTAAGACACAAATCAACCAAAACCCTAATGTCACCTAGATACTCCAATGTCACCTCAAGTATCCATGGGTATGATTATACGATATGTGTCACACAATCTCAGATTCATCTATTCAACCAACACATAGAACCTCAAAGAGTGCCCCAAAGTTTCTACTGGAGAATCACGACGAAAATGTGTGCCAACCCCTATGCATAGGTTCATGGGCGGAACCCGCAAGTTGATCACCAAAACATACATCAAGTGAATCATGTGGTATCACATTGTCACCACAGATATGCACGGCAAGACATACATCAAGTGTTCTCAAATCTTTAAAGACTCAATCCGATAAGATAACTTCAAAGGGGAAACTCAATCCATTACAAGAGAGTAGAGGGGGGAAGAAACATCATAGGATCCAAATATAATAGCAAAGCTCGCGATACATCAAGATCGTATCACCTCAAGAACACGAGAGAGAGAGAGAGATCAAACACATAGCTACTGGTACATACTCTCAGCCCCGAGGGAGAACTACTCCATCCTCATCATGGAGAGCACCAGGATGATGAAGATGGCCACCGGAGAGGGATTCCCCCTCCGGCAGGGTGCCGGAACGGGTCTAGATTGGTTTTCGGTGGCTACGGAGACTTCTGGCGGCGGAACTCCCGATCTATTGTGCTCCCTGATGTTTTTAGGGTATATGGAGATATATAGGCAGAAGAAGTACGTCAGGGGGGCCACGAGGGGCCCACGAGGGTGGAGGGCACGCCCAGGGTGGAGGGCGCGCCCCCTGCCTTGTGGCTTCCTCGTAGATCCCCTGACATGCACTCCAAGTCTTCTGGGCTTCTTCTGATCCAAAAATAAGTTCCGTGAAGTTTCAGGTCAATTGGACTCCGTTTGATTTTCCTTTTCTTCGATATTCTAAAACAAGGTACAAACAGAAACTGGCACTGGGCTCTGGGTTAATAGGTTAGTCCCAAAAATGATATAAAAGTGTATAATGAAGCCCAGAAACATCCAAAATAGTAGATAATATAGCATGGAGCAATCAAAAATTATAGATACATTGGAGACGTATCACCTATCTATTTACTTTTATGTTGAGTCATCACCTTCTCAAATAAGCACCAGTCTTGAGAGCACTATTGTCATCCTCATGCATTGTGCATAGTTAATGTTGAATGTATCATGACTGGATCTCTTCTATCATGAATTACACTGTTTAGTCGCTGCTTAAACTTCGGAGGTGCTCTGCATTTATATTTTGCGGTCTCAGAAAGGGCTAGCGAGATACCACTGTTGTCATATTATATCATTGATTGTTTTGACAGAGTGTTGGCATTTGAGATATCTTATTATTGCTCGCTAGTTGATTATGCTATTAATATGAGTTAATATAATCTTTAAGAGTTATTGTTGGCATGGTTAGTCATGATCTTTGCCGAAAACCTAGATGCTATTTAAGCATGTATATGTAAACAAGAACAAAAGAGTTCATAAAAGTTTTTCTTTACAACTTTCAATTTGTTAACTGAATTGCTTGAGGACAAGCAATGGGTTAAGCTTGGGGGAGTTGATACGTCTCCATCGTATCTACTTTTCCTAACACTTTTGCTCTTGTTTTGAACTCTAATTTGCATGATTTGAATGAAACTAACCCGGACTAACGCTATTTTCAGCAGAACTACCATGGTGTTGTTTTTGTGCAGAAATAAAAATTCTTGGAATTGGTTGAAACTTATTTGGATAATTATTTTGGAATAAATAAAGATTTATGGAACCAAGACCCACTGAAGGGGGCCCTAGCTGCCCTAAAGGCACCAGGGCGTGCCACCCCCCTCTGGTGCACCCTGGTGGTTAGTGGGGCCCACGAGGTTCCGCTAACCCTAATTCCAACTCTATAAATTCATATTTTTGGAGAAGAAAATAAGAGATGAAGTTTCATCGCGTTTCATGATATGGAGCCGCCGCCAGCTCCTGTTCTTCGTTGGGAGGCCAGATCTGGAGCCCGTTTGGGGCTCCGGGGAGGGGAGTCTTCGGTCTTCGTCATCACCAACCCTCCTTCATCACCAATTTCATGATGCTCTCCATCGGGAGTGAGTAATTCCTTTGTAGGCATGCAAGATGGTGAGGGGTTGGATGAGCTTCATCGTGTAATCGAGTTAGTTTTGTTAGGGCTTGATCCCTAGTATCCACTATGTTCTGAGATTGATGTTGCTATGACTTTTTTATGCTTAATGCTTGTCACTAGGGCATGAGTGCCATGATTTTAGATCTGAACCGTTTATGTTTCCACCATTATATCTATGGTCTTGATCCGATCTTCCAAGTCATATGCACCTGCTTCATGTTATGATCCGTAAACCACAGGGTGACAGTAATTAGGATACTTACCGGTTCATGTATCCACTAGGTGTTAATGCTTTGTTCCGCTTATCTATTAAAAGGTGGCCTTAATATCCCTTAGTTTCATTATGGACCCCGATGCCACGGGAGGGTAGGACAAAAGATGTCATCCAGGTTCTTTTCCATAAGCACGTATGACTATTACGGAATACATGCCTATATTATATTTATGAATTGGAGCAAGTTCTGTTGTCGCCCTAGGTTATAAATGTTATATGATGAATATTATCCAATGTAATCATCGATCCAATGCCTACGTGTTTTCACATATTGTTCTTGCTAAGTTACTATTGCTACTGCTACTATTACAACTGCTGCAAAATTGTTACTGATGTTACCGCTACTACTGTTATTGTTACTACTACTATCAAACTATCAGTTTAATCTCCATGTGAGGTTGAATTGACAACTCAACTGCTAATACTTACAAATATTCTTTGGCTCCCCTTGTGTCGAATCAATAAATTTGGTTTGAATAATGTACACTAGAAAACTATTGCGATCCACTATACTTGTGGGTTATCATCAATCCCCTTGGCTGTTACTTGTAATGATTAAATCTTGTAGTGGTAGATAGATAAATTGCAAAGATAAAATAAAGAAAATAGAAAATTGTGGCAAAGAAATTTTTAGTTTTTATATATGATAAATGTAGACCTGGGGGCCATTGTTTTCACTAGACTTCTCTCTCCAGCACATAGCATATGATGGGTGAACAAATTACTGTTGGGCAATTGATAGAAAAGAAAATAGTTATGACGATATTCAAGACAATGATCATGTATATAGGCATTACGTCTGAGACAAGTAGACTGACTCTTGCCAGCATCTACTATTATTACTCCACCAATCGACTGGTATGCAACATGCATCGATGGTATTAAGTATAAAATAGAGTAACGCCTTAAGCAATATGACATGATGTAGACAAAGTAAACCTAATCAATATGAATAAACCCCGTCGTATTATCCCTAATGGAAACAATATACAAATACGTATCTTGTCCCCTTCCGTCACTGCGATATAGTGCACCGAAGATTGAACCCATTACAAAGCACCTCTTTCAGTGAAGATAAATCAATCTAGTTGGCCAAACAAAACATATAGATCGGAGAGAAATACATAGCCACAACAATCATGCATAATATAGTTCAGAAAAGACTCCATTACTTCTCATAAATATTCAGATCATAAACCCAGAATTCATTGGATCGCAACAAACAAACCGCAAAATAAGATTGCATCGGATAGAACTCCAAGAACATCGAGGAGGATAGAACTCCAAGAACATCGGAGAGAGAGAAAGCCATCTAGCTACTAGCTATGGACCCGTATATATGTCTATGGTGAACTACTCAGGCATCATCACAATGGCAGCAAGGATAATGTAGAAGCCCTCCGTGATCGATTCCCTCTCCTACACAAAGTACCAAAAAGGCCTCCATATGGTATCATGGGAGAACAGAAACTTGCGGCGACAAAAAAAGTGTTTTGGGTGGCTCTCTTTTGGTCTCCCGATTTTAAAGAATTTATAGAGGTGGCATTAGGTCAGACGGAGTCTTGATGGGCCCACAAGGTAACAGGGCGCCCCCTGTATCTTTGCTGTATCCTTGGTTTTCTTCTGGTCTCCTCCCGAAGCTTCTAGGGTCTCTTTTGTCCAGAAAAAATCGTCAAAAAATTTCATAGAATTTGGACTCCATTTTGTACTGATTTCCAGGATTACCAAAAAACAGGCAAAACAACAACTGACACTAGGCACTGGGTTAACAGGTTAATATCAGAAAATGATATAAAATAACATATAATTGCATATAAAGCATCCAAGATTAATACTAATAGCATGTAACAATAAAAAAAATAGATACGTTGGAGACATATCAGTCATGCCTCTCGCGGAAGCAAAACCATGCCTCTCGCGGAAGGAAAAGAAAAAGAAAAAACGTTTTTTCTGTTTTCGAGAGGCACGGCTGTGCCCCTCATGAAAGCAAAATCATGCCTCTCCCGGAAGCAATATCATGCCTCTTGCGGAAAAAACATATTTTTTTCCGTTTCCAAGAGGCATGGCCATGCCTCTTGCGAAAGCAAAACCGTTCCTTTTGCGGAAGGTAAAAAACATGTTTTTTCGTTTCCGAGAGGCACGCCTCTCGCGGCAGCAAAACCGTGGCTCACATTTTTTTTCCATTTCTGAGAGGCACGACCGTGCCTCTCGCGAAAGCAAAATCATGCCTCTCGCGAAAGGACAATATAGGAAAACGTGTTTTCTCGCAAAAAAATATTTCAACTTTCTTCGTCCAAAATCTAAGAAAGGCTGGTGAAAAACAAAAAGGCAACAAAAACCCCAAAAACCGTCTCGAAAGACAGAAACGCATGCCAAAAATAAAATAAAAAAATAAATTCCGGAGGAAACCCTGATAGCGCCACACATGGTGGCTGGTGTGCTCTCAGCCCAGCCCCAAGTGATTGTTGGGAGGTTCTCAAAGGAGCGATCATTGGCTAGTTGCTCTCTTCTCGTCCAGACATCTTAGCCAGTCCTTTGATGCCAGCCGCCACACACGGTCACACACACATCTTCTTCTACCTCGCTTCCAGCACAACATCTTTCCTCCATTTCAAATCAACCTGTGTTGGATGGTTAGAAGGACAGTGATATCCTCATTCCATCAGAGTTTAAATCTAAAATTTGACATTGGTGCTTGTATTATTTCTGAATTTATTTCAGGCTTCCGGCGATGTCCGTTCAGCTGGAGAAGATGTTCCATCAACTGCGAGGCGCCGATGGTGACTTAGTAAAATCTCAAGATGCTATGCTGACTCGGTCTCTCGAAGATGCTCGTAGGTTTAGGATGTGTGTGTATGTGTTCATAGGGGTGACTAGATTCTTGTGTATGTGAGCGACTTTAATTGTACCATGTTAAAAAAAAACAATTTTCCTCCGTTCTTATGCCAGTTCGTCTCGACCTTATTGCACAACCCATCCCTGCCTGCTCACTCGCGTGGTGCTCGTGCCCTGGTGGAAGCAGGAGAGGAGCCTCCAGGCATGTATAGACGATGCACAAGCACAACAGGAGCTGCGATGCTCAGGCAACCATGTCCCCACCGCCGTCGTCATGTGAGCAGCCTTGGCAATCGAGGATAGCTGCAACAGCGTCTAGCCTGTAATAGATGATGCATGGATTCCTTTTTTTGGGTACAATTGAAATCCAGAAATGGGGAGAAAACTTGAGATTGATTTGAGTTCGGTGAATCGGGCAGCGATTTCCGATCGAACTGAACTAATTCGAACCTCGATCTGAGTCGAATGTTCTAGATCGGAGTTGGGGGCCTCTTCCAGCAAAACCGGTAGGCGTAGTTGATTTTTCCAGTAGTGTCTAATCTCGACCATAGTTTTAAATAGCCGGCTATAGCTCTGCTATAGTCCGCTATAGCCTTTTCAGCAAGGTGCCACTAAATGGTCGTCTTCACAAATAGCCCGCTTTATCTCCGCTATAGCTGATTTGGAGGCTCGCCGCTATTTTCCATAGCCCGCTATTTAAAACATTGATCTCGACTAGCTACTCTTTCAATCTTGCAGAATCGATTACGACAACACCAATGCCCAACAAGGTTCACAATTTTGTGGTATCCAGGAGGTTTGGGCGTGGGGCAATAAAATTACTTCTTACTACCCAAATCCAGAAGAAAGACCAATGCTGATAGAAAAAACCCGAAGTGTGTTGGATCTCTCTTTGAATTGTCTTATTCCATGGCCATTTACAGTTCAAACTGAATGTCACTGATAATGGGTAACATGCTTTAATGAGTTTCTGTGAGTTGGCGATTCATACATTTCATGTACTCATTAGTTTTTGCTATCGATGCCATCTTTAGGGCTTTCTACCCAAATACATGTCTGCCCATTGAAGCTACTAAGCCAATAAGCATATCTGACACCCCATAACACTGCAGCTCATCATTATTGTGTAACATATATGGGAGGATTCAGAAGAATCCAGATTTTTATAGAGGAATGAATCCATGCTTAATAGCTGCCGACCAAACTTGCTCGATGTCCATCATATCATCTCCACACTCATGGATGCCCCAACCTTCTAGTGCATGTACCATTCCAGCAATGCGCCATGCGCTCATGACCCTTCTTGGAAGCCAATTCTATTCATAAAGGGAGTAGCAACACATATTAGTGTCTATCAGATTATCTATTCTAATCTTGGATAAGAATCTGTGTATGTCAAATGTCCTATTTCGCTATCACAAAATTTACATAATCAGGCAATGAGATCATCTATTTTCGCAAAAGGCAATGAGAACATATATACTGCTAGCACCTCACAGGTATGGACGTTCTGCATTGCCTCTGGGATCTTCATTGCAGGGTTACTCAAGTAAGTGCAATCCTTGCGTATCTTCTTAAAGGGAAACTGTGATGTAGGAATAAATGTTGCTCCTCTTGGTGCCCCCATTTGTTGCTTATCATTTATGATATCTCCTATCCAGATCTGTAGCAATGAAGAAGTAATTATTGAATATATATCGCTTATCAGAGTGTTTCTTTTCTTCCTAATATGGTAGCTACATGGGTTTACAGCCTAATCGTTGTCATTTGCTGGTAGATGACCCTATAGCATAATGTTTGCTACTGTTTTCCGTAAAACAAAAAGACGGGGTGTTTTATAAGCATTCACTATATTGTCTAATATCTCTAGTAGTTATACTTAATTACATATACTCCACTTACCATATATGCACCCTAGCTAGAAAGCTTCTTGAGGGTTTTCATTCCTTTTTCTGTATAACTTTCAATTTACCTGAGGTATCTCATCACTGGAGAATTTCAGATAGGCAGTGCTGCTCTCTGCAACTCGCAATTTAAGCATGTCATATTCCTTCTTTTGGTTCATGATTACCTACACAAAATTGCGTATATTTATAGTCATTCTTTCAAGAAATGGGACCAACTCATACAAAAAGTGAGCTACTAAACGAAATCAACAAAGTAGCAAGGTGAAAGGTAGGTACCTGGACACCTCTCTCGCATAAAGCTGTAGCTGTGGCATGTGCTACCTTAGAACTGCCTCCACAGAGAAACACCCGCTTTGTATCTAAAGGGATGCTCTTGAGAACAACTGCTGTTGCTAAACCACTTCCGTCAACAAGTCGAACTCTCAATTTTGGATATTTTTGTGTAAATAATTCACCACTTCCATTGAGTTGTCTTTCCTGGGACCAAGAATGTGAGGGTTAATATATTTGCACTAATCATCTGTGTGCAAAAAGTGCATCTGACTCTTGTAGCACTTCTAGTCAAAACCGTATTAGTTCCACAAACTGGTCGGACTAATCAAAGGGTTGTCCTTCCATAGTTTTTTGCCAACATTTCTGAATGTTTTGTGACCCGATCAGCAGGGGGGGGGGGGGGGGCTAGGAAATTTAGCCATTGGGTTCACTCATTACGAGGATTCATACGAATTAACTAAATGTAAGCTCTAATTTTACACAATCTTACAACAAGAATATAACACTCAGATAATAGACATATGACATCGCCTGTTAAACTAAAAAAAGAAGAGGGTATGATATACCTGTTGGATAAATTATAAAATCACTTGTTTACCTATTATAAAAAGTGGTACTGGAATAACTTCGTAACTTGATTTCTCTGTGTTTGAAATTTTCTTCCTATCATATCCAGATCATAAGGTGACTCGTCTGAATTCATTTCTCTGTGTTTAGGCTAGTCATAGTGGGAGTAACTTAGCTAGTAATATAGCGCACTTCGAGAAAATTCTGCTTATGTGGCAAGTAATTAATGAGAGGTGGTAACATAATATGTTACTGTAACATATCGTTTTCCAAGATAACATGAGTCTACGAGCTAATAAATGAAGTCATATATGATACTACTATTATGTTACTTTGCATTATGATGGTAGTAACTTGTTACTCCCCACTATGACCAGCCTTAGATGGCTTCGGGACACCACTTGCAGTAAATTTGGTGCACTTTGCCAAAGTGTGACGGGCAATCATGACAAGCCTACATCATTATTTGAATCTAGTGATTGATTTTCTCTTTGCAAAATACCGTTCTATCGCCTAGATCACTAAAAAATCATATAAAGAAACAATAGAAAACTAGGGCAAAAAATAAAAATCATTACCGTCCAAGGCCGGCTAGATTGAAAATGCGCAAGAGGGAGTACTCCGAGATGTGGCATTGTAATCTCAGTACCTCAGATTCGAGCTACAATTCCTGGCAAGATGCATCGTTGATCTGCAATTATCTACTTGCCGCTGCTTCCGAGAGATGAGAGGAGAGAGCCGAGTTTTTTAGGGAAGACGAGATAGCCTAGTTGGGAAGGGAATCGGAAAAATTAAGGGCGTTCGGCTTTCATGCACTAATACCTCTCGTTTTTAGGGAAACTAGTACATCTCGTATATGAGAGAATAAGTCACGCAGTTCAATTCCTCAAAAAAAGAGTAACGCAGGTTTGGGCTGTGGGCACGGAGACAATTAGCTTGTGGGCTTTCGGGCCTTCTAATGGGGTCAGGTTTGATTTCTTAATGCGTTCACGCTATTAAATATCTGTACATCTATACATAGCGGACAAAAGTCGTTGGGTTCAGCTGAACCCAACAATTATACGCTGGCTCCACCGCTGCCGATCAGAAGTTAGGTGTCACGTGGAAGAATGTATGAAGAGTGAGTTTAGCACGTGGTTTCAACTTCTCTTTGAGAAATATTTCAGCACCTACCAGAATTACTGATTTCAATGATATCGGTTAGTATTTCGGCCAAAGAACCGAGATGTTCGCTCGAAATTAAAAAAAACTGAATATTTTTAAAATATTTGTATTCTTTTGTATAACTGAAATGACTGAAATATTTTGATTGAAATGTAAAGATTTTTGTGTCTACTAAAATTATTGTTATTCAGTGAAATTCATCAAAATCTCACTCAAAGTGAAAAAGGTGGTAGTTAAGAAAGAAAAGTTTTGTCAACATGCCTGATTGAAAAGTCCAAGACTGAGCACTTTGACCCCTCTTCCATCCGCATCTGATATTGCCTGCTCAATTAACCTGTTGATGGATTCCCTCTCCCTAGTCAGGCTGTACTGCAGATGGAGAAAATCCTATCAGTTTGCAACACTATGAAGGTATAGGATTCATGTAACGTGGAAAATCCATTACCTGGAAGTTGTATCTTGGTATCACCCATGTTTGCATCATGATCTTCTTCAGCTTGAGACTTTCGACGATAAACGCAGATGATCCATAAACCCATGCCAGTACCATTGATAGCCATGCCATTGGCCATATCATCCACATATACCATACATGGTTATCTGAAGGCCGAGAGGCTATAGATGCAATCCCAACCCTTAGATGATAAATCGATTGCAAGGTGGTCATATGCGTCAAGTGAACAACATCTGGTGTTTCCTCTGTTCCAATCAGTGTTCTCTCATACAGCTCGTCAGTTGACTTGTCCATTGTGTTGAATATGTAGTCATAGATTGGCATAGCCAACGAGTAGTTTGTACGAAACTTTGTATGATGGAGAGAATGATACCTATGGGGAAAATGGAAAATACCTTTGAATAATTTGGTTTGTGGTTTCTTGAAGCTATGTTAAAGATTTCAAATATGTGTTCATGTTTGCAGTATCCACTGGTAAAATTTGAGTAAGAACATAATGGACCTAAAGTCTCATCACTAACATGATTGCAAGGTTGAACTTAAAATGCTATACTTACGATGGAGTGTACATGAGATACTTGAGAGGAGGGAAACGTTGGAAGATCCACTTTGGGAGCATCTCAAAATTGCAGTGTCCCATATTATTTATGAAGTCGTTGTAAGCCAGGTATAGGACAACACCCAAGACAGAACCATATCCCATATAAATTGGTATCAGCATGGGGATCGAAAATAACAGGAAGTAAGCTAAGGTTTCAACAAATGGATGGATGACAGCTGCCAATCATATGGTAAAATTTCATTAGATTTAAAGCTTCATATATACCAAATCAAGATGCTTTATGCAAAACACAACACTAATTGTTAACGCAGCAATCACTTAGAGATTTGTTAAGCAATAGAACATGTAGAGAAATCTGAACTAGATTATTTTTGGAAGGACCAAGATGGTAAACACCTCATTTCTGAATAGTATTTTTGGTCTCAGAATGTTATCCTGATTCTTCTATTTTTTATTTTGGACATATCTATGCTTTGAATTTCTTATACTCCTGGGATCAGAATGGATATTGTAACTCCAACCAACGAGACTTTGATGCATGTACAGATGCTTTCAGATGTCATTTATATCTAGTGGTTATTATCTTAAAAAGGTCTGATGTCAGTTTTTAAACATGCCAAATTGAACGTTTTTATGGCAAATTACGTGACACGAGCCTGGCAATTTCCTTCAGCAAGCATGGCAACTCCTGGCATGTTCAGTTTTTTTCCAGGATTTGTCATGCTCGCTGAAGGGAATAGCTAGCTATGCTTGCAATACGGTAATTCGACATAAAAAATGTTTAATTTCCCATGCGTAAAAATCTGACATCATATTTTTAGCATTTCTGTAAAAAAAAGTCTAGTGGTTTTTGGCAGTTTTAGAACACAAATTGGTTGCAATATCTATATATCTTTTACAGACAAACTACACTACAAGTCATTAATTGCTATTTTCTGTACAAGTGTGCTTCCACGTCATCCAAATTGTTTTAGCCACATAAGAGTCTCTGTACCATGCAACATGCATATATCGTGGGATTTTTAGTGCTGCCGCATTTCATTCATGACATAGTTCGACTCTTTCTTTTCCTTTTTTTTCGCATTTTTGTTTCTTCTGAGCACAGTTTAAATCTTAAAGGTGAATCTGTATTGTGTACAATATTTAGAAATCTAGACACTTGTGAACTCAACCCGAAGCAAGTATAATCTAGACACTTGTGAAGTTAATGCCACTAGTAATGAAATGATTTTTTTGTGCGATCCTTTTTTGTGAACTTAACACAATGATTTTTTTTATCCGAAGCAAGCATAATGTAGACACTTGTGAACTTAATGCCACTAGTAATGAAATGATTTTTTGGTGCGATCCTTGTTTGTGAATAAGTTGGTGGCGTTATGCATTGTTGTATTAACCCTCTCATCTCTGAATGAGGTTACTTACCTGTTATAGGCTCTGTGACGATGGAGGCATGGTGGTGGGAGTGGTAGCGGGAGTAGAGGAAATGGTGGTGTAGCGCCCTGTGGAACCAGTAGTAGATAAACTCAACAGGTCCTACGTGAAGCAACGCCATGATGATAGCTCCCTTTGCTTCCCACATTGGCATGAGTCTGACACTCGGGATGGCCGCATAGGCCACGTAGAAAAACAGCGTAGCAAGGATGGCCTGGTCATCCCTGTACATAATGGTAAGGATAACTTATTAGCATTACACGGAACATATCATCTTTTAGATTTCAGGTAATTTGAGTGTGATAGAAGTGAATATATAGCAGGCTGTGAATATATATCACTTACCAGGATCTCTCCCGGTCGACCTGGTCGAATTCAAGGCTGCGGTCCACAATGATGTGCTTCCTCCGTGCGGTCTGGTGGCGAGACAAGCTGATCCAGATCTGGTTGTGGAACAACCTCAGAAGCAGAGCTGGTAACATGGCGGCGTATACTAGGTTCATGTCTCCCCACCCCTTGGTGCCCACACTGTGCGCAGTGTGCAACGCCGCGGGCGCCAAGACCAGGTACTACATATGTGCGGTGCATGGTTAGAATATCATGTGACATTGATGAATGGAAAATTGGGAGTTAATCAGCGGCATATAGCATGTGGCAATTAGATCTGTGACCGTTTGGAAGTTGCCGTGGCTTTAAGTTTGCAAACGTCTTGGTTTTGAAGTGAAAAGGAGGTTTGTGTATGTCATTCTACTTGAAAAATAAAGCTACTGCAGGCAATTCATATCAGGATCGCAAGGCCAAGGAACAAAGACAGTTTAAGGTTTCATGAGAAGGACTTGAGCTGCCCAGCAATACATGCATCGGTATGATTTGATTGCTGCTATCAGAGATTTTACAGGCACATATGTTATTGTATTCAGGTTGCTGTCCACAGTGCAAAGAAGCAAGGAATTTGTCAAAGGTCCCTTTCCTCTCTATCTCTATTTCTTGTGTTTTCTAAAATGAATCAGTACAAAATAGAATGGTACTTCCTCTGTATCAAAATGTAATGCTTTTTTTTTAGATTGAGACTCAAATACCGTCTTACATTTTGGCACTGAGGGAGTACCTCATAAAAAATAAAAAATAAATAAAAATTTGAACTAAAACCATGACACTTAATTTGGATCGGAGGGAGTACTACTGTTTACTTCCATCGTTTTCTTGAAGCAACATTTCTGGAACATGTGAAAACTGAAAAGTACTCGGTGAATTGGCAAGATGAGACTGGAACGCTTATGCTAGAATTTAATACTCTATTTGCAACTTTAAATACAGGTAATTATAATTAATTGATAACACAAGTGTTCACTGCAACATGCAACTCTTCATGTAATTCCGGTTCCACTTGACATTACGATGCATATAAAACTTTCTTTAATTTAATGTTGCCTTTTCTCAAGGATATATATTCGAGAGAGAGAGAGAGAGAGAGAGGATGTTACTCAATATATGAACATGAATTTAGATAGATAAAATAAAACGTCACGTCCTACCTTTTGGAACCCACAACTAATATCAGAGAGACAAAATATAACATACCTTGAAGCTGCCCATCCAATGCCATGGCCATTCGGTCAAAGGGCCGGGCCGTGTTGCCATGGTGATGGATGAGCGATGAATTTTCTCTCTTCCAAGGTAAGCAGCTACTTCAGCAAGCAAGCTCTGGTAAGAACATCAAGCTCCGGTTGAATTTATATATGCATGGATGGCTGGATATTACAATACGGTTTCACAATATTCTGGTAAGAAGACTTATTTTCCATGTGCACTCCTTTTTTTTCATGTGCCCATGCGTGTTTGCTTTTCCATTACCAGTCTTCATTTATTCACAGTATCCACTTCCCCAACTGTATTTTTCAGTGGCTTGACCTTCCAGGGTACACTCTGGACAGAAGTACTCAAATCCAAGTCATCAAAAACATGCTTTTTACGACATTTTTTTTGAAACGCGGTCCCTTAGGACCCGATTCATTAAATAAGTTTGAAGAGAATTGCCCGGTTAATAAACGGAAAACCGGGCGAAAATCGTCACAACTGGCCTGCAGAAACAAGGCACACAGGGCGACCTGGCAATCCACACAAGAACGCACACACGCCGAGGGGAAGCGTCGAGGCTTGCGCCGGCCGATGCCAAATAGTCAACCACACGCGCCGGTGACCAGGCAGCTCCGACTCTGTCGACGAGCATTGCAGGAGAAAGCGTTGGGCTTGCGCCGAGCCAGCGCCAGAGCGGCGACTCCTCGAACACGCCGGAAGAGACCGACTACCAAGAACCATCAGCAAACCTGACTCCGCCCGAAGCCGCCATCGTTGCCACAAACAGGAAGCTGCGCAACATCCGCATTGCCAGACGGGCACCTGCCGACCACAATGCCGCGAGCGTCCAGCCCATGAAGCACGCAACCGGGATCCGAAGCTCTTCAAGGCGACGCCCCAAAGAGGGAAGCGGCGATGTCGACGCCGTCGCCCGACCCAACCGGGCCTTAGGCTTTCACCCGAAGAGCAAGATCCGAGGGTGTAAGAGGATGCCGGACTCCACAACGACGCCTCCAAGGAGGTTAAACGGCGTCCACAGACGTCGACGCCGCCGGCCGGCAAGACCAGCCAAGCTTTCGCCCGGAGTATCCCAAACACCACCAACACCCTCACGCACTGCACCTTCGCTGACCCGCCCACCTCTCGCAGTGCCACCGCGTCAGCAGCACCAGAGAGCCACCAAGCACTTCACCTCCCCGCCGGTCAAGAAGACGCAGACGGGCCAGATCGGGCCGATCCGGCATCCCACCAACGCAGTGCTGAGCAGGAGCCACCCGAGTCCAGCACGCCACCGGCCCGACCAGGGACACGCCCCACAAGGCAGGCGAGGGGGCCGAGCCCGCCCCGACCGCCGGAGAGGAGCAGCTGGCCGAAGACCAGTCGCCCGTCCACGACGCAGCCCGCGACCGCCACCCGCGAGAGCCGCTGCCAGGGAGCCGTCCCGTCGGAGAAGAAGCCCAGAGGTCCACCGGCGACGCAGGCGAAGCCCTCGAACGGATCCAACACTCGACGCGGAAAGGGGATCGAGCCTCCCCGCCCCGAGATCCCGTGGTCTGGCGAGAGGAAGCCGACCCCGCCGCCGCCGTCCGCCGCCCGGGCTTAGCCCGGCGGCCTCCTCCGGCGGCGGCGAGGGGAGGAAGGGGGGCGGGAGGGCGGCCTGGCGGCGCGGGCTGGGATCCGCCTGTGTCGCCTCAGCCGCCGGGACGACGCGGGGGCATAGAGTTATGCTTCATCTTTTCCATATCTCGTTTGGTTCTCTGATCACATAAAATATATTGTTGCTATGCTAGTGGCATTTGTGTTACTTAAGTGAATGTTTTTATCTCCGATTTGGTTTACTACTCAGCACCCCATGCGTGTACAAAGTTTAGAAAGTATAAGTGCATATAATTGTTCTATACGAAAATAAATGAGACCCATTTTATGTGATAATTTGTAAGAGTTGGAATGTAGGAAAACAAATTATGTGATTTTGTGAGATTGCATCTTTAGAGGATGTTTGGATTGAGAGATTGTAGGTAACAAGATTTACATAAACGTGATTTCGTTTGTAACTCCCAAAGAACAAGTTTGGGTTATCTAACTAAATCATCGATAAGTATGACCGAGTTTTCTAAAAGCTCCACAACTAGCTTTTGCATGGAGACAATGGTGTTGTCAAGCTTGATGTATTGAAAACGCGACGTTCACTACTAGAAAAAAGGTTGTTAGTGGGGCATCTATTTTGGCTATTAATGGCGCACTATAGGTGCGTCATTATTACCACGCCACTAGTAACAAATACTAATGGCACACCTCTGGTGCGCCATTAGTATTGCAGGTAACAGTGATGCACCTTGTAGTGCGCCATTACTATTGTTACAGGTGTGCCACTGGTAACTTTTTTTTTGATTTTTTTTGAATTTTGAAGGCGGGAAAATAGTAGTGGCGCACCGTCTAACCCCCACCGTGCGCAATTACTATTTTTGAATTTTGAATTTGGATCTAGATCGCAATTTTTTTACCCTTTTTTGCTTTTTTTTTGCATGATATTTTTTCAAATTTTGTTCTCGTTTTTGGATCTTGTACGTTCTTTTGCCGGAGAGGAGTTCGCCGGAGAGAGGCTCGCATACATCGTCGGGGAGGAGGAGGAGGAGAAGGTCACCGGAGAGGAGCTCGCCTACATCATCGGAGAGGAGGAGGAAGCCGTCGGAGAGGAGTTCACCGGAGAGGAGGGAGGAGAAACCATGAGAGGAGGGGAGGAGAGGAGGGAGGAGGAGCTCACCGGAGAGGAGGGAGGAGGAGCTCACCGGAGAGGAGGGAGGAGGAGCTCACCGGAGGGGGAGGAGAAACCGTGAGGGGAGGGGAGAAGAGGAGGGAGGAGGAGCTCACCGGAGAGGGGGGAGGAGAAACTGTGAGGGGAGGGGAGAAGAGGAGGGAGGAGGAGGTCGCCGGAGAGGAGGAGGAGGAGGAGGTCGCCGGAGAAGAGGAGGGGAGTATGGTGGAGGAGAGGAGGGGAGATGGAGTGGAGGAGAGGAGGAGATGTAGTGGAGAAGAAAAATGAAGAGGTAAGGAGGAGAGGACCCCGCCCAGCCATATATATGGCATAGTAATGGCGCACCGTGGGCAGGTGCGCCATTACTAACTTTTTTATTTTTTTTATTTTTGAATTTTGAAGGCGGGAAGATAGTAATGGCGCATCTTGGGTAGGTGCGCCATTACTAACTTTTTTTATTTATTTTTATTTATTTTGAATTTTGAAGGCGGGAAGATAGTAATGGCGCACCTTGGGCAGGTGCGCCATTACTAACTTTTTTATTTTTTTTATTTTTTTTAATTTTAAAGGCGGGAAGATAGTAATGGCCCATCTTGGGCAGGTGCGCCATTACTAACTTTTTTTAATTATTTTGATATAGTTTGAATTTTGAAGGCGGGAAGATAGTAATGGCGCATCATGGGCAGGTGCGTCATTACTGAGTTTGATTTTTTTTTTAAAAAAATTTGCCTCTCCAGATTTTGAAAGCCCTGTAACTTTTTTTATTACGTTTTTGAGGATTCTAAAAATCTTCAATAGGGTTCCCCCAGTTGAATTCGGATGTAACTTTTCGAGTAGATGATTTTTCATATATATAACTTTTTCATCGAAGGTTGTATGCAAAAGTTACAGCCATTTTACCGAAACACGGCGGCCTTTTGCAAAAAAATTCAAAATTCATGTTTGTTAATTTTCCTAACAACTAGAACACATAACACATGGGCACCTATTTTTTTTGAATTTTTTTGAATCTTTTATCATTTTCTTTTATTTTTTAAAAAACCTAAAAGGTGATCCAGGGGCGGAGGGGTGTGTGTTTGTGTGTTTGAGACATAGCAATGTAGCATAGCAGTGGCGCACCTAGGTGTGGTGCGCCATTGCTATGTTTGGAGGGGGGATGGATCCAAAAAAATAGCAATGGCGCATTGCTCATGTGATGCGCCATTAGTAAAAACATAGCAATGACGCACCTGATTCTGGTGCGCCACTGCAATGATGCACCATGTATGTGGTGCGTCACTGCCATGGTGCGTCATTAATGTCCATATTAGTTATAGCCGTTTTTCTAGCAGTGGTTGGAGCTAGGCTGGTACTCAACGACAACGAACTGCAACAAGAATTGGCTCTGCGTGCTTGGCATGGCCACTACTGGACTCGTGGTGCTCGTGTTCGATATCAGCATGCCTAGATTGGCCATGGCTAACACCGCCTCTAGTGATGTCCTACCCTATACCGGCATGCCCCCGCCCATGCTACATCGCTATCATTGCTGCTTCTACCTACTGCATGTGCATAGTGTCCAGCCCTTTCACCGGGCCAAGCTAACCACCCGAGCCGAATATTCAAGACGACCATTGCGCCACCCTATGGAGCTTGGGAAAGATATCTAACGGGCATGGGTGCTACATATGTGGCCAACCCACCTTGGGTCAGTCCAGCTGATGTAACCCTAGCCTTACCGAATATATAAGGCATTCTATGGAGGGTACGAAGTCATAAAACATATGCTATATCATTATAGGGTTAGAGTTCTCACCTACCTCCATTTTCTTCCTCTCAGTTGTCAGACAGAGTGCTTGTAACCCAAGAAACCGATCTCTCTAGTAATCCTCCTGATCGCCGGTGAGTACTTGGGCAATCCAACCACAAATTGCTGTAATAAGGTCTTACCTCCTCTCGGAGAGCCACCGACAGTTGACGCGCCAGTAGAGATGGTGCGCTCGGATCCGCTGATCGGATGTAGATGGCCACTCCAACCCAGAATATTAGTGGCTTCTCATCGGGCCGGGATCTCTCCCTTAGTTCCCTGCACTTCGTCCTCGACGGGGCGGAGAGACGAATCCTCACTACTTTCTTTGCTAGGGAACAAATCTTCAAGTTCAAGTGTCGGATTTTCCGTATGACGACTTTGGCAAGTTGCATGTGTATAAGAATGCCTCTTGTCACACAACAATCCAGAATCTCATCCCTAAACCGGCGACGAGCTTTTGGGATGAGTGCCCTCAGGGAAGGAGAGCTCTGCATCCCCCAACCAAATACTAGGAGGCTCCAATGAATCAGGACGCATTGTGTTACATCATAGTGGCACCACCCTAGGAGGAGGATGTCTCCCCCATGGCCCGAGATCTCTACTCGGCACAAGCGAATGTTGATTGCTCCTTGGGTATCACGTTGGTGGCATTCCTCCGGCACCTCACGACAAAGGGATCCATGTCAACGGAAGTGACATACCTACGATCCGGTTTTAGATGTAGATGTAGCCTTCTTCCCCAAAGACCCTAGAATTTATTGAATCTAGGTAGTGATGATCGTTCGCAAGGAAATATTTGCAAGTACTTGTCATCTCAAAATGCTTTAGTTCCTTGAACAAACTGGAGAGGCGATTAAAATACAATAATAAAGTAATAGGATAGGGCTTAAGTTTTCACCTGCAGCCGTGTACATCTGCTAGGGAGACAATCTAGAGAAATCAACCTAGCAATGGTACAACATTACATATATCTTGTGCATGAATTATGCGGGAGATGTGTCCTAATAACCCCACGGCTAGCTGCCGCCGAGCCGTGGTACTATAGTCCATCCAAGGACTTATCTAACTTACGTGGTCAGCTCAGATATTAAGGATAACGACACCAATGCAGTAGGCATTTTTTGTATGACTAGACCATATCTACCCCAGAGACTTGATTTTGGTCACCGTACTAATCTTAGTGCCATCGACGTTTAGCATAGCTTCCTGCTCCACTCAGCACTTTACCTCTCCTTGTTCCAATCTTCAGTATCTCAGGTACCTGCGATCCTAGGGATCAAGGTCGAGACAAGATACAAAATCATTGAACAACACATAGAAAGAATGTCCTCTCAAAAAGTAAACTGACATTCCCTTTATGGGCGTACATCGGGCTGTGAGGCTATGTCTTAGCCGTTAGCCCGTGGACACTACTCACACATCATGAATAAATCATAAAGAATTGATCACTATACTAGTATAGGACACCCTAACCAGCAACGTGCATAAGTGTCTACTAGCAGTGTTTCGCTGGCACACTGCTACTACTACACTGCTGGTAACTGGATACTAGTGGCGCACCCTGTGAACACCGCTGGTAATGCAGCTACTAGAAGTGTCCGCTCCACGAATGCCGCCGTTAGGTCCGAACTAGCACCGTTCGTCATGTTTGAACGCGACATGCAATTTAGCAACAAGCTGCGTTCAAGATTGCAGGGCGCCGCTAATTTGTCAGCACGTTGGTTACGTTCATGCTTTTGCGCCCGCTGCTAGTATATTTTGGAGGCCAAAATTTGTCTGCCACTGCAACATTTGCCATTGTGGTAGCATTTACACATTTTTTGTCACATACTTTCTCTGTGAAAAAAAATAAGACTTTTGCAGACTTATGTCAAGTCTCTAAAACGTCTTATATTTGTTTACAAAGGTTGTGTCTATCATATGAAAATAATTCTTTAAGTAATTAAAGTATTGAATTCACACATTACATAAGGCATCGATATGTGGTTGAATTATAAGTATGCATTTGACTGCGGCGGCTTTGCATGGGGCAGCGGCCCGGCGTCGTTGAAGTTGCTATTGACGAATCTTTGACGTTCGGTAATGAAGAGAGCAAATATCAGCTTGAATCACCCATATCAAAGATATATAGCAACATATAGGAAGTAAGGTTACTCGTGTAAAGATAATTGCTAACTTCCAGCATGCATCATAAAGACTTAATTGTAGCAACTACATGAAAGGTATGGTAAGTATAGCTACACGGTCAAGTTAGGAACAATGTTTGATCTATTTTTAAACACAACATCACGTGTTCACTGCTTCCGGGAAGGAATGTAGCAATGAAGGTGCTCCTGAAGGGTTGATACGCCACCGCCGTAGAAGATCCCTGTCTCACCGTAGACGTCCTTGTTGATGATTTTGACGAGTGTCTATTGGATCTGTTTGAAATCGACTCTGGAGTCATCACGTGTGAGAGCGGCAAGGGATTGAACCCCATTTGGTGGCGCCATCCTTCGGTGGGAAAAGGTCCTATGATCCCTGTGAATTCTTACATGTGGTACATGACGTACCAAGGGGAAATCCTTGCGTCTTCAGGCTGTTGAATGCAACATAAGGTTGTGTTGTGGCCGTACCGCACAATGCCTTCATTGTTTCTCTTTCTTCCATGCCATCGAACATGTTTAGAGCTTCATCTATTCAGTTCGTTGTAGTTTCTCTTGAATGCTTTATTCAAATCCAAGAATAAGGATGAGGCAGTCTTTGGGAATATAACAATGAGGATCTAGTGGAAGTCGTTGCGATAATAGTACACCACACCAGTCATTGTCAACCTTAGTAAGATGGAAGTAAAATAGAAATATGTGGAGTTTATTCAGATTGGTGGAGGCTGACTGTTCGGTTGGCTGCATGGAAGACTTTTCCTGCATGTAGCTCGGCTATACTCCTTCAACATTTTCAGGACCAAGGTGTTCTACTTTACCTCGGATGCAGTCCGGTGTAGAAACTTGGTTGCAAGAAGACACTGATGGTGGAAAGTTGTTGTTGAACTAGTTTCAAGACCAGCGACCAAAGACAACCAGAAACTCGGATAAGACGAGGTGCAGCTAGACTTCAAGATCGGTTCATGGGCTACTTATAGTGTCCGGGCTATGGGGCCTCTCACCATGTCAACTCCCTGGACTGGCGGGCCGGGCCGAGGACCCAGAGATCAGGATCCATCCGGGGCCACTTTGGGTGGCCCATGACACATACAAGGAAGATTCCAGAAGCCTTGCCGTTTGGGACAAGAACTCCTTATCCGTGGATGACTCCTCTCCACTAGACAAGAACAATCTCGTGGTAGACACTATAGTATGTACTATACCCCAACACAATACAACACCAAGCAAGACATAGGGTTTATCTCCTCGTAGAGCCCAGAGCTGGGTAAAATTAGGCCCGTCACCGGCTTCATGGTCGTGGCGAGGCATCGTAGCATTGGGTGAGGAGGCGAGGCGCGTTGGCTGTCTAAGTTCGACAGCAGGAGCGAGCTATGTGGGATATCGATGGGGAGAGGAGTCGCATTTGTAGGAGCGGTGGGGTGGGGGTGGGAGGGGGGTAGGTGGCCGATAGGTGCCCGGCACTATGCCGCCATTAATGGCTACTGGCAACGGAATCCGCCCGACCACGAGGTGCGATGACGAGACGGCGTCATTGTGTGTGAGCAAGGGTATGCAGTCAAAGGCTGGCAGCTGTAATTACGCCATGTAAATACTTGGTGGGACATAGTGTACAAGCGCGGCGCACGGCTTACATGCCGCCCATCACGGTGGCGTCAACATGGACAAGCACGGCGACATGGCCCGGGTGATTGCCGTGTGCTCCAAGTACACACTCAGATTTCTCCTAAATACATCGAGTCTTTTTCTATACAACGAGCGTTTTTGTGCCGTGTCACGCCGTACGTGGAGGTATGCCCAGGTCCAGGGGTCATTGCCGTGTGCCGCACCATTGATACACGGCTTACAGATGTGTAAGCCGGTCGGCCGATAATATACACTCGGCATATGGAGAAACACAAGGCAACATATGTTTTTCTAGTAGTGTGAGATCATCCTAGGGTTCATCCGCTCTTCTCATGAAAGCTTCAAGAACGAGGAAGAACAACAGAGGGGATCGGGGGAAGTTGGGGGTTAGGGTGGTGCGACGATGGGGATCTGAGGTTGAAGAGGTTTTTCGGGCACCCTCGATGAAATTCAGGTCTCGCTTGAGCGCCGCGGTGGTGTCGCGTGTGTTCGGGATCTTGGGTTGCCAGAATGAATGCTTTTGTTCAGTCTATAAAACGGCTCGCCCCAAACGCCTTGTTCGGTATCCTGGGTGCTCCTATCGAATGTTCAGCAGATATAGATACCAGGGTCCATTTTTTAGGGAGTTAAATTTAAGAGTTCGGCTAGGAACTCTTCTTTTTTGACAGATTAAATGTAAGGAGTTAAAGTATAATTGATCATATAAAAAAAGACTGATTTTTTAGAGATTGAGTAGAGATGCTCTAAGTTCGGCACAACACAGTCAAGTAGCCCCGTGTTCCTCAACTATGAACTCTGAATTTCTGAACCACCTTGATCAGAGGGAACACCAGCACCGATCTTGTCACTCCCGTGAGTTCGCCCGCGTTTCCCTCAACGGCTTGATCCTCCTAAAGATGGCTCTGTGCTGCAAATTCCGCTTCAGGAGGTTCATGTCTTTGAAGGAGTCCGGGAAGAGACAGGTGAACCACCACTGGAGGCGGTGCGCGAAGTTGGGGATGCACAGCGTCCCGTGCCCGATCCAGCGCACTGCCGCTCGTGCGTAGGTGTCCGGGCTAAGCACCCACGGCCGAACAAAGAAGCTGTTCTTCACGGCACTCGACACCATGTTCGTCTCCACCACGAATGGGATCTGCAAACATGACACTACCAAAGGTAATCTGGTGACACGATGGATGTGAGCGCCACGCACTGATTACGTACCTGACATTGCACATCGATGCCTGCGCTCTGGTACTCCACGGAGAGGCTCCTGGAGAACTCTGCAATGTACCGTTTAGTGGCGACGTAGACAGAGTAAAGAGGGTGGGAGGGAAGGACTGATCCTGAGCCCGAGCCGATGTTCACGACTGCACCCCTGCCCCGGCGCACCATCCCTGGCAGCACCTCCGCTGTCACCTCCGTTAGCGCCAGTACGTTCACGCGTATCATCCTCACCCACGCTTCCACGTCCACCTCGTGGAGGTACACCGCGCCCGGCTTCGCCACCCCGGCGTTGTTCACCAGCATCCCTACATTCAGTCCCGCGATGGCCTCCCGGAGGCGACTCATCGCCTCGTCGCCTGCAGAAGATCGAACGATATGAGACGACCGGTCTGTGATCTGACGGGCACACACTCTATACTATTCGTACTGATTTTTACTCGTTTGCTATTGGCAAGTTGTCTATATTTGCAACTCGCGTCAGTGGATTCGGGGAACGCAACCCCCCGCGATAGAGAAGGAGCGACCGGCATAGCGGCATTTGCTAACGATTTTGTCGCATTTTTAGTTATGGGTGATGACAGTTTGTTCAGAGCGACATGACACTTTCTGTCAGAGAAGGAAATTTTTTGCTTATAACTTCCACCATTTAATCTTATCTCACAACTAAAACTGCCACTAAAAGGGGTTCGTTTGTCACCCATTTGCCAGCGAACGGTCGCCAGATAGGATTTCCATACTTTAATACCTTGCGCAGTGGATGCGAGGGAGAAATCGAACAACACGGTCTTGGTCTGCATTGCGTATGTCCTAGAGATCGTTTCGGAGATGTCGCGGAGTCTGGCGGGGTTACGACCGACGAGGACAAGATTGAGGCCAGACCGTGCGAGCTCCAGGGACATGGCACGTCCGATGCCTGATGTTGGCCCGGTGACGACAGCCCAGGCTCCACGCCATCCTCCAACAGCTTTGCCTCATCTTTAATTTACTTGTCCACGCCATCCTCCTTTGCCTCATCTTTACTTGTCCACGCCCATTTGAAAGCAACAGAGACGGTGATATCATTTATTCACGTACTAAGGGCAATTCTAACCGAATCCTCTAAAACTGAAGAAGTATTTTTACTCCACTAAGTATTAGACGGACCTAGCTGATCCCCTAAATATAATGGAGTAAAACAATTATTTTATTTTCATTTCTCGCTATTAATAAATCGATATATCCTTCTTTCCAATGCCAAAATTTACATCCATCCTACACATAAATTTGAGCAATCAATGAGCTACAAACGGCGCCAAATCCAAAATACAACTGAATCAAAAGAAGCACTCACCCCATCTTTTTTGCACTTGAAGAACACCTATCGGGGGTGTTCACCCCATCTTTTTTGCACTTGAAGAACACCCATCCGGGGTGTTCTGGCGTGATGGAAACGCGGCACACCACCTGCACGGGCAGTCGTAGCACTTTGACCGGCAATGAGGAGCCGACGAGCAGGTAGTGCCAAGCCCGGCCGACAGTCGGGCGTGTCTTTACCGGCGAACCTCCAACAAGTGAGAGCCGTGTGGCTACAGGCGAAGGCCATACCTGCATGCGATGCAGAGGCATTGTCAGGCTGTGTGGTTCAGTAACCGGCCAATCCATGGCAAAGGCCTCGTTGCCGGCGATGGTAGCAATAGATCTACCGATTCTGCACTGGTGATGGCGCGAGAGAGACACAAATCTGAGGGCAAGGACCATGGTGGGGCCTATGGATCGTCCATGGCGGCGGGGGTGCGCAGGATGGCATCGGCGTAGATGCGGCGTTGGAGCTGGATGGGTGAGGCATCATAGGGTAGAAGATTTTTTCCTCCAAGCAGTAGCTTCCGAGCAAATTTGGGCGCGGGATAGACGCCGGAGGATAAAATATCCTCTGCTATTCAGTTCAGGGGATCTGTTGGGTGCTGGTTACTGGAGAAAAATGAAGTTTATCCTCCTCTAACGTCAGATAGGAAATCGGTTAGAGTTGGCCTAAGCTCCCTTAGATTTGAAGCCTCCTGACACATCTTGGGCCCATTTTCTAAATTATGGAAGATCTTCTGATTTAGCTAAAATTTTCAACTATAAAACAATAGTTTTAGCTAGCAGTAGAGCGGGCGAAAAGAAAAAATAAGTGAGCGGAGCAACGAGCCAAGCTAAGCGATCAAGATCTTCATAGGTCGCCCATGCATGTGAGCATTATCCACAATTTTATTGTGGAATAGGATTTCTCAAGGGTTCACACAACCACCAGCTGTTAATATCGACATCGAGGTCGAAAAGTGTAAGGACATCACAAAAACACATCTAACAACTTCACTCTCTTGCGAGTACAAATACCATCTTCAATGAGCACCCCTCGAAAGCAAAAGATGGAGGCCGCCTTGAAAGCCGCCTCAGACATATAGGAAGTTTCTTAACCCTGATCTTGCTCCTGCTAGCTAGTGCATGGTGCTAAAGAGCGTAGATGCACAAGCCTTGCTTATGCCCATGCTTGTATTTATTAGTTACGGACGGCAGGATGGTTAACGGATAGCCAGTAGAAGAGTTCATGAGAATTCAAGAGTTCAAGTACAATAGAGACACAGCACGCACGGCTCAACATTCTCTAAAACCTATGCTCGTGTCAAGTTGCTACGGCACACGCCTACCATCCTCCAACAGGTTTGCCTCATCCTTGCTCATTGCAGCAACAAAGACGTACGGTGATAGCAACTTGTCAGGAGCAGCCGTGAGAATGAAGGCAGAATAGGACAACGATGATCGCCAACAACACATCGGTGACCTGGGCTAGCGCCAAATTTTGCATTTCTTCTAAATAAATGTCTGGTTTGTAACGGAGGGAGTATTCAAGACGAAAGATTGAAGGCATATTGAAACCCACACTGCAGGAAAAACATTGTAAGCCGTGTATGTTTCAGAGAATGGCGTTTTGGTGACCGAGCTCCATGGAGGCCTTTGTTTTTGAAAATTTTAAATTCAAACTTCTATGTTACAAAACATTTTGAAAAAAATTATGCATGTATGTAAGGATGTAACCCACATGTGTGTAAAATTTCATGATAAAATACATTGAAATGCGACCTATACAAAGAAGACGAATTCATGGCCTGAGAGGATGAATAGTATCATGTATTAAACAGCCCTAGATTTGTCTTTTTTGCACAGCCCTCATTTCAACGTGTTTTGCCCTGAAATTCTACACACATGTGTGTTATGCCTTCATGTATATCTGTAATTTTTTTAGAACTTTTTGAAATGTAAAAATATAAATTTTGAAGAAATTTGAATTTTGAATCTGAAGACCTCCAGTGAGCTCGATCACCAAAGGCATTTTCCGGTATGTTTCATACATGATAAAAGACATTTCAAACCAGGCAAACAGTACACCGAGTGTTACACTCGACGTACAACACACAGCTTACATTTGATCGGCTTAGCGCCGATAAGCTAAGTTAAGTGTCAGTTATCGGGCACTCGGCTTACGCATAAACCGAGTATTATGCGCTGGCACACGGCAACAAGAGCGAGATCACGGTCGGCCGCACTAATGAACGCCACGTGGGATGGCCATAAGCTGAGTATATGCTAAGCTCGTGTGCCTTCAAGAACAAACGGCGTACATATAAGCCGTGTATGTCCATAAGTCTAGTACACAAAGCATACACGGCTTCTGCGTGTTAGAAGTATAAATGTAATTAGCTAGAAATAAGGAGATACAGATAGACTTAGTTTAGACACACAATATTTTGCCTTGTACTTCAAGCCTCTTCCACGTTGTACTTTATATATATCCCTACGAGGGACAGATCATGAGATCAATACAACACATAACTTTAGGGTTTTATATTTTTCATACGGTATTAGAGCGGTTTGTCCAACGACGTCGATCCTAGATTCTTCCACTACTTCCGCAGCGCGCCGCCCCCGGAGAGATTAATCTCCTCTTCCAGGGGGCGTGGCACCCGGGAAATCAAAGATTAGACTGGTCTTGTAGTTTAGATCCAATTTTGGTTTTTAAAATCCAATTAGATTAGTTTTCCATAGCCTTCAAATAAACCTATTGATCTACCCCATTATCCGGCGAAAATCTTCAGCAAAAGTAAATGCTTCGGCGGCCCGGTGCCAACGACCTCCGACGCAACTTCAAGCCAGCAACCATGGACGTGGGGTACCATGTGCTGCTGCTCCGAGCCATGCGCCGCAGATAGCGCACACCACCTGCCGACAAACAGCGGATCGATCCCTCGGCTACGACGTCAACAACGCCACGGATCGATCTATTATGAGCGGCACGGTGCCCTCCTCAATTTGGCCACGCGCACAGATGTCAACACCATCGTGCGAGTGTGATCCAGAACAGCGGCCGCCGGCTCCTCCAAGAGGCATGCGATCCGATCTTCATCAACCGCACATCACCTTGCCCCTCGACATCAAGCTTCACCAAAGGTTCGTCCAGCCATCTGTAAGTACGTCCATGCAAAGCAAGCTTGCATGCACACATATCCATCCACGAATCATGCACCTGGCCATGCAAACCAATCTCGTGCAAGGAGATGCATGCAGCAAAACCTGGACTCCAACACGTGCCTCCTCATGCCCACACAAGCCATCGCCGCCAACCGCCAGCTGCACCTCCGGTCGCGCATACGCGGGCATCGACCCCGGGAGGGCCGCGTGCCTGAGCGACACACCAGCCGCCAACCGGCGCCTGTATCAAGCGATCTACATCAAGTCTGATTTCTGCAGAAACACCGAACCAATCTGCATCAACGCCGACATCTTCCGAACCGAGCGACACCAAGCTGTAGGACTTCAGCGTGCCTGAGAAAAAAATATCTTCATCGAGCACATCTACAGAAGCGATCTCAACATGCACCATCCACACATCAGACCGGTGTGGAACGAGATGCAATCTTCATCGACTTTTTTGGCACGACACGGTATCGACACTTAGTCATCACAAGGGATACCTTCAAGCGACACATTATCATCGACACAGTCGCTGCGGCGCCATCGCCGACACTTCATCACCAAGGTCTTCACCAACATCTTCGTCAACACATCGTCGATGCCTTGTCCACAAAATAGACACCTAGCGTCCTCTGACAGACTTTTCTGCAAGACGTGAGCACGACGACAGCAGTGATCACGTCACCACGATGGCATCGACCGCGTCATCCACAACAGCACGACTGCATCGACACGGCGTCACTACAGTGATGACCCTACACGGCCATACGGTTCTGGCAAAACCTATGTGTGCTCGATGGGTTTCCTCCGGTCCTGGCAAAACCGGTGGACTCATCGCTGACGGCACCCTCTGACATCCGCAAGGTGCATTGTCCATGACTGCAGCTCCGTCATCTACAACATAGCGCTTTTTTTTGCGCCTCTGACTTTGTGCGGCTTCATCATCCGCGATGACTACATCATCGACCACGGCTACCTCGACCATAGCTACATCATGATCGGCTACCTCGACATCGACATACAGGCCTACGTCTACAACAACTCATTGGCAACAACTCCAGTCAACAGCGTTCACGTCGTCACTAGCGTGCACGCCACTCCCGCTGTGACTGCGGGAGGGAACAGAGGAGAGATGAGGAAGGCACCAGAAGGGACGCAGTTACCGCCTCAGGTGCCAACCCGTCAGCCATTAGAGACACAGTAGATGATGGCGCAGTGGTCATCACTAGCGTCCACGTCACTCCCGCTGTGACTTCGGGAGGGAATAGAGGAGAAGGCGGGAAGGCACCAGAAGGGGACGCAATCACCGCCCTAACTGCCGACCCATTAGAGACGCCGTTGATGATGGTGAAGTGGAGAAGACGACAAAAGAGCAAGACTTCAAATTTAGTCTTAATCGTCCCCTTCACTCCCGCTACGACTAAGGGGGAATGTTAGAAGAATATTTACGTTTAAGATAGACATAAAAGATAGAGATAGGATAGATTTAACTTGTCCTCTACTTCAAATCTCTCTCCCTCCATTGTACCTTTATATATACCCCATACACGGATCAGATCAATACAACATAATATTCAATCATCTCATATTTTCCACACTGTGAAACTAAGCCGAGTGTGCCTCGGGTTGACACGCGGCTTATAGGGCAAGCAGTAGCTGTGTCACTGGGGCTTTTGGCACTAATACGCCGAGTGTACTTTCTGGGCGACATGGCTTAGAGTATATACGCCGAGTGTTTTATACTGGGCCATACGGCTTAGAGGGTGCAAGCCGAGTGTAATACTCGGCGTATCGACCAAACTGTTTTTTTAATTACTTTCTTTGACAGCTCTGCAATTGAAACCAAAATAACCAACAATATATAGATTCATCAAGATCACACATGCATAGACATCCCCATCAAGTTTAAAACATGAATACATATCCAACAATATATAGATACTACACGTCAAGTTCACACATGCATATATATCTCCATCAAGTGCATACACATCCAACAAATTCGGAGCCAAAAGCAAGTTCACGAGTGCATAATATGTAACATAGTTGCATAATATATAGGCAATAGGTAACATAAGCTCCATGAGCTCCACTGCTATGAACATAGCATGTAATTCCATCAAGTTAGCGCCCATGAGCTCCATCGTTCACATTTTATTAAAGCATCTGCAAAATCATCACAAAAGATATTTCATCAGTTATAGAAAAAAAAGTGGGACATCAGTAGAAAAGAAGTAACATTTGTCCCAATGTATACTAACCGTGCACAAGGTATCATCAACACCAAAATGATGACGAACTGGACGAAGATTATCAGGTTCTTCAGGCCACCAAACCAGGTCTGACCGACACCCTTGCCTACTCCATCATCGCGCTTCGCTCTGAGAAGGAACTGGGAGCAATGATCCTCCCACGAATCGTACACTCCAGGAGACCTCGCTCTGAGGAGGAACTGGGAGTAATGATCCTCTGCACGTTGCCTAGTTGGAAACCCTTTATAGGAGCTAGTGTTATAACCCATTCACCTGTTCACGACATTCCTCCCACGAATCGTACAATCCAGGAGACCTCCCTCTACACACTGCATACCACCTCATCTAGCAATAGAAGAATATGATTTGAACAAGCAAAACAGGAGAAGCGAACAGAAGTTTAGAAGACCACAAGTAATATAGCCAACATAAGCATTAATGATTCATATACCCAAAAGCAACGTCACAAGTTCTTCTCAAGTTATACTCCGAGTAGACATCTGCAACTATATTCACCACATAAGCATCAAAATATCTAACAAGGCTACTCTTAAAATGGAACTCTAATTAGACTGTTAGTCTGTGAAGCCGGTAAGCATGGAGTCGGAGGAGGAGGGGATCTCCCCCTCAGTGGAGGAGCAAGCGTCGTTAGGAATGGCGGTTGGCAGAATCAGTGGCAAAGGGTCGACACCCTCCTTATGTGGTGCTTCCTTCTTGAACAGATCCACAAATAAATGTCTGGTTTGTAATAGAGCGAGTATTCAAGATGAAAGATTGATGGCATATTGAAACCCACTTTAGATGAGGGTTTTCTTATTGACTTAACCACCTCATTTGAATGGTATAGCCCGTGTTTCTTAACCATATATCATCACCGATAGGTCATTTTAGAGCATCTCTAATGTAAGTCCTCTAGGCCATAACCGTTTTTAGTGTTTTTGGACCCAAAAACGCAGCTTCCACATTTTTCTTCGATCTAAATTTTGCATCAAAGTTTTTTGGGCAGCCCGAACAAATGCCACAGTTTCTCATATTAATGAAAAATAAAAAATAAACACCAGCTACGGCTGCCCCAAACCAAAAAACGCAGCGCGCTGCCCCGACTGCCCATCCGGCAGTTTCAGTCCGCCCGCCAGCGGCCCTCCCATGACTGCCGCCGGCTGCAAAACTCATGCCACCGATCGATGTTGTTCGGAAGCCCGACAGACTCCAATCGAACCCCTCCCCTTTCGCCTCTTTCCCGGGTTGATTTGTCTCTGTCGCGGAGAGCTCCGGTTCTGTCTGCGCCATGGTCGAGCTGGGCGAGCTATGGCTGCGAGCGGAGCACCCGCTTGGAGAAGATGGGCTGCCAGGGAGCTGTGCGTAGGCACGCACAGAGGACAAGGGTCGCTGCGTGCCCCTGCCAGCGTGCGGGCTTGTGGGGAAGGGTCTCGGGGCCGTGGACCTTGCTGAGAACTTGTCCAAATCCAAAGGCTCTGCAAGGTCGCTTGTGTGCTTGTGATGACGAGAAGAGGCCCCATGGCTCACGGGATGGCGCCAATTTGGCCGCGGCAGCCGGCAATCCAAGGTGGAGGTCCAGGTCGCGTCGACATTTTTTTTGGTAACCTATTTAATGGCAACTTTTGGAGTTGGACATTTTTTGGAGCCTAAAAAACACTTTTTGGCACCCTAAATTTTAGTCCATGAACTTTTGGTGCCCTATTAGAACCCAATGAATTAAGAACCCCTGTCATGTGGGCTGAAATTGTGTTCAATTTCCTGTAGCTTTTATTGTCTAGATTCCAAAAGTATACAACAATCATAGCTCATATACCCAACAAGGAAAATAATTCAAAACAACTCAGGTTCTGTACATAGTTCAATTTTTTCATGGTAAAAAATAGCGTCCTATAGAAAATAGCGCCACCCCCTAAATTATACTATTCTATAGCATGCTATTAGCAAGACATTGTACACTGGTATATTTAGTGATACAATTCTCTACACGCTATAGCGTGCTATTAGCGGTGCTATAGAGCACTATTTTTCAGTGATTTGCACCCTCTGAATATCACTAATAATGCGGCACATGTTTTAATGAGTTTCTGTGAGTTGGCGATTCATACATTTCATGTACTCATACAACTAAGTATTTTTCTATTGATACCGTGTTTAGGGTTTTCTATCCAAATGCATTCCTGCCCAATGAAGCTAGTAAGCCAATAAACTTATCTGACACTCCATAATGCTGAATCTCAACTTCCCACCATTATTAAGCAACATATACGTGAGGATTCAGAAGAATAAAGCTTTTTAGAGAGGAATGAATCCGCACTCAATACTTGTCGGCCAGACCTTTGTTGTGTCCATCATATCATCTCCGCACTCATGGAGAGGCTCCAACCATCTAGTGCATGTACCACTGCAGCAATGTGCCATGCGCTCATCACCCTTCTTGGAAGGCAATTCTATTCACAATGCGAGTAGCAACACATGTCAGTGTCTATCAGATTATGGACATCAAATCATCCTATTTTGCTTTTATCGAGATTTACAGAATCAGCTAATAATGAGAACATATTGTTAGTATGTCTCACTGGTGTGGACATTCCGCATTGCCTTTGGGATCTTCATTGCAGGGTTACTCAAGCAAGTGCAATCCTTGCGTGCCTTCTTAAGGGGAAACTGTGATGTAAATTGCCCCCATTTGTTGCTTATCATCTATGATATCTCCTATATATCCAGATCTGTAGCAGTGAAGAAGTAATCATTGAATATATTGTTTCTCGGAGTGTTTGTTCCTACACTATATATGCTAGCAACATTGGCTTACATTGTAATTTCATGACATTTGCTGGTAGATGACACTAGCATAATATGTGCTACTGTTCTCCACCAATAAAACATTGGATGTATTATTTTCGCAAGGTTTATAGAAGCATTCACAATCCTTCCCAATATCTCTAGTAGTTATACTATACCCCACTTACAATATCTGCACCCTAGAAAGTTTCTCGAGTGTTTTCATTCAGTAACTTTTACCTGAGGTATTTCATCACTGCAGAATTTCAGATAGGCAGTGCTGCTCTCTGCAACTCGCAGTTTGAGAATTCCATATTCCTTCTTTTGGTTCATGATTACCTACACAAAATTGCATATTTATAGTCATCCTTTTCGAGAAATGAGACCAATTCATATAAACAGTGAGCAAATAAGTGAAATCAACAAAGTAGCAAGGTGATAGGTACCTGGACACCTCTCTCACATAAAGCTGTAGTTGTGGCATGTACTACCTTGGAATCGCCTCCACTGAGAAACACCCACTTTGTATCTAAATGGATGCTCTTGAGAATAACTATTGTTGCTATGCCACTTCCATCAACAAGTCAAACTCTCAATTTTGAATACTTTTGTCTAAACAATTCACCACTTCCATTGAGTTATTTTTCCTGGGACAAACAACATGAGGGTTAATATATTTGTGCTAACCATTTTTGTGCAAAGAGTGCATCTGACTCTTGTAATACTTCTAGTAAAAACCATATTAGTTCCACAAGCTTGTCTGAGTAATCGAAAGGTTGTCCTTGGATAGTTTTTTTGCCAACATTTCTGAATGTTTTTTGACCCGATCAGAAGCTAAGTGTCAAGTGAAAGAAAGTATAAAGAATGAGTTACGCGCGTGGTTTTAAATTTAACTTTCAGAAAAATTTCAGCACCTATCAGAATTACTGAATTTCAGTGATTTCGGTTTGCATTCCGGCCAAAGGACCGAGACGTTCACTTAAAACTCAAAAAAAATTGAAATTTTTGAAAAATATATGTATTCTTCTGTATAAGTGAAATGACTGAAATAATTTGGCAAAAAGGTAAAGATATTGCTGTCCACTGAAATTATTAATATTCAATGAAATTCATCAAAATCTCACTAAAAGTGAAAACGATGGTGGGTAAGCAAGAAAAGTTTTGTCAACATGCATGACTTAGGAGTCCAATTGTCCAAGCCTGAGCAGTTTGACCCCTCTTCCATCCTCATCTAATATTGCCTGCTCAATTAACCTGTTGATGGATTCCCTCTCCATAATCAGGCCATGCAGCACTAGAAGAAAATCCTATCTCAGTTTACATACTATAAAGGTACACGATTCATGCAACTTGGAAAATCCATTACCTGCAAGTTGTATCGTGGTATCACCCATCTTTCCATCTTGTTCTTATTCAGCTCAAGACTTTGTTATATGAATTTCTCAAAAATAAAACATGTAATCAAATGAGAGTATCCTTTACACATATTAATTCTTTTGTTATATGAATTGTTCAAATATTTGGGCCCCATATTAGTTTTTCGCCCGGGGCCCGAATTTATGAAGATGGCCCTGGCTGTTAACATGTATTTGTATAGTGTGTGTAGTGCGCATGACACCTCCTTGTATATAGGATCTGAACCGACTCCCCGGGCCTGCGTGCCCACTTCATGGGGCTTATATATCTGTAATCGCTGATGTAATGGATAATCAGTTAATCAAGAGAGCAAGTTTACTCTCCAACTTGGTATTAGTAGTCTCCAGGCCACCGCCATGTCGGAGCAACACTCTTCTTCCTCCTCCGCGGCGATCCTCTCCTCCGGCTCGTCGCCCCTCTTCTCCTCCTCCGTGGCTCCTTCTTCGGCCATCTCTGGTACAAGCACTAGCCCCCCGCTCATCTTCGGCACCATCCCCGCCCACCCTAGCGCCACCGCTCCTTCCTCCTCTCAGTTCGCTCCTCTCTTCAACTCCACTGCGCCGCCGCTGCCACCGGCCACTCCGGCCAAACACCCCATTCTCAACGTCGATCTCACTAACCACATCAAGTTTCTGCTCAAACCCGCCGAACACAATTACCACAAGTGGAAATCGTTCTTCCTTATGGTCCTGATCTGCTATGGCATCCAGTATCTCATCGAACACCCTCTTCCACCCAACGCCGACAGTCAGTATCGTGAACTTGACACCCGCGTCGCCCTCGCCATGTACGCCGCCCTCTCCAATCAGATCGTTGACCACGTGATCGGCGCCACCACCACTTTCGATCTCTGGACCCGGATCCGGGACTACTTCCTCGCCAATCACGCGGCTCGCTACATGACGCTCAACCGCCAATACCGCAACCTTAAACAGGGCGATCTCTCCGTCGACGAGTATGCGCGACGCATGAAGCTGCTCACTGCGGGTCTCGCCGACATCGACCACGCGGTCTCCGAGGTGGACCTCACCACGCAGTTCCTCCACGGTATTGACGGCCGTCTCGACACCATCCGGGTCGTGCTGGGGGACACGGTTCCCCTGCCCCCGTTCGAGACCGTCTTCTCGCGCCTGAAGCTCGCCGAGGAGAACCTCGCTCAGCGCACCGCAGAGGCCCCGGCCACGGTCCTTGCCGTTCAAGGGTTCGGCGGCCCGTCCGGTGCCTCCGGCTCCAACAGCGGCGTGGGCTCTACTTCCCACTCGGGCGATCGGGTGGATCGGCCTCAGGATCGGGTGGACCGCGCTCCCGGCCGCGACTACAACCCTCGCGGCGACGGTGGTGACCGTGGGGGCGATCGCGGTGGTGACCGCGGACGCGGGCGCGGCCGTGGCCGTGGTCGTGGCCGCGGCGGCCAGCAAGGACGTGGCGGCTCGTCTTCTGCGCCGTTCAACCCTTACATGGGGTTCTTCGCCCCGTACGGCATGGCCATCCCTCCACCGCGCCCTGGCTGGGTGCCACCGAACGTGGCTGGCGTCCTCGGTCCACGTCCGGGGTCTCATGCTCAGGCGTACCCGATGTAGTACACGCCCTACGGCGTGCCCTCTCCGTACCAGCAGCCTTCATGGGATCACCTGGCTCTCCTCCACGCCGCCTACAGCAACCAGGGCTTCAACAACACCGCTCCTTCCAATGAGTGGTACCTCGACAGTGGCACCTCCAACCACGTCACCGGCAACCCTGGTAACCTCACCCGCTCGGACTCTTCTTTACAGCGTAAATTCTCTAGCATTGTAGTAGGCAATGGCCATCATCTCCCTATTCATGCCACCGGCTCCACCACACTCCCTCCCCACAATTTCCATCTCCGCAACATCCTCTACTCTCCCTCCGTCTCCACTAGCCTTATCTCCGTTCGTCAATTCACAAAAGATAATTTTTGTTCCATCGAGTTTTACCCCTTTGGCTTTCTTGTGAAGGATCTTCGCACACGGAGGGTAATCCTGATCTCCGCTATCTCCGGCGACCTCTACCCATTCTTCGGCAACAACACGACGTGGTGCACTGCTCTCTCTGCTACGACCTCCGACGGCGATGTGTGGCACCGTCGCCTCGGCCATCCAAGCAAACAAGCTTTTCAATCCATTTCTAGCACTTTTTCCTTCCCGTGTAATAAGCCATACAATGGCCCTTGTACTGCATGTCAACTAGGGCACCAACCTAGACTCCCTTTTTCCTCTTCTTCTAGCCGCACTTATGCGCCATTTGAGCTTATTCACTGTGACTTATGGACCTCGCCGGTTGTGAGTTTCTCCGGCTATGAATATTATTTGATTGTTCTCGACGATTACTCTCACTTCTCTTGGTCTTTCCCCCTACGGCGAAAATCGGACACGTCCCTCACTTTGCAACGCTTCTTTGCTCATGTATGCACCCAATACCACGTAGTCATCAAAGCTATCCAATGCGACAATGGTGGTGAGTTCATCAACTCCGCCCTTCGCTCCTTCTTCTCTACTCACGGCGTCTCCTGCCGCTTCTCATGTCCTCACACTTCCCCTCAAAATGGCAAGGCGGAACGTCTCCTACGCACCACAAATGACGTTGTGCGCACACTCATTTTTCAAGCCAACCTTACTCCCCCGTTTTGGGTTGAGGCACTCCACATGGCTACCTACCTTCTCAACCGTCGACCCTCCCGTGCCATCCATGGCTCCACGCCCTACTTTCGTCTCCACGGTGTTCATCCCTCCTACGATCATCTTCGCGTATTTGGGTGCCTATGCTTTCCTAACTTATACGCCACCTCTTCCAACAAACTTGCCCCCCGGTCCACCCGGTGCGTTTTCCTAGGTTACCCACTTGAGCATAAAGGATATCGTTGCTACAACTTAGCTTCACGCCGTGTCATCATCTCTCGCCACGTCGTTTTTGATGAATCCGTTTTTCCGTATGTGCATGCCACACCGTCGACCACCCAGCCCCTTGCCACACCTAATCCCACCAACCAAATCCTGCTGCAGCTGCCCCGCTCCGATCCCGACGCACCACCTGATCCCCCCCACTCGTGTGCATCCGCACCAACCCACGCCCCGCCAATCCCGTCGCCCCACCCATCGGCCCACCAGTCTTCCCGCTCCACGCGCTCCCCTTCCACACGCTCCGCCAGCCCCACCGAATCGTCCTCGTCCTCCGGGTCGTCCCCACCTACAGGATCACCGCTCACCCCGCCCAGTCAATCCGGCGGGCCCAGTCAATCCACCTCGAATCGCGCCTCCACCTCGCATGCTACACCCCCGACCGAATCTACTTCGGATCCCGCGCCACCCTCTGGTCCCAGCGAACCCGCCTCCACCTACCAGATTCCGCAACGTCGTCCGCCCCATGCAATACCCGTTCAGCCTCCCGTTAACTCGCACAAAATGCGTACCCGCGCCAAATCTGGTTTTTGCCAGCCCAAGCGCCTCTTTCTCACCACCACCACGGCACCCACCATCTCCCCCATCCCTGCCACCTATCGCTCAGCTCTCAAAGACCCCAGTTGGCTGCATGCAATGCAAGATGAATTTACTACTTTAATCAAGAATTCGACGTGGTCTTTCGTTCCCAAACCTGCAGGTGTTAACGTGGTCACTGGCAAATGAATTTATCGTCACAAGTTTCACCCCGATGGCTCCTTAGCGCGGTACAAAGCTCGTTGGGTCGTTCGCGGATTCACTCAAAAAGAAGGCGTGGACTATGATGAGACATTCAGTCTGGTGGTCAAGCTGGCCACCATACGCGTGGTCCTCAGCATTGCCACCTCTTTCTCTTGGTCGATCCATCAACTCGATGTCAAGAACGCATTCCTTCATGGAGAGCTCAAGGAGACGGTCTACTGTGCCCAACCATCCGGCTTCATCGGCCCCTCTCATCCGGATCATGTTTGCCTCCTTCGTAAGTCTCTTTACGGCTTGAAACAAGCCCCCCGCACGTGGTTTCATCGCTTCAAGTCGTTTTTGCTCTCCCATGGTTTTCATGCCTCTCGAAGTGACTCTTCCCTCTTCATATTATCCCAAGGGTCCTTCATTGCATATCTTCTAGTGTACGTTGATGACATAATTCTTACAGCCAGTACACCGCACATCTTGCATTCCATCATTGCTTCTCTCAAAGCGGAATTCGCCATGTCCGATCTCGGTGAGTTGCATCACTTCCTCGGCATTAATGTCACCCCCAACACCTCCGGTTTATTCTTGAGCCAGCAACAGTACACTCTCGAGGTCCTCGACCGTGCCAACATGCTTAATTGCAAATCTGTCTCCACACCTATAGACACCACTGCCAAACTTTCTGCTATCGACGGTCGTCCTCTATCCAACCCCACCACATAGCGGAGCCTTGCTGGCGCATTGCAATACCTAACCCTCACCCGACCGGACATCTCCTACGCGGTGCAACAAATTTGCCTCTTCATGCATCAACCACGGGACACTCACATGCAGCTTATCAAGCGTGTTCTTCGCTATCTCCGGGGCACCACTCACTACGGCCTTCAACTCTTCAAGTCTCCGTCACTTGATCTTGTGTCCTATACGGACGCCGATTGGGCCGGCTGCCCTGATACACGTAAATCCACGTCGGGGTTCTGTGTTTTCTTGGGCAACAGTTTGATCTCCTGGTCATCCAAACGACAACCGACCGTCTCTCGCTCGAGTGCCGAGGCGGAATATCGTGGCGTTGCCAACTGTGTGGCTGAGTCCTGCTGGATCCGCCAGCTTCTTCACGAGCTCCAGCGGCCTCCCTCTCGCGCCACCATTGTCTATTGTGACAACATCAGCGCATCCTATCTCTCTTCTAACCCGGTTCAGCACCAGCGCACTAAACACATAGAGATTGATCTTCACTTCGTTCGAGATCGTGTGGCACTCGGTGAAGTTCGAGTTCTTCATGTCCCTTCCAGCTCTCAGTTTGCGGACTTGTTCACCAAGGGGCTGCCCTCGCCGATCTTCACCGAGTTTCGGTCCAGCTTGAACGTCCTACCATACGGCGTTCCATCTGAGGGGGGGGGGGGGGTGTTAACATGTATTTGTATAGTGTGTGTAGTGCGCATGACGCCTCCTTGTATATAGGATCTGAACCGACTCCCCGGGCCTGCGTGCCCACTTCATGGGGCTTATATATCTGTAATCGCTGATGTAATGGATAATTAGTTAATCAAGAGAGCAAGTTTACTCTCCAACTCTGGCATGTTCCATGTAATAATCATATGAAAACTGGAACTTACGTAGACAACATTTCTTCACTTTGACGGAACTAAGCAAAGTCACGGATTACACACTTATTATATATTTCACACAGACATACGATTCACATTACACGAGCACATCTTATTCTTGCTTTTCATGTCTGGTCGTGATACTGTTTACTTCACATAAAGGACAACATGCATGTTTATTCGCAAAGCTATGACCACTGCTAGCCTGCAAGACATTCAGGTGATATGTAGTTTAGGAAGCATTAGCCTGTTCATCTTAAGGGATGGTCCTCGTGGAGATGAGGTCGAATGACAGGCCATTTTCCTCGAGGCGCTTCTGGAGATCCGTTGGCCCGAAGACAACGCCGGGCGTGTACACCCCGCCTTGCGGCAGATTGGCTCGCTGGCTAAGCAGGACGAGGGCGCACTGGACGAGGACGATCGAAGTCGTGATGTACCCGATCTCTGGGCCTGAAACTCTGGTGACAATCTCCTTGTCTGGCTTGCTTCCACACTCTAACGCGTTGGCTGAATCGATGTAGCCACGGCCGACGAACCATGTTTTGAACGAGGCGCTGCTGACCTCCGCTTCTGTTGGTCCGGTCTTTCTGAAAAACCCGAGGGAGAAGAACTCAGGGAATTTAAGCAAGAGAGACCTGCCGAAGGAGAAACCCGCCAGAATGCCAACAAAAATTGCAGTAGACAGGCACCACACAAGGCCTAGGATGGAACGGCTTCCGATCTTCACTCCGAAATGCGCAGGTTTGATAGAGGACCAGAATTCCTTCCTATGCTTCTCAAAATCTGAGGTTTCATCCGCACAAGGAAGGCCCTCGGGATGCTCTGTCACTTTTGCTAGTGTTCTCTTCACAACCACTGTGTCAGCAGAAGGTAACTTCATGGCCCACAATCCTAGTGCCTTGTCATGCTCAATCATCAACGATCCTTTGGGAGGCGGAGGACCCGGAATCTGCACAAATACAGAAATCTTAACGTCAAATGTGTTCATTAATTAATTATCCAATAGAAAACGATTCCGTCATAATTGCACACATTGGATTCACGGAATCAAGGCTATAACAAATGTGGTGCACATTTTTGCTAGGATTTTTGAACTATGAATTACTACAAAACTATTGAAGATTCTATATGCCATGCCCAATCTGTCACAACAAAGAAAAGAACAGTTAAAAATACCAGACGTAAGTTGAATTCAGATCATGGACTTGCCGCCAAGCCATTTTTTTTTTGTCTTCATAAAGCATTTTCCATCACTCCCCCATCATACGTTTGTCGGGTTTACTAAGATGAAAATTTCCAATAACTATGACATTAATTAATATATATCTTGTAACACCACAATGATGTTTATTTCCCAATAACTTTTAGACCTTTTACTCCCTTCAATATACAAGTTGTGATTTTCTGAATGGTAAATATTTTTAAGATATTTACTACATCTTGATCAGGAATATGATCACAGCGGATACTGCCATACAGCTTATTGAAGACAAGCTCATGCTGAGGGTGCTTTGTCATAAACTTCAGTTTTAGAAAATTGAAGGATGCAACTAGAATACTGACAGCAGACAAAACACGCCAACTAATATTGTCATCGGCACATAATACCAGCACATATAATACATGCATCTTCGTATATGGTCCAAATTGGCACTTCGGAAGAACCTCCAAATGTTCAGAGAGACAAATAACTGGATTTTATAATATAAAAGGTTCCAGTTTTATGATAACTAATAGAACAACACTAGCATACCTTGGACGAGACTTCCTGTCTATTCTAACTCGAGCTAAGCTAATTTCATCGTGAGGAAACGTAGCACACCCCGACTATATTTTATTTGAATTTCAATAGACAGATTAAGGAAATTCCGCATCCACTTGAGGACACAGTTTTTTCGGGTAATCCATCATCCACTTGGCTAGTGATCAGGCACGGTTTGGAACTTTTGAAGAAAGGTCTAGTTTGGAGGATAGCAAACAGACATAAATTACATATTTGGCATGACCATTGGGTAGCACCTGTGGCCAGATCTGTAATAACGGTTAACTTAATGGTCAAAATAAACGGCGTTGACTTTCCTACCAAGTCAGCTCTGACGGGTGGGTCATGCATGTCATAAACGTGGTTAAATCGTCTAAAATGGTCATCAAGTGAAACTGGTAGTGTCTTGCAACGAGGTTAGCTTAAAGTTGTAAAAGAAATTGACGTTTTCAAAATGGTAGCTTAGTGGAACACCAACCTCTAAAGTGTTAGTTTTTTTTGATAAATACTCGTCAAAGGGAGATGTGGTTTCAAATGGGTCTCAGAGTTGCTAGATTTTAATGGTTGCTAGGGTATGAACAAACTTCGGATCTTCTTCTTACCAGCGGATAAACATGAGAATTGCAAGATCAGGCCGTCCTCCCGTCTTGGTGAGGATTTTTTACCCTCGGCCCCTGAAAAAAAGTGTTGTATTCTCTGTTCGGTGTGCCTACCGGATAGCTAGGGAGGATGTTCATAATTCTTCTCTTATCTCAGGGAGTAGTCAGGCAGTGGGTCAGTGTGATGGATGAAAGTCTATTTGGTCTTGCCCAGTATCATGAAAGTTCGCTCATTTGCGTGGGGAATTGCCCCAAATTCTTTGTCCACTTGGCGATATATGAAAAGGCGGCATCTGGATGTTACTGAAAAATGCCCACTTTGTGGCGTTGATGTGGAGAATTCTTTTCATGCGTTTTGTTCCTGCACAAATGCAAAGAAACTGTGGCATGCCATGTCATGGGAATGGGAGCTGCTGCAACTAATTAAAATCCAACCAACTGGTGATGAGTGATTTGTGCAGCTAATCTGTGATCTTGCTGAGCATGTTGGTGCACGCCAAATTCGGTATGTATGAAAAGAACTTGTGCATCATAAACCTGCTCCACCTGTTGAAGTCTCAGTCAGATTTTTATCGAGCTACCTAGCTACTCCTCAGTCGATCGAGGCTAAGCCTGATGCCGACCATGTGAAAGGGAAATGGATAGCTACTATATGCCAATCAGTTTTCCACACCTAGTCGCAGATGGAAGCGGCGACCTAGGAGGGTGATCAGTTGAACACTGATGGCTCCTACATGAATGGTGTTGGAGGAATGTTTATGATACTGCATGACAAGGTTGGTGCCGTTATTTTTTGTTCTTGCAATCAGCTCTTCGTGTGTTCAGTGCTCTGGAAGCAGAATTATTAGCTTATCCCTCAGCTCGGAATTACTAGTTGGAGAAATGAATGTGTCTAGACATATTTTAATTCTAGATAGATACATTTTTATCCATTTGTGCGACAAGTAATTCTAAACGGAGGGAGTATTTCAAAAGGACTTTCACTGGTGTTACAATGGAGCACTTTCTCTGTGAACATTGAGTCCAATTGCTTGGAGGCAGTAGCAATGATTAAGAGCTCAATCAGCAATAGGTCAAGATATGCCTTCTTGATAGAGGAGATCAAGAAGTTGATTGAATAACATAGTTCTTGTATTACTCACAACATCGTAGTTCTAATTTTGCTAGTCATTTTATGGCGAACTATGATAGATCCATGTAGATCCAACAATCCTATGGCTGTTTGGCTCAGACCGGGTCGAGAGGACATCAATGACATTGTTAGATGTGAGATTGTAATTCCTAAACTATGAGTAATACAAGAATTATTCTCGCAAATAAATAAGTAGAAATTCCGCATTAGGTTAGTAGGTGATCAATTTATTAGTTTCTATGATGGGTATTGTCGAGGATATACCCCGCAGTATGACCCGGCCGGGCTTGGCGACTCACCAGAGACCTGGCAGGAGCTTGGCGACTCACTGGCGATCCGCCTGGACATGACGGTTTACATGTAACCCGCCTGGACATTGTGACTCATTGGAGACCCGGCGGGCGGATCAGACGGATAACAAGGCCCAAGGCCCAGCAGGCTGGCTTATACTCTGGTGGGCCGGCTTAAGAGAAAAGGAATGACGAATATTTCCTTTACGAGGAAGCAAGATCCGGACTTGTATTCAACTTGTGAGAAAGGATAGACTAGTCCTAGTCCTACTAGGACTCCACATGTAACCCGCCCCTTCAACATATATAAGGAGGGACAGAGCTCCCCAAAGAGGGACGAAAAATAATCTCCAGGGCTAGACACAAAGAGCTGGCTTACCGGCGACTCCCTCATGATCATAATGAGACCTAACCGTAAACAGCATGTAGGGTTATTACCGGATAATGTTTCCCGGGGCCTGAAGCTGTCTAAACCTTTGTCTGTGTTGCGTCTCTCGATTTCGCTCAACCCCTCTCAAGCTACTACATAGATGCGTTGACCTCGTGGAAAAAAAAAACTATGATGAGTACTGTTAATTCCCTCATGAGTCATTACCATCCCAACAGATTCCAATGTTAAAATATTTTTTTTAGAATCTGTCAAAATAAGTAAATCATCAATTTCAAAAGTGAATTGTAAGAATATTAGTAACTCACACTGGTCTTCGCGGGCCTCGGCCGGGACCGGCGCAGCGCTTGCAGCTGGCTGGTGTTGGCCACACCAAGAACAGCCGACTCAAACGTGGCGAAGTTCCCGACGATCTTTCTGTCCGACGACTCCAGGTTGACATACGCGACCACGCTCACCGGCACTGACGGTGGCGTCCACTGCCTGGAGTGGAACAAGAACCCCAGGTCCGCGACGGTGGAGGCAAAACCGCACGCGGAGACAATCAGCGATCCGTTCTTGGCGGCGACCTCGTGGAGGTCGGCCTCGACCCGCTCCATGAACTCAGGCTCGCCGGAGATGTCGAGGCAGTGGGTCCCTGCTTCCGCGCAGGCCGCGGCCACCTGGCGGCCGTGGAGGCGGAAGGGCCCCGCGCAGGAGAGCAGGACGCGCGCCCGCGCGGTGACCACGGCGAGAGAGGCTTGGTCGGAGGCATCGGCGACGAGGATGGGGACGTGCGGGACGGGCCCCGGCGAGGCGGCCCAGCTGAGCGCAGCGGCGACGCGTTCCCGGCTGCGGCCGGCGAGCGCGAGGGTCCGGAGCGGGGAGGCGTTGGGGGGCAGGAACTTGAGGGCCTCGCGGATGACGTACTTGCCGGTGAAGCCTGAGGCCCCGAAGATGACGACGTCGAACACCTCCGGCCCAGGCATTGGCGCCGACATAGAGTGGGTTGGGTTCTCAGACGGGGAGACTCGGGTGCGGTGCGTTAGACTGCGAGGTGGCTTCTCCTGCTCGGTGCGACCGCTTTTTTATGTTGCTGTGGGTGTACTGGGAGTGACGCGGTCACGTTTTCACGCCTGATCCCAGCATTTTGTTGTGCTTCGTTACCGAGTAGGTGGCTGTTCGCTGTTGGCAATTCGCGTACGTCCGTAGCACGCACAGTAAGTTTTTTTTTGTTTTTCAGCCAACCCTATATATAAAGCATCTTGACATAGTGAGTCGGTACAATATCTTGAAATTGACGAAAATTATTATAATCGTGTTGTAATCGACGGCATGTTCAAGATATTGAGACAACACAACCTCTTAAAATTGATGAAGTCACTACAGGCGCCTCATAGTCGATGAGAACGTCTTCTCCTAGTGAACGGACATCACTGAAAACTCTAAATTATAAATCAAAGAAAAAACGAGTACCAGTGGCAAGTCTTAGACTTGAACCCTAATAGGCTGGGTCTGACAAAAAAAAAATCTAAACCATCTATGCGATGTTCAATTCGTGGTTTACTACCAGGTACGTTGTCCCTCGAGTGAGGGAGTTTGCACCCGTGCATTCGTTATGTGACATCGAATGAAGAGGCTTTTCTTCTTTTCGCGAGGGACATCCAATGAAGAGGTTGTGGTTTTAGGAAGCACTAATTAGGATATATAGTTATGGAATGGTAAATATTTATTTGCAAGAAAGATGTTATTTGTAAACTTAATATTTTTATTTTCCAACTGAATATTTCACATGGTTGCAGGATATAGATCGAATATCCAATTCCGAGACTAGGCTCATATGATTCCGAAATCTCCACCGTTTGTTTGCATGTGGATCATAGCCCTGCATGCTGCGTATTCCAGTTTGTACTTGGGTTGTATCAGTTCGGATCAGCGTGGGTGCGCTGGCGCATCAATTTCAACGGCAGACGTTAATACGCGAAATAGTGGTAGTGGGCACGGCCCAGTCATTTTTGTTAAGAGAATCGAGAGAGATGAGCGAATGGAAACAGATATATGAATGAACCATTAGTCTTTATTGATGATAGAAGCGGGGTATTTATACCCGGGCGGAAGTACACATGTTACTTGGGAGTCAAGTAAACTTAAAGTTACTTGGGAGCCAAGGAATTACATAGTTGCCTTGAGAGCCAATTAAGTACATGGTTGCTTGAGAACCAAGCAACCTATCTAACAGTTAACTTAATCCTAATTAGCTTTATTAATAAGCAACTATTCTATTCTTAACACTCCCCCTTGTACAACGCCTCTTCTTTGGTATATCCATCATCTTGACAAATTCTTTGAATAATCTTGAATGTCTCCTACAAAAACCCTGTAGGAAAAATATGAGGAGAATAGTGCAGATATGTTGCTAAAACTCCTTTAAACCCAGTGGATAAAATAATAAGGAGAAAATGATGCAACATATAATGATTATTGTCTCTTGATAACTCATATGAGAAAAACCTGTGAAGAAAGGAGAAAACTCATCGATGAGTTTAGAGAACAATTAATATGTCTTGAGTACTTTCTTTAAAAAAACCCGATAGGGAAAATAGAAAGTATGCCATATGATGTTTGATAAGATATTGCCTCATTAAAAACCATTATGAGAAACTTTGATAGAAAACTCATAAGGGAAAAGAGTGCGATATGATATGCCATTGAAAACTCCTTTAAAACCAAGTGGGAAAAATATAAGGAGAAAATGTATGACATATATGGGCACTTGTGTTTATATTGTCTCGTTAAAAACCTTTATAAGAAACCATTAGGGAAAACTCATGAAGGGAAAAAGAGTACAATATATGCAATCTTAAGATTGTTAATAGGTTATAGATTTGGGAAATTACTCCCCCTGAACTCTGCAAACCTGGAGATGTGTAATACAAATTCCATTGATATGATCATGACGTTATGAATAATCTGTAGGATTTTCAAAGTATGTTGTTTGCATATTGTTTCCTCACTTTCTATAATTCATGAGGATAAGTAATTTTCGAGCAATGTACTTTATGATATTGCTTTTCATATAACCTATAGTTTTTGAGTAACACAAGTGGTAGAGTCTTGATAAATCAAGTTATGTGATTCTGATGAATCTTAACCACATGATTTTGAGTGTGGTTAATCATTCTGCTAAGCCATGCATATTTTGCACTGCTTTTTAGATAAAGCAATTATGTCAGAATGATAACTAGAAATAGCCATTAAAGCCCATTTAGATGACTTCCATATGAAGGCTAGCAAATTCAGTCATTGATATGGCATTGTTAGGATCAAAGAAAGAGCCAATATCATTATATCATATCATGGTCATATCTTGTATTTCCTGATGGAAATATCCAAGAATTATTGTGAGCTTGAGATATAAGCTAATATTTCTTATATCATCCATATATACCTTTTGTTGGGGGTTGCACTCTGAACAAAGATAGCAAATATAGATTCAGGCCTGACATAGTTTGGAATTATATGAGTGCTTTGACATTAGTGAGATATAGAACTTCATGTCTTGATATCACTTCATTATCACCCCTAGGTATGAATGGATTTGTACCTTATCAGGGGTAGTATGACCATATTACATGTCTTTTATTGGTATGATATATCCACATTGAACTTCTCGTATATGTATTGGATATATATGTAGACTGATATGTATTCTTGAGAGAATGCTCAAGTTGTAAGCTTAAGCTAAATTTGATTGAATCCAAATTTTCCGTCTTGAGATGATTTTATGTATTTTTAGGTCCTTTAGAGACATTGATGATGAAATCATCGATATACACTAAGTGATATGAGGAAATCAAATTTGGGATTCCCTTATTAACACATAAGCAATCATCATTCTTTGAGTAATCCTTTTGAAGAAGGAACTCATTTAGTCGGTAGTACCATATGATTTCCGACAATTTCAAGTCATAGAGTGACTTATGAAGTTTTACACAAAACTTGTTGCGATTTTCTTTTGGATTCAGAAGTATAAGCCCTTCAAGGACTTGAATAGAGATTTCCGAAATGAGTGACTCATATGAGTATGTAGCCACTTCATCCATCAACTGCATGGATATTATTATTATTTGTATTGCCAATGATATTTAGTATCGAAACATAATTCCACTCATACCAAGAGGGTATTTTACATCATAATCGGTTCTCTGCGTGAACCCTTTTGCTACAAGCCTCGCTTTTTCACCACCTCATTGACTTTGTCTATGAATGAGAAGTTTTTTAGTATTCCATATGGAAGATACTTATGAGGAGTAGGTATTACTGTGGTAAATACTACTCATTTGTAGAGCGAGTGCTATTCTTCATTACTTGCTTCATTTTATGTGAACCAATATGAGTACAAGAGGCACTCTACCATGGATTTTGGTTCTGGGCCCAAAAAGTTTTAGCAATTTGAGAAGAAATATATGTCGATAAATGTAGTCTTTAGTTTATATGATTCTAATGGGATCATTGAAGTTTGTGGATAAAATATTTGTTTCTTTTTAACTCCTTGTGATTTCCTACAACAAATAGAGTCAAGGTGTTTCAATGTCCCGGCATCAAAACATTTGTGCACATTTATGCCGGGCTTTGGATGATGAGCATCCAGTGAGGTGTATTTCAACTTGATGTTGAATTACATTTACTGGTTGAGGACTTGACTTCCTCTGTTTCCGCGGAAGCATATGAGAAGTTATATCTCGTCTTGTCAGATTTTTTCCCCCTCTTGCTCTCATTTGGGGATAAGAGTGGGTTATTAGGTACCTCCACTCTTTCTGACACTTTACTGCAGGAATATAGAATTTAGTGACACCTTGTCATCAGTAAATGTATGTGTCAAATTTGTAATGTGTTGCAAATATACGATTCTCTAAACTTCTAGTTCAGATTCTTTGAGTACGTGGATATAAGGATTGAATGTCAATAACATTTCTAATTCATTTCTCGGCATTCTTTGTGGTACTTATCTCCCCTAATGCCGAAAAATATCCTTATTGCTGATGCAATCAGCATACGGGCTATGAATAATTTTGAGTGACGGATAAATTGTTATTCCTCACATAGATCCCTAATTTTCTGTGAGTGCCCATTGATGTACTCGAATTATTGCAGATGGGAAATACTTTGTTGATTTCCACGTAGTTACTACAAGGGGAAAGTAGTATGATATGCAGTTGGTATGATTTAGATCATACTTACGATGTATAAGGCCATATGTGTCCAGCAAGAGGCTGATAAATTTACAATTCTTGAAGAGTGGTCATGTAAGTCATTTGACTATCTTTGATAAGAAATTTAGTTAAACCATTCTGGGTATGTACATAGAGTACTGAATGCAAGTAGAAAATACTCGTGAAATGAGTTCCCCGACATTGTCCATTCGAATGGGTTTATTCTTTGTTCAGGACAATTTGCTCCTACTTTGATAAGTCAAGCAATTTATTGGGTAAGATCATCGTTGTGTGTGATAAGAGAAACACTTGAAAACATTTTGTGAAACTGATTTCCCTATGGCACATGCGGTGCACATAAAATTTGATGATTTGGGAAATTTTGTAACTTGATAAGTTGTGACCAACAGAATTGTCAATAATTTTCTAATCATCCCCAAACCAGGATGATTAATGTTATTCAACCAAATATTGAATTTACTAAGAGTTAGAAAATTATTGTGTACGCAACAATATTGAGTATGAATTGAAACATACCGTCAAATTTATCAAATATTGTATCCGAGGGATATGATATTGGACATCCTACTACATGTAGCAGTACAAGTACATGTTAATGATATTTTGGGAATAATTAGGAGATTACATGAGGTCTCCCATATTACTATTTTTTAGTACGCGAACATATCATCGGTGAAAAGGACTTCACCATCCTTTGTTGCACAACGTTTTGGTTCTCTTTCTGATGAAGATTTGAGAACAATCATTTTCCAGAATATTTTCTGGTTGTACGTTGCATATTTTCAAAGTTATCCCAATGAACTCATCAGCCTTTTAAATAAATTTGTGGTGTGGTTCGACCATATGTTCGAGGGTTTGGTAATCATAGAGTACGATATTTACATAACCACACATTTGGCGAACTTGAGAGTTGTCTTTGTGATCATTTTTGTTAAAAATGATCTATTCTCTGTTAAGAGGAAATTCTGTCATTGGTTGTCTGTTAGCCTATACTTTTCTTTGAATTCCTCATGGTTCTATTTTGTGACCACTAACTTGCATAGTATTTTCGGTACTAGCAAGAATTTCAAACAATGGTATACAACCGTTCAGTGAATCTGATGATTTTAAGAAACTCTATGTAAAGTGTATTAAGGGCATATAAAAGTATTTGATTACGAGATCTCAACTTGAAGTTGATTAAGTGACAGAATTGCGAGATGTGATAGACTTGAGGTCTTGAAAAATGAATGAGTCATCATTCGTGATGTGCTCACAACAACATGTATCTCTTAAGAGAAATATTCATGGTAAATAAATATCCATCCATTATGTACTTAGTGGAGAACTAAGTGAAGTTGGTGACATATAAAATGCATAAGAACATACTTAGCTATTTAGAGAATATCCATGACACATTTTTCGAAGGTGGAGTTATAGTGGCCACAATGCCATAGATGGATAAAATGATTGATGTCATAAACCATCTTAAAATAAACAATCCCACCTAACATGAATTTGCATCTGGAAATGTCATCCATGTGTTACATGAAAAAGGCTCATGCATTCATTTATTTTACTTCTAGGAATACGTGATGTATGTGGATAAACTGATTTGTTTGAGAACAATCGTGGCGAAGGTGATCCTTGTTGAACCTGGGTGTATCCTTCAATACAACACATGTGATGAAGTCATTGCTGGCATTTTCGACTTCGTTCTTGAGGAAGTGTGTGACTTTAGAGTCACTGCCAAAACATATAGAATTTGCATGTTTGACATTGGTTAGTCACTATGAAAGTATAACCACAATGTGATGTGGACATTGCAACAGTGTTTGAGACACTTGCTATAAATTATGGTATCCTTCTTGATGGATGGAGGACATTATAATTAGAAATAGTGACAGGCTCGTCTGCCATGTATTTTACCAATGTAATAGAAGGTAATAACCAGGGTATGCAAATATTTGCATATTTCTCTATGACATATTCAAACAAAGTGAGACTTGAATTAGCACAAGACACCACTTTTGCAGATAGCGATTGCGCATGAATAATATTTACTATGAGAGTAAATCATTTTAGTGAACAACAACAAATGCTTCGGAGGAGCATTTTTTTAAGTATAGCTGATGCTCTATACCCATATGTGTAGACCTCAATTGATATAGGATAACACTTTGAAGATAATCACCAATATGGTGTAGATCTCACAGTAATAGAAAACATAATCTGACTTTTGTCAGTAGATGTTCATATCTCTATTACCTTATGTTATGCTATATTTAAGAAAATCACTTTGAAGGTAATCATCTGTCAAAGTGACATGATGTAGACCTTGCAGTGACAGTGGATAGTCTGCAAAATTTTGCAGTAGATGCCAGTATTACCTTATGATATCTTGAGATAGTCACATATAATATTAATATTTGGAAGAGCACTTCAAAATTAGTCATCTTGTTAAAATGATAAGATGTAGACCTCACAGTAGTGGTGGATAATCTGCAAATGGTGCAGTAGATGCCACCAATACCTTGTGATTCACAAATAAATTTTGGGCTAGCCATATTAAGTATGACACTTTATAATTCTTAAGATTTGCAAGGAAAAAATATATTTCCGTGCAAAAAGTTGTTGTCCTAAGATCGCATGTCATAGGGAATGATTGTGGTGAGGACATAGATGATGTCTTAAATTTTGGATAAATAGGGTCTCGAATGTAAGCAAAAACGCACTTCTGCAATAGTATTAATGTGGTAATACATATATGTGGGAAAAAATCACATACTTATGCAAACGTATGAAGACAGGAGGTCTTCAAATCAAAATTTTACCCATTGTAAAATGGTGTATAATTATGTTGTATGTAATTTGGGATGAACTGAGGGTTAAACCACAAAGTTTTGTTAACCTGATGGCTGAACATAGAACATAACGACTTATATGGGATTATCACATAACCTGGGGGTTCAATTACAAATTCATCAAAGAGATAAGAAATCCCCAATTCCTGCCGTGTGGCTAGGGATTTTACACCGCAACCGGCCGGAGGGCCTGCCGCGTCAGCCATTACTGCGCGCCGGAGGGCGCCGTTGGAGCGTGTTGCCTGTCGTGTGCCGTGGCTGAGGGCCTGATGCCGCGGGAGTGGTCGTGTCTACTAGCAGCCATGCCGGAGGGCGTTGTGCGTCCCGTCGCCTCCTTGATGCCGACCAAGAGTGCTCGGGCGCCGCGTGCCTGTGCCGCGACGGAGGTCCGCTCCAGTCTCCACGCCGTGCAGGCTGTCGTCTGGAGCCGGTCTAATGTGGCTGAGGCGTCCGTGCTGCCGGTCTAGCGCGTGCCGAGGGCAGTCTTTGGATGCGCTGGGACTCTGCACTTTCATGGCGAAGGTCAAAGGTACTTAATTGATAGAGTTTGTTGCGTACATAATTGGTATTCTTGATCGCCTCGGAGAATAGCGCCCAGGATGTTTGCTTTCTCTTCCATGGGACTTAAATTCTTGTGAATTTTTTGCTGACTGCTCTTCCTTCTTCTCCTTCTCTTGTTCCTGTCAAAACAATTGCTATGTGCAGGAATAAAATCAGAAAGAAAGCACGTTGTTTGACTCGGATTTCTCCTTTAGTCTAGGCCAGTGATGTGTGTGGGGGATCGCCGGAGTTGCTTCATCTGCTCTTATCGAGGACGACGTTGTTCGTCCTTGACGCCGGAGGGCGTCGATGTCGTCGATGTCTCGGCCGCACGCCAGTGTTGTCGCTGTGTTTCTCTTGTTCTTCTCTGTGGCCTGTACTCTCGGTAGAGGCGTGCTGATAACGTGTTAAGAGAATCGAGAGAGATGAGCGAATGGAAATAGATATATGAATGAACCATTAGTCTTTATTGATGATAGAAGCGGGGTATTTATACCCGGGCGGAAGTACACATGTTACTTGGGAGTCAACTAAACTCAAAGTTACTTGAGAGGCAAGGAATTACATAGTTGCATTGAGAGCCAATTAAGTACATAGTTGCTTGAGAACCAAGCAACCTATCTAACAGTTAACTTAATCCTAATTAGCTTTATTAATAAACAACTATTCTATTCTTAACAATTTTTCTGTACAAACCTGAGGCGTCCCGAGGTCGCCAGCTAGTGAACGGCCGGATGCCCGGCCGGAACCTAGTCCTTACGCCGCCGCTGGCCGTCCGGTCATTCCCAGCTCGTCCTTATCATCTATCGTTTTGCTCGTTCCCGACACCGAACCCTACATAATCTCATCCCCAGACCCAAATTTCACTCTGTGTGTGCAAACTAGCTTGAACAACATCAGTGCAAACTAGCTATATACATATAGATTTCACTGTCCATGTGCAAACTAGCTTGAACAGACATCAGTACTAGCTCTGTATCAGTTTCAAATTCAGATATCAGTCTTGGACAATGTTAAAACTACATACAGATTTGCAACAACGAGCAAATCTTCAGTTCATTTGATACAGTGTTAGATTCAGTTCATCAAATGTAGCAAAAGGCAGTTCATCAAATGGTTTGTTGCCGTGGCAGACGCCCATAGGTGCTCTGGTTCGGGACCTGACTCGGCAAGCATTACTACTAGTGTTGTTTTCGGTAGTGGTGGTCATAGTGTGCATGATGCTCGACGATGATGGCGATGGCGATGACGATGACGATGTACATTTTGTGGTAGTTAGTGCTTGAACTCTGATGCTAGCTTGTATATTTTTGTGAGGTGGTATATACTAACCCCTCACGCTGATGAAAAATTTGGTGGTAGGATTACACCTTCTTTTGGATGTGGTGATAGGATGACACAATAGTAGTTAGGATGAACTTGCTCTGCCTTATAATCATGCATAGTTTCATCCGTTCCATGTGTACTGCTGCTACTTTGCTAGAAGCTGGAACTTTTGTTGTTTTGCCATGCTATGACAAGTTGTATGTTTTGTATAAAGGGAGGGTTTCAAGGGTTTATAATTCATGAATGCATGCGAAGAACAAGTCAATCATTACTAGAGGACTCCTACAAAGGGTTTAAGACTAGGCACCACGCAGTGGATGCTTACTCCAAGTATGTGCACAAGCATGCAAGCAATGTCGAAGTAGGCAAGGCTCCTCGTCATTATGGGCTATGTGGGATGAAGAACATCATCTCATCATCTAGTTCATCGTGATTTGTAATGTTGTTTTATAGGTGTGATCGTATGTAAGGTGTAGTTGGTAAGCTTACCATGTACGAGACAACGTAAGAAGACGTCACTGCATGTATGCAACCAAACATCATGTAATCATATAAGCCCAAGCTATGAAGGCAACCAAACACAGTGCCTATAGCCAGTGCAACAATGCAGGGAAACAGTATGCAGACAACCAAACAATGCGCAAATGGTGGTTTTTACCCTGCATTTTCTCAACTAGACTGACCTACGACAAGTATGCAAAGAGGCAAAAAAAATGTTGTGCGTCCTTATATCTTCCCCTCTTCTCCTCTTCACGCACATAACACACTACCAAACACACCCTAGGGTTGCTTCTTTTACGCCGCCGCCGCAACCACCACACCCACCCGATCTTTGGAGTCTATCCTCCCTCGGGAGGCAGAACAAGGCCTCCATCACCGGTGAGGCGGCCCCAGACCAGTGCCCGCCGGCGTGGTGGAGCTCCTCGACACGGTTGTCCCTGAGGAGAGCTCTCTTTGCCAGAGGACGCGAAGGAGCAAAGCCTCCCATCACCTGTGAGGGGCATCAAATCCACTCCCGCACACATGGCAGCACTCGCCTTTCCTGCGTCCGTGCGCGTGGTGGGGCTCGGTGTCATCGCAGGTAACTGTACATGTGTCTCCTTCCGCTGAAAGCGCATTGTCGAAAATCCTAAAATAAATACAGGAATAATGCGAGCACCAGGACTTAAACTTTAATAGGCTGAGATACCACTGTCTCTCTAACCATCCAAACAAAGGTTTGGTTCGCTTCACATGTACTAATAAGTCGTATCCAGAACGTATGGTTGAGAAATAAAGAATACAACCCAATCATTATGAAGTGTAGGTGACCCAGCCTGAGCCAGCCTGAGCCGCTGGTCTGTGATGGGAGTCCAAGCGCGGCCGGCGTGGCCGCGCTGCTCCACCCGTACGTCCACGACAACACCTACCGTGTACGTGTACGTCAACACCTACCGTGTGCTGAAGGACGCGCGATCGGCGAGGCGTCCACGCCATTCTAGCACGGCTGGTTTCGGACATTGGCCAGTACGGCTACGGCTACCTGGAGCTCATCCGCACCTGATGCCGAAAAGGCCTTCACCAGGAACTTCAACATGAAAGGCAAGCACACCTTCAGTTTGCTCATCGACCTCAACTACCCGGCCATCTCCGCGGCCGACCAGCCATCAATCCTGCCGGTGCACCGTGACAAGTGTCGGTCCTCTCGGTCCTCGGCTTACCATGTCAAGTCACACAGTTCAACACGGACGTCATCGTCGAGCCGAGCACCCTACACTTCAGCAGCACAAACCAAAACTTTGCCTACAAGATCAAAATGAAAACCAAAGCCGCTCAGAAGACGCCGGAGTACGGAGAGACCTGCCATGGAACGATGGTTTTCACATAGTCCGGAGCCCCCTGGTTCTCTCATGGCTGCCACTAATGTCAGCTTTTCTCCTAGTATTAGTCAGAGGTCTGGGAGTGAACAGCTGTGCCCTGGCCCCTTCGTAAGCAAGGTTGAAGAATCAGCTGCGTAGTAGCAGCACAGGAGTAGCACTTACTGAATAAAACCATTGGCAAGCTCCATCAAAACAAGCTTTATTCATCAAATGTATTCACGCTTACTCCAAATGTTCAGTAACTAGTTGCTTGTTTCTACATTTAGTTGTGTATAGCATGTTGCGGGAGAAAATTCCATCACAGAGAATTTGGCTCGATACCCAAATGGTGACACCATCGCAGGTGCAAAACTTCTTGTAATTCTTCCCAATACCCTAACTTCTGGCAACTACGGCTGCTGCAATGCCCGGTGTTAGAAGGGACAGAGGGGTTTGGTGGAATAGTTGATTGTATTGCTTGAGCCTCGTGGGCATATATATAGGAGTACAATGACCAATTTAAAGTACAAGACAAGGCAGAAATAAATCCTAGTCTATCATATACTTCCTAATACACATTATACTCAACATCCCCCGGTAGTCACAATGGTAACGACGCATACGGTGAGATTGAAGAAGAATCTGAAGGCAAGCCGATGGACACCCCCCCCCCCTCTGCCCCATAGTCGTAACGGTCGACGCATCGTGGAAGTCGTGGCTGGAGTGGAAACCGACGAGGTTGCTCAAGAAAGGCGGTTGCCCTTTGTGCCCTTTGTCGAAGTAGCCGAGAGCGTAGGGTGGTGTAGCCGTGGTCGAGGTAGTCATGCGAAAAATGTCGTGGTCAATGTCGAGTCGGGGTAGCCGATGTCGAGGTAGTCGTTGTAGAGATGCGGGCGCAAGGAGGCGCCGACTTAGTCAAAGGCGCAGTGGTGTCGAAGTAGTGGTGCGCCGGGAAGAAGACGTTGTTGATGACGCATCGCACCGGGTTTACCAAGCCCGGGGACACATCATGGATGAAGGCACGCATCGGTGTGCCAGCAGCGGGCATGCATAAATGGACCAAGACGAAGGAAGTGGACGGGCGCAAGGTTTTTAATTTCGAAAACCAAATAATTTCGGAGCCCCTCGAAATATGCGAAATTTCAAAAAATTCGCATATTTCGAAGATTATTTCGGATTTTATGATTTCAAATTTAGCTTAGTTTTATTGAATTCTGAATTAATTTAAATTCCTTTGAAAATCTGTTTGAATCTGCATAGGGATTTTGGTGTTGATAATATTCCGGACCACCCTGAAATATGCGAAATTTTGGAAATTTCACTGAAATTTCGTTCAAATTTTTAACCCTGGACGGGCGACAGCTACAAGGGTAGCGGCGGCGGCAGCCGAAGAAGAGCGGCAGCGGCGGCTAGGTCAGTAGCGCGGCAGCAGTGCTCGAAGTAGGCGAGGAACCGGACAGCATGACGAAGACCGGCATGGGCGGTGGCGTTCCAGTGCCAAGGGAGGCAGCGAGGCGCATACCACGAGAGGTCGATGCGCAGGGACGGCGGTGGACCGCGGGCCGTGGCACTAAGGCCCGAAGGGGCGACGCAGCGGCGGCGGGTGTTGGGGAACGTAGCATAAATTCAAAATTTTCCTACGTGTCACCAAGATCTATCTATGGAGTCATCTAGCAACGAGGGAGGAGTGGATCCACATACCCTTGTAGATCGCGCGCGGAAGCGTTCAAGAGAACGGGGTTGATGGAGTCGTACTCATCGTGATCCAAATCACCGATGATCCTAGCGCCGAACGGACGGCACCTCCGCGTTCAACACACGTACAGAGCAGCGACGTCTCCTCCTTCTTGATCCAGCAAGGGGGAAGGAGAGGTTGATGGAGATCCAGCAGCACGACAGCGTGGTGGTGGAAGTAGCGGGATTCCAATAGGGCTTCGCCAAGCGCTGTGGGAGGAGGGAGATGTGTCATGGGAGGGAGAGGGAGGCGCTAGGGCTTAGGTATGGTTGCCCTCCCTTCCCCCCACTATATATAGGGCCAAGGGAGAAGGGGGAGGCGCAGCCTTGGCCCTTTCTCCAAGGAAGGGTGCGGCCAGGGAGGAGTCCCTCCTCCCCAAGGCACCTCGGAGGTGCCTTCCCCTTTTAGGACTCTTCCTTTCCCTTGATTCTTGGCGCATGGGCCTCTTGGGGCTGGTGCCCTTGGCCCATATAGGCCAAGGCGCACCCCCTACAGCCCATGTGGCCCCCGGGGCAGGTGGCCCCACCCGGTGGACCCCCGGGACCCTTCCGGTGGTCCCGGTACAATACCGGTGACCCCGAAACTTGTCCCGATGGCCGAAATAGCACTTCCTATATATAATTCTTTACCTCCGGACCATTCCAACTCCTCGTGACGTCCGGGATCTCATCCGGGACTCCGAACAACTTTCGGGTTACCGCATACTAATATCTCTATAACCCTAGCATCACCGAACCTTAAGTGTGTAGACCCTACGGGTTCGGGAGACATGCAGACATGACCGAGAAGACTCTCCGGTCAATAACCAACAGCGGGATCTGGATACCCATGTTGGCTCCCACATGTTCCATGATGATCTCATCGGATGAACCACGATGTCAAGGACTTAATCAATCTCGTATACAATTCCCTTTGTCTAGTGGTACGATACTTGCCCGATATTCGATCGTCGGTATCCCGATACCTTGTTCAATCTCGTTACCGGCAAGTCTCTTTTACTCGTTCAGTAACACTTCATCCCGTGATCAACTCCTTGATCACATTGTGCACATTATGATGATGTCCTACCGAGTGGGCCCAGAGATACCTCTCTGTCACACGGAGTGACAAATCCCAGTCTCGATTCGTGCCAACCCAACAGACACTTTCGGAAATACCTGTAGTGTACCTTTATAGCCACCCAGTTACGTTGTGACGTTTGGCACACCCAAAGTATTCCTACGGTATCCGGGAGTTGCACAATCTCATGGTCTAAGGAAATGATACTTGACATTAGAAAAGCTTTAGCATACGAACTACATGATCTTGTGCTAGGCTTAGGATTGGGTCTTGTCCATCACATCATTCTCCTAATGATGTGATCTCGTTATCAACGACATCCAATGTCCATGGTCAGGAAACCGTAACCATCTATTGATCAACGAGCTAGTCAACTAGAGGCTTACTAGGGACATGGTGTTGTCTATGTATCCACACATGTATCTGAGTTTCCTATCAATACAATTCTAGCATGGATAATAAACGATTATCATGAACAAGGAAATATAATAATAACCAATTTATTATTGCCTCTAGGGCATATTTCCAACAGTCTCTCACTTGCACTAGAGTCAATAATCCAGTTCACATCGATATGTGATTAACACTCAAGGTCACATCCCCATGTGACTAACACCCAAAGAGTTTACTAGAGTCAATAATCTAGTTCACATTACCATGTGATTAACACTCGATGAGTTCTGGGTTTGAACATGTTTATGCTTGTGAGAGATGTTATAGTCAACGGGTCTGAATCTTTCAGATCCATATGTACTTCGCAAATCTCTATGTCATCTTGCAGATGCAGCTACTACGCTATATTTGGAGCTATTCCAAATAACTGTTCTACTATACGAATCCAGTTTACTACTCAGAATAATCTGGATTAGTGTCAAAGTTTGCATCGGCGTAACCCTTTACGACGAACTCTTTTACCACCTCTATAATCGAGAAAATTCCTTAGTCCACTAGTTACTAAGGATAACTTTGACCGCTGTCTTGTGATCCATTCTTGGATCACTCTTGTACCCCTTGACTGACTCATGGCAAGGCACATTTCAGGTGCGGTACACAGCATAGCATACTATAGAGCCTATGTCTTAAGCATAGGGGACGACCTTCGTCCTTTCTCTCTATTCTGCCGTGGTTGAGCTTTAAGTCTTAACTTCATACCTTAAAACTCAGGCAAGAACTCCTTCTTTGACTGATCCATCTTGAACACCTTCAAGATCATGTCAAGGTATGTGCTCATTTGAAAGTACCATTAAGAATTTTGATCTATCCTTATAGATCTTGATGCTCAATGTTCAAGTAGCTTAATCCAGGCTTTCCTTTGAAAAACACTTTCCAAATAACCCTATATGCTTTCCAAAGTTCTATATCATTTCTGATCCATAATATGTCAACAACATATACTCATCAGAAATTCTATAGTGCTCCCACTCGCTACTTTGGAAATACAAGTTTCTCATAAACTTTGTATAAACCCAAAATCTTTGATCATCTCATCAAAGCGTACATTCCAACTCCAAGATGCTTGCTCCAGTCCTTAGAAGGATTGCTGGAGCTTTGCATACTTATTAGCATCTTTCAGGATTGACAAAACCTTCCGGTTGTATCACATACAACCTTTCCTCAAGATAATCGTCGAGGAAACAATGTTTTGACATCCTATCTGCAAGATTTCATAAATAATGCAATAATCGCTAATATAATTCCAACAGACTCTTAGCATCGCTACGAGTGAGAAAGTCTCATCGTAGTCAACTCCTTGAACTTGTCGGAAAACATCTTAACGACAAGTCGAGCTTTCTTAATGGTGACATTTACCATCATTGTCCGTCTTCCTTTTAAAATCCATCTGCACTCAACAGCCTTACGACCATCGAGTTGTTCTCCCAAAGTCTACACTTTGTTTTCATATATGGATCCCCTCTCGGATTATATGGCCTCAAGCCATTTTGGAATCCGGGCCCACCATCGCTTCTCCATAGCTCGTAGGTTCATTGTTGTCTAGCAACATGACTTCCAAGACAGGATTACGTACCACTCTGAAGTAGTACGCACCCTTGTCATCCCACGAGGTTTGGTAGTGACTTGATCTGAAGTTTCATGATCACTATCATAAGTTTCCACTTCAATTGGTGTAGGTGCCACATGAACAACTTCCTGTGCCCTGCCACACACTAGTTGAAGAGACGGTTCAATAACCTCATCAAGTCTCCACCATCCTTCCACTCAATTCTTTCGAGAGAAACTTTTCCTCGAGAAAGGACCCGATTCTAGAAACAATCCCTTATTGCTTTTGGATCTGAGACAGGAGGTATACCCAACTGTTTTGGGTATCTTATGAAGATGCATTTATCCGCTTTGGGTTCGAGCTTATCAGCCTGAAACCTTTTCACATAAGCTTCGCAGCCCCAAACTTTTAAGAAATGACAGCTTAGGTTTCTCTAAACCATAGTTCATATGGTGTCATCTCATCGAAATTACGTGGTGCCCTATTTAAAGTGAATGTGGTTGTCTCTAATGCCCAACCCATAAACTATCATGGTAATTCGATAAGAGACATCATGGTATGCATCATATCCAATAGGGTGCAGTTATGATGTTCGGACATCACACTACGGTGTTCCAGGCTGTATTAGTTGTGAAACAATTTCCACAATGTCTTAATTCCATGCCAAACTCGTAATTCAGATATTCATCTCTATGATCATATCATAGATATTTTATCCTCTTGTCACGATGATCTTTCAACTTCACCCTGAAATTACTTGAACCTTTCAATAATTCAGACTCGTGATTCATCAAGTAAATATACTCAACATCTACTCAAATCATCTGTGAAGTAAGAACATAACGATATCCACTACATGCCTCAGCAATCATTGGATTGCACACATCAAAATGTATTACTTCCAACAAGTTGCTTTCTAGTTCCATTTTACTGAAAATGAGGCTTTCAGTCATCTTGCCCATGTGGTATGATTTGCATGTCTCAAGTGATTCAAAATCAAGTGAGTCCAAACGGTCCATTTGCATGGAGTTTCTTCATGCATATACACCAATAGACATGGTTCGCATGTCTCAAACTTTTCAAAATGAGTGAGCCCAAAGATCCATCAACATGGAGCTTCTTCATGCGTTTTATACCGATATGACTTAAGTGGCAGTGCCACAAGTAGGTGGTACTATCATTACTATCTTTTGGCATGAACATGTGTATCACTACGATCGAGATTCAATAAACCATTCATTTCAGGGTAAGACCATTTGAAGGTATTATTCAAATAAACAGAGTAACCATTATTCTCTTTAAATGAATAACCATATTGCGATAGACATAATCAAATCATGTCTATGCTCAACGCAAACACCAAATAACAATTATTTAGGTTTTAATACCAATCTCGATGGTAGAGGGAGCGTGCGATGCTTGATCATATCAACCCTGGAAACACTTCCAACACATATCGTCAGCTCACCTTTAGCTAGTCTCCGTTTATTCCGTAGCCTTTTGTTTCGAGTTACTAACACTTAGCAACCGAACCGGTATCTAATACCCTGGTGCTACTAGGAGTACTAGTAAAGTACACATCAACACAATGTATATCCAATATACTTCTATCGACCTTGCCAGCCTTCTCATCTACCAAGTATCTAGGGTAATTCTGCTCCAGTGGTTGTTCCCCTTATTACAGAAGCACTTAGTCTCGGGTTTTGGTTCAACCTTGGGTTTCTTCACTAGAGCAGCAGCTGAATTGCCGTTTCATGAAGTATCCCTTTGTTCCCTTGCCCTTCTTGAAACTAGTGGTTTCACCAACCATCAACAATTGATGCTCCTTCTTGATTTCTACTTTCGCGGTGTCAAACATCGCGAATATCTCAAGGATCATCATATATGTCCCTGATATATCATAGTTCATCACGAAGCTCTAGCAGCTTGGTGGTATTGACTTCGGAGAACCATCACTATTTCATCTGGAAGATCAACTCCCACTCGATTCAAGCGATTGTTGTACTCAGACAATCTGAGCACAAGCACAACAATTGAGCTTTTCTCCTTAGTTTGTAGGCTAAGAAAATCATCGGAGGTCTTATACCTCTTGACGTGAGCACGAGCCTGAAATCCCAATTCTGCCCTCGAAACATCTCATATGTTTCGCGATGTTTCAAAACGTCTTCGGTGCCTCAACTCTAAACCGTTTAACTGAACTATCACGTAGTTATCAAAATGTGTATGTTAGATGTTCGCAACATCCACAGACAACGTTCGAGGTTCAGCACACTGAGTGGTGCATTAAGGACATAAGCCTTCTGTGAAGCAATGAGAGCAATCCTCAGTTTACGGATCTAGTCCGCATAATTGCTACTATCATCTTTCAACTAAATTTTCTCTAGGAACATATCTAAACAGTAGAACTGAAGCACGAGCTACGACATAATTTGCGAAGACCTTTTGACTATGTTCAGGATAATTAAGTTCATCTTATGAACTCCCACTCAGATAGACATCCCTCCAGTCATCTAAGTGATTACATGATCCGAGTCAACTAGGCCGTGTCCGATCATCACGTGAGACGGACTAGTCAACGTCGGTGAACATCTTCATGTTGATCGTATCTACCATACGACTCATGCTCGACCTTTCGGTCTTCTGTGTTCCGAGGCCATGTCTGTACACATGCTAGGCTCGTCAAGTCAACCTAAGTGTTTCGCGTGTGTAAATCTGTCTTACACCCGTTGTATGTGAACGTTAGAATCTATCACACCCGATCATCACGTGGTGCTTCGAAACAACAAACTGTCGCAATGGTGCACAGTTAGGGGGAACACTTTCTTGAAATTTTAATGAGGGATCATCTTATTTACTACCGTCGTTCTAAGCAAATAAGATGCAAAAACATGATAAACATCACATGCAATCAAATAATAGTGACATGATATGGCCAATATCATATAGCTCCTTTGATCTCCATCTTGGGGCTCCATGATCATCTTGTCACCGGCATGACACCATGATCTCCATCATCATGATCTCCATCATCGTGTCTTCTTGAAGTTGTCTCGTCATCTATTACTTCTACTACTATGGCTAACGCTTTAGCAATAAAGTAAAGTAATTACATGACGTTTAAGTTGACACGCAGGTCATAAATAAATAAAGACAACTCCTATGGCTCCTGCCGGTTGTCATAATCATCGACATGCAAGTCGTGATTCCTATTACAAGAACATGATCAATCTCATACATCACATATATCATTCATCACATCCTTTTGGCCATATCATATCACATAGCATACCCTGCAAAAACAAGTTAGACGTCCTCTAATTGTTGTTTGCATGTTTTACGTGGCTGCTATGGGTTTCTAGCAAGAACGTTTCTTACCTACGCAAAAACCACAATGTGATATGCCAATTGCTATTTACCCTTCATAAGGACCCTTTTCATCGAATCCGATCCGACTAAAGTTGGAGAGACAGACACCCGCTAGCCACCTTATGCAACTAGTGCATGTCAGTCGGTGGAACCAGTCTCACGTAAGAGTACGTGTAAGGTCGGTCCGGGCCGCTTCATCCCACGATGCCGCCGAATCAAGATAAGACTAGTAACGGCAAGCATATTGAACAAAATCAACGCCCACAACTACTTTTTGTTGTAGTCGTGCATAGAAACTACGCATAGACCTAGCTCATGATGCCACTCTTGGGGAACGTAGCATAAATTCAAAATTTTCCTACGTGTCACCAAGATCTATCTATGGAGTCATCTAGCAACGAGGGAGGAGTGGATCCACATACCCTTGTAGATTGCGCGCGGAAGCGTTCAAGAGAACGGGGTTGATGGAGTCGTACTCGTCGTGATACAAATCACCGATGATCCTAGCGCCGAACGGACGGCACCTCCGCGTTCAACACACGTACAGAGCAGCGACGTCTCCTCCTTCTTGATCCAGCAACGGGGAAGGAGAGGTTGATGGAGATCCAGCAGCACGAAGGCGTGGTGGTGGAAGTAGCGGGATTCCAACAGGGCTTCGCCAAGCGCTGTGGGAGGAGGGAGATGTGTCATGGGAGGGAGAGGGAGGCGCCAGGGCTTAGGTATGGTTGCCCTCCCTTCCCCCCACTATATATAGGGCCAAGGGAGAGGGGGGAGGCGCAGCTTTGGCCCTTTCTCCAAGGAAGGGTGCGGCAAGGGAGGAGTCCCTCCTCCCCAAGGCACCTCGGAGGTGCCTTCCCCTTTTAGGACTCTTCCTTTCCCTTGATTCTTGGCGCATGGGCCTCTTGGGACTGGTGCCCTTGGCCCATATAGGCCAAGGCGCACCTCCTACAGCCCATGTGGCCCCCAGGGCAGGTGGCCCCATCCGGTGGACCCCCAGGACCCTTCCGATGGTCACGGTACAATACCGGTGACCCCGAAACTTGTCCCGATGGCCGAAATAGCACTTCCTATATATAATTCTTTACCTCCGGACCATTCCGGAACTCCTCGTGACGTCCGGGATCTCATCCGGGACTCCGAACAACTTTCGGGTTACCGCATACTAATATCTCTATAACCCTAGCGTCACCGAACCTTAAGTGTGTAGACCCTACGGGTTCGGGAGACATGCAGACATGACCGAGAAGACTCTCCGGTCAATAACCAACAGCGGGATCTGGATACCCATGTTGGCTCCCACATGTTCCACGATGATCTCATCGGATGAACCACGATGTCAAGGACTTAATCAATCCCGTATACAATTCCTTTTGTCTAGCGGTACGATATTTGCCCGAGATTCGATCGTCGGTATCCCGATACCTTGTTCAATCTCGTTACCGGCAAGTCTCTTTTACTCGTTCCGTAACACATCATCCCATGATCAACTCCTTGATCACATTGTGCACATTATGATGATGTCCTACCGAGTGGGCCCAGAGATACCTCTCCGTCACACGGAGTGACAAATCCCAGTCTCGATTCGTGCCAACCAAACAGACACTTTCGGAAATACCTGTAGTGTACCTTTATAGCCACCCAGTTACGTTGTGACGTTTGGCACACCCAAAGTATTCCTACGGTATCCGGGAGTTGCACAATCTCATGGTCTAAGGAAATGATACTTGACATTAGAAAAGCTTTAGCATACGAACTACATGATCTTGTGCTAGGCTTAGGATTGGGTTTTGTCCATCACATCATTCTCCTAATGATGTGATCCCGTTATCAGCGACATCCAATGTCCATGGTCAGGAAACCGTAACCATCTATTGATCAACGAGCTAGTCAACTAGAGGCTTACTAGGGACATGGTGTTGTCTATGTATCCACACATGTATCTGAGTTTCCTATCAATACAATTCTAGCATGGATAATAAATGATTATCATGAACAAGGAAATATAATAATAATCAATTTATTATTGCCTCTAGGGCATATTTCCAACAGCGGGTAGGTCGGGGCGATAGCGGAAGACCTCGGGGCGGTTGCGGGGACAGCGGGCCACGATGCTACAACTCGAAGGGGCGATCCAGCAGTGAAGAGCAGGGCGGTGCAACGCGGGGATCGCCTCGGGGCGGCGGCAGGGACCGTGTATCACGGCACTACGACCCGAAGGGACGATGCAGCGGTGGCGCGCGAGTCGATGCAGCCGCGAGAAGAACCACGGGGTGGTGGCGCTGCGGCCCAACGGGGCGACGCAGCGGCAGCCCGTTCCACGATCGATGGAGGGGCGCGCTGAACTCGGGGACGATCTTCACGGAACCTGCTGAGGCACACGCAACTGACGGGCCAGGTCGATCGCGTGGCCTAGATTTGGCGGATCGCGGCGACGAGCAGGTGATCAAGTTGATCGTGTGCAAGGTTGGGGACGTTGCTTAGTGGAGGCGGGGTGGCGGCGGAGTCCGACGGGCAGCATGGGACGATGTGCGGACGAGCACGTTAGCACCGGCACCCGGGCTGCCAAAACAGTGCTAGCGCCCGGGCAGCGAGGCCAGACCGACCAACGTAGCAGCGGCGCCCGAGCTGAGGCAGCCGACGAGCCTGACGCAGCCGGGGACGAGCCTGACGAGGCAGACCGCAGGGCCGCCGTGCAGACACGGCGGAGGCGGGTGGCGTGGATCGATGGCCGCGTCGGCGCGCGAACAACGGCCATGATGGGTCGCCGCATGGCGCGCGGCCGCCGGATCGGGGTGATGTAGGAGTCCCGGTCGGAGTAGGACGGAGAAGGCCGGTGCAGGGCGATGGGCGTGCCGACGCCCCGGACGGCGGTCGGCCCTAATGGGCCGCCTATGTGCATATGGCTGCCGGGTCGGAGGAGAGGCCGACTGGTCGAAGTACATGCGCACGGGACTCAACGGCGGCGGTGGGCGACGCAACCGTTCTTAGATCGGAAAACCAAAAAGAAAACACCGATCAAAGCAACCGGCGAGAAAGAGAAAAATCTGGAGTAAGGATTCAAGAAAAAGACTCTTTTGGGCAGAAGGTCAACATGACTAGCGGACGAACCCTATGTACGGGCGACGCGGCCCCCGACGGCGGTCATGGAGGCCGACCGCCCCAGGGACGGCGCGCGGGGCACAAGCGGCGGGCGACGACTAGGGTTGAATCGGTTAGGCTGATACCATGTTAGAAGGCGGAGAGGGGTTCGATGGAATAGTTGATTGTATTGCTTGAGCCTCGTAGGCATATATATAGAAATACAATGACCAACTTGAAATACAAAACAAGGCAGAACCAAGTCCTAGTGTATCATATACTTCCTAATAAACATTATACTCAACACCCGGGTCTCATCTGTCCTCGATTGCGTACAACACAATAGAGCGAACGATCAAATTGACAACTTTCAGTTTCTCTTTTGATCCTCAAAAGTTGGGCTTCTCCATTCTATCCAGCTTCTAGTGTTCCTAGGTCAGCACATTACCGGAACAGGGTGCTACCCCGACGGCCAAAACAATGCCGACGGCCCCTGTCGGCCTATTCGGAGCTATGCCGACAGCCAGGTCCTGGCCGTCGGTGTATCCAGGACGTCGGGCTACCCCGAGCTAAGCCGACGGCACCCATCGGCACAAAAAGGCCGTCGGTCTAGCTACGAGAACGCCGACAACTGCTGTCAGCATACTCGTGGGCCCAGTGACCCCGCTCGTGACGGGCAGCTAACGTCGTCAGAGATATGCCGACGGTGGAGACGGTCGGCCGTCGGCATAGGCCCGCATGCCACGTCACCGATCCGGGGCGCACCGTCCAGCACATATGCCGACGGCATATCTACCACGTCAACGATCCGCGGCACGCCGCCCGCCTAAACCCTGGCCGTCGCTATGCCGACGACATAGTTAGATTTTTTTTCATATATATTTTGTATGCTTTTTTATGTATTATTATATTAACTGACATGTAGCATGTGTAAATATAAACATACATATGAATATATATATAGTTTGTAATTTTTTTCCATACATTATGAATATATATATATATATATATATATATATATATATATATATGTAGTTTGTAAATTTTTTCGAGCACGCTAATAATGTGTCGTCATGTTCTTTTGAATATAGGTCCTTATATTTTATTAAAATCAAAAACAGCTATGCCGACAGAAGTTTTCTGGCTGTTGCAAACGCCCGGCACCCGTTTCCGGAGTGTGTCCCCCTCACGGCCGGCGCCGCCGCCGACACCTGGAGGGCGGAAACAGCCGCATCGGGTCTATACGGAGGGGACGTCGCTCCCAAGTGTTTCTATGGGATGACCTACCACAACCGGGTGGTGTTGTGGCATGTCCAAAGAGGTGGCACACATCGCCGGGGGTGGCACCCCTCACGGACGGCACCGCCGCCGGCACCTGGTGGGGGGAAACGGACGCGTCGGGTCTACACGGATGGGATATAGCTGTGGGTTTGGCCTGGATGTTGCTCCCAGGTGTCCCTCTGAGCTGACCTGACACAACCGGGTGGAGAGGTCCACTGGTCAAAGCCCATCCGTGGAAAGTCAAAGGGCTAGATCTCGTGGTCAACCGCTCCAGGATTAGGCGGGACGGGGGCCCTGGGGGTAGCAATGCCACCAGAGCGTCGTACCGGGCCCTCATACATGCGGGGTGGTGTTGTGGCATGTCTGAAGAGGCGGCACGCGTCTCCGGGGTGTGGCCCCCCTCACGGACGGCGATGACACAGTAGTAGACGTTTTGCGGTAACGGTGCGGTGTGAATATTATTAAATATTCGGATCGTGATAAAATTATGAGTTTTTGCACGACGTGGGCACATGTGTTATACGAATGATGGTAATTTTTTATAATTTTTGGTAATGGAGAAGTATCCGAACACTTCTCCCTACGCGGATTGCCCTTCGCATGTCTACGACTGTGGTCGGCGGCCTCCGGGGGCTAGCATGCTGCCAATCTTAGCTTCTCACAAGTCGAAAAGTGTTGTGGCGGTTGCAAACACCCGGCACGCGTCTCCGGGACGTGGCCCCCACACGGACGGCGCCGTCGCCGGCACCTGGTGGGGTTGAAACGGACACGTCGGGTCTACACGGAGGGGATGTAGCTGTGGGTTTGGACCAGATGTTGCTCCCAGGTGTCCCTTTGGGCTGACCAGACACAACCGGGTGGAGAGGTCCATTGGTCAAAGCCCGTCCGTGGGAAATCAAAGGGCTTGATCTTATGGTCAACTGCTCCAGGGTTAGGCAGGACGGGGGGCCCTGGGGGCGTAGCAATGCCACCGGAGCATCGCACCGGCCCCTCATACATGCGGGGTGGTGCGGTGGCATGTCTCAAGAGGCGGTACGCGGCTTCAGGGTACGTGCCCCCCTCACGGACGGCGCTGCCGCCGGCACCTAGAGGGGGCAAACGGATACATCGGGTCTAGACGAATTTATTTGTTGCTAATGAAAAAAAATGTTGCTAATAAAAAAATAAAAAAATTGTTGCTAATAAAAAATAAATTAGTAGTATATTTTTTTTAAAAAAATAAATAGCACATATGCCTGTGCGTTGCAACGGGAGGGATATTTTTTTGCAAGAAGCGACGGGGAAAATAATTGATGTGTCATGTAAAAAAGGGTCTCCACAATGATAGGCGACAGAGCAAGAAGTTATAGTTTTCTCGCTGGACATGTTTGACACGCAAAATCTTGACAGTGATAGGGTTGGTCGATGTGGTGGCGAGCACCCAACTCATGCCTTTTTTCCTCTGGGTCCGCCTTCATCTCGGGCTTGTGCCTGCCTACTCATTTGTTGGCTGCACGGCGATCTTCGGGACATGGTTGCTTCGACCACTCTATGCTACGACGGCGTAATCGGGTGAATTATTAATTGCAGCGCATAAATCCCGTTTCAAGAGCATAATCAGGCGTGAATGTTCCTTCTTTTTTAGGGTTTATTCTCTTCGATTATTTTAGAGATCAAGTACCCATAATTTTGCTCAAACTAAAGCCAGATAACATAATTTATTGACACGTATCCATAATTTCTTTCATTTATAGGCAACCAGCAAAGAACGAATGCGCACCGCTAACTAATGGTCAACGCAAATATTAAAAAATATACTATAGTGTCACAACATAATTTTATTTGAATTTTTTTGAACATTAAAAATATAAGAATTCGTGAATATTCTTGGAAACACATTAACAATTTTTAATTCCCGGACAATTAAAAATGCGAACATTGTTTTTGCAAATTCCGATATCTTAAGAAAATCACGAAAAAATTAGAACATGAATAGTTTTTTAAATTCACAAACAATATTTCGATAACATTTAAATTTTACAAAAACAAAAATATTATTGATTTTTTGAATTTTTTAAGGGAACATTCAGAAAAATATAAAATGTTTAAGACGCAATTTCTTTTTGAGTTTTGAACATTTCACTAAAACAAGAAATTTTTAAAATACGGAACATTTTATAAAATATAAATTTGATAAAAGAATTTTCAAGCATTTTGGAAAAGAAAAATAATTTTTAAAAAGGAGAGCATTTTTTTAATATTGAAAAAATTTAGAAACGGGAAATTTTAAAAGTTTCAAACATTTTTCAATACAGAAGAAAATTTTGGAATTCTGACCATTATTTGAATATTTGCATAAAAATGAAATTCTGAATATTTTTGTACATTTTTACTTCATAAAGAATAACTAAAATAAGGAAAAAAGGATAAATTATAAAATAGAAATAAAAAGGAACAAAAATAGAAAAATAGAAACAGAATAACGAAATGGGGGAAACAGGCCGGCCCAGGCATAGGCGCCATGCGACAAATAAGGCCTTCTTAACTATGTGGGCATTAATAAATTGGCTGGCCTTGTTGGCCGCAGCACGCGTGGCCCAATGACGGAATTCTGTACTAATCTTTTTTCTTTTCTAGCGGATAGACGCATAAAAGTTTAGTACCACATTGGGTAGAAAGAAAAACTTTTCGACAGTTAACGGATGAAAAAATTGGAGAAACGCACCTTGCTTTATTGACACGTGTCCACAATTTCTTTCATTTGTAGTCAACCGGCAACGAACAAATGTGCACCGCTAACTAATGGCCAGCACAAATATTTAAAAAAATACTATAGTGTCACATCATTTTTTTTTGAACATTAGAAAAATACGAATAGGTGAATATTATTGGAAACACATTAACAAATTTTAAATCCCGGACAATTAAAAATGCGAACATTGTTTTTGCAAATTCCAATATCCTAAGAAAATCCCGAACAAAACTAGAAACATGAATAGTTTTTTAAATTCACAAACAATATTTCGAAAACATTTAAATTTTCAAAAACAAAAATATTTTTGATTTTTTGTTTTTTTAAGGGAACATTCTAAAAATACGAAATGTTTTAGACACAATTTCTTTTTGAGTTTTGAACATTTCACTAAGACAAGAATTTTTTAAAATATGGAACATTTTAAAAAATGTAATTTTTATAAAAGAATCTTCAAGAATTTTTGGAAAAGACAAAATAATTTTTAAAAAGGAAAGCATTTTTTGAATATTGAGAAATTTTGAAACAGGAAATTTTAAAAGTTTCAAACATTTTTCTATACAGAGGCAAAATTTGGAATTCTGACCATTATTTGAATATTTGCATAAAAATTGAAATTCTGTATATTTTTATAAATTTTTTACTTCATAAAGAGTAATTAAAAATAAGGAAAAAATGATAAAATATAAAAGGGAAATAAAAAGGAACAAAAAAATAAAAATAGAAATAGAATAACAAAAAAGGGGAAACGGGCTGGCCCAGTCATAGGCGCGCTGTGCAAAACTTCAACTATTCTTCGCTCCATGCGACAAATAAGGCCTTCCTAACTATATGGGCACTAATAAATTGGCGGCCCAATGACGGAATTCTGTACTAATATTTTTTTCTTTTCTAGTGGATAGACGCACAAAAATTTAGTACCACCTTGGATAGAAAGAAAAACTTTTCAACGGTGAACGGATAAAAAATTGGAGAAACGCATCTTGCTTTATTAGTATGTATAGATATAGATATAGATTTGTTGCTAATAAAAAAAATAAAAAAATATATGCCTACGGCTAAGCCGTCGGCATAGGTGCCATGTTGCGTCGTCACCTATGTCGACGGCTTAGCCGTCGGCATACTTCACCTTATCCATCACGGGACGCCCCCCACTCATTCCTCGTCTCGTCCCACACCGATCCCCCGCGCCCCCACCTCATCTCGTGCCACCGCCGCCGCATTCGGCCCCGCCCCCTGCCGCCGCCCACTCCACCCCGCCCTCTCTCCGCTGCCGCCCCTACCGCCGCCCTCCCACTCCACCACGCCCTTGCCGCCGTCGTCGCACTACGCCCCACCCCCTGCCGTCGCCCTTCCACTGCACCACGCCCCCTGCCGCCGTCGTTGCACTACGCCCCACCCCCTGTCGCCGCCCTCCCACTCCACCCCAACCCCTGCCGCCCCCGCCCCCGCCTCCACACCCGCGCCGCCGCCGTCTCCACCCGCCGTCGCCCCGGCCTCCTCCCGACCCCACCGTCGCCCCGGCCTCCTCCCGACCCCCACCGCCGCCCCGGCCTTCCCCCGACAGTGTACAGGAAACTGCTAATTTGCCGTCAAGAGGCGTCTTTGCCGTCAGCTTTTTATCGAGCAGACAGCAAAGAGTGGATTTGCCGTAATCAGAAGACGGCAAAGAAAAACTAATGGCAAAGAAGACTTTGCCGTCTACGAAAAAAATACAGACAACAAAGAGCATTCTTTGCCGTCTACAATAAAAAACACGGACGACAAAACTCTTTGCTGTCTGCGTTTTTTATTACAGATCTTTGCCGGCTGCCTTTCTTAATCCAGACGGCAAAGTATGCTATTTGTCGTCTGTATTAAAAAACGCAGACGTCAAAGAAGAAACACAACACATGGATCGATCACATGGATCGATGACATGGCAGAATCTGAGCCACACATCCCCACGTGCCCCCCTCGCCCCACGAACCCACGCGCACGCGCGCCCCACTGCTCCGTCCTTATCCACCCGAGCTGCCCACCCCCACCACAATCTGTCTCTCTCTCTCTCTCTCGTTTCTCTCTCTGTTCGATCCAGATCGAGAAGGCCAGCGCCCGCAACCACCTCGCTTGGCCTCGCCAGCCACCACCTCGCCATCGGCCCCTCCACTTTCCCCTTCGGCCATGCCGCTACCGGACCCGGTACCATCGCCCCCACGGGCCAGCGCCCGCAACCACCTCGTCGCCTTCGCCCTTTGCCCCGGGTGCCGCCGGCAACGTCGCCTCTCGCCCATGCCGGCCTCTACTTCTCCCATGGCGTTGCCGGCCCCATCTCCCTTCGCCCACCTCTGCTTCGCCCATGGTGCCACAGGCCCCGCCGGCCCCTGCTTCGCCCATGGCACAACCGTCCCCGTCGTCCCCCGCTGGCCTCTGCTTCGCCCATGGAGCCACCGGCCCCGGCGCCCCCCGCCGGCTTTTACCGGCCCCGGCCACGTCGCCCCCACGTGTCTTCGCTGGCCTCGACCCCATCCCTAGACGCTGCACCGCCTCTCACCTCGAGGAGCAGCGGCAGCTCCTCGGGCATCAGTGTGCTCTGTCCTTGACGAACGGAATGGGAAGGGGGAGTGGTGCGGCTGCTCTGGTGAGCGTGGGCACATGGGGTGGTTGCAGGTTGGCGCAGGTTGGTTGCAAGATGGCCGCACATGCTGGATCTCGAGCTGCTATAATAGTCACTGCTCTGTTGTAATATTTTCATGTGTAATCCGTTCATATAATGAATAGAGCAGTTTTGCCTTGGATCAGCAAGTCATGATGTATTCTATCTAGTCTTTTATTGTGAAATTTTTCATTCGTCGTAGATTCTTGGAACGAAGTGTTGATGTATACTGTGGTGTGGTGTTAATTGTTGTCCTTGCACTTGGACTATGGGTTTGGATTATTTTAATAAACAAAATTCTTTGCCGTCTGTAATATGTGAGGATGACGGCGAAGAAAGTTTCTTGTTGACGGCAAAGACACTTTCCTTTGCCGTCTGTAGATTTTACGGCAGATGGAAAATCTGTAGTTGGCTGTCAGCAAATTCTTTGCCGTCTGCCCGATAAAACGCTGACGGCAAAGCAGCCTTTGCCGCCATCCTCTTTGCCGTCTATGTTTGCCATCAGCCGGCTGACGGCAAACTCTTTGCCGTCTGTATTTCACTCTTTGCCGTCTGTACTCGCCAGACGGCAAACTAGCTGATTCCTGTTGTGTGCCGGACCGCGCGTACCGGGTGCCGCTGCTTCTCCGGCCGGCCCCGGCCCTCCCGTCCCCGACTGCCCCTGCCTCACCATCCCCTCCACCGCCGCCCCCTGCCACGCCCCTCTCGGTGAGCTACTAATTTTTTTATCATTTTTTTTGCATTTTTTTCTATAGTTCGATGGATGAATGGATGCATGGATGGATGTTAGATTGTTAGGTTAGATGTTGGATGTTAGGTTGTTAGGTTGATAGATAGGTGAATGTTGGCTGTTAGGACGTTAGGTTGTTAGGTTGCATTATTTTTATCATGATGATCTTGTCATTTGAGATGTGCTCCAAAATTGGTATAAGATGAGTGGTTATTTTTATCATGATGATCTTGTCGAAAAAAATGAACCGGACAAAATTTGACACTTGACGAAATATGATATTTTTTCATAGTTTTAAGTGTCAATGCTTAATGTTAAGTAGCTATGTGAGATGTGCTCCAAAATTGTGATATGACGGGTGATTATTTAATCATGATGATCTTGCTAAAAATATTGAAGGACAAAATTTGACACTTGACGAAACATGATTTTTTTCATAGTTAAAAGTGTCGATGCTTAATGTGAGGTGATGACCTAAATTTTTATCACTCGGTGGAATTAACAGGATTTGTGGTGTTCCATCTTCATGGAGTGATCGTCGATGTTAGAGGTGTTGGTCCACGATCGTCCCTCCTTTGATTGACTACATCCTCTACATCGGAGGGTGAGCAACAATTCCATAACCTCATCCACTTTTTTTCCCATGTCACTAGATTAAATTTTCATATCAAGTCGCGTAACCTAGGCGTCTCCCGTCCGAAAGGATTGCATCGATAAATATGCATTCAATTGCATATTTATCACCGCAGCTCTTTCGGATTGTCCAGCGCTTTCCACGGACAGCCCGAGGATGTGTAGATTGGGTACGTAGTTCATTCTCTACCCCGTTCTGAGACAGGATTTTGGCGGCGCCTCCCTGTTGTTCTCCGGATGCACATTCTCTCGGCATTTTGCCAAGACGTGTATTTGAAGAACAGCGGGGCGGTGCTGCCGAAATTTTGTCTCGGAATGGGATAGAGCATGGACAACATACTCAATCTACACATTCTCGGGGTGGGATTATGACCCATCTTTACCTATTAGAGATGTAGGTGGATTAAATGTCGTTTCTCGTCAACCTTGTAAAAAATAAAATATTGATGTGGGTAATTTAAATGAATCCTTAATTTTGTTGTGCGGCTTCCAATAAAGCAGAGATGTCAGATAATCAGTGGATGTATAGTGGTTTTTTCCGTCGGAATCAAGTAACAACATAGTGGGTTGAGAAAATTGATGTGTTTTTGAAAGACATATTCCGTAGTCCAATGAGGATTCTGTCAGAATGCCCGTGTGCCAAATGTAAGAGACGTATCCGCAGAGATAAGAGTGAGATGACTAAGCACCTTCGCACGTATTGATTTATGCCCAACTTTAATATACCGATAAACTTTTCCCAGCGAGACCATGGTAGAGAGGAGGTGATACGACAACGCGTCGCTGGTTATGAGGACAATGGTGTTAGAGAATGCTAGATGATGTCTTTGCTGCACAGCCAACACCTCCGTCACATTCAGCGAATGAACCGGAGGAGCCGGAGGAAACCACAAAGGCCTTCCTGGATATCTTGGCCTCGTCAAAGAAACCTCCTTATGAGGGTTCCAAGCTTTATGAGGCTGAGTACGGCTGTAGCTGAGGTTGCTTCGCAGCATTTCTGGGAGTATGGGCTAACAGCCTGCCTAAGGGCCATGAACTGCCGAAAACCATGTACGCTACGAAGAAAATCATAAAGGCGCTCTCCATGGATTATGAGAAAATACATGTTTGTCCAAAGAATTGCCTTTTGTTTAGGCATGAGTATGTGAATGAAAACTACTGTAGGAAGTGCGATTCCTCTCGGTATATTGAGGTGGTCGATGAGCATGGTCAGAAGTAGCAGCTAAAAATCCCTGTGAAGGTTCTTCGGTATCTTGATTTTATAAAAAGACTACAGCACCTTTTCATCACCAAGGAGTCTGCCAAAATTATGAAGCGGCACAAGGAAGGGAAAAGGTACAATCCAAAAAAAATTGTACATCCATCAGAAGGTGAAGCATGGAAGTCATTCGATGTAGAGTACCCAGAGGAAGCAGCCGAGGTCGGGAATGTTAGAATTGCTATAACAGGTGATGGGTTCAATCTATATGGTATGTCGTCTAATCCATACAGCTACTGGCCCGTAATTGTTATTCCGCTCAATCTCCCTCCCGGTGCCATAATGCAACGCAAGACCATGTTTCTATCGCTTATAATTCTGGGGCCTGAATATCCGGGGAAGAATTTGAGTGTGTTTATGCAGCCGTTGGTGGATGATTTGCACCATTCTTGGTACTTCCCGAGGTTGACATACGACCGACATCTGCAGAAAAATTTCTTGATGAAAGTTTGGCTACAGTATTGCATGCATGACTTTCCCGGCTATGCCCTGTTCTGCGGATGGTGTACAAGTGGAAAGATGCCTTGCCCAGTATGCATGCAAGCCTTGATTTTCATTTGGCTGAAGAAGGGTGGCAAGTATGTTGCCTTTGACCCGCATCGACAGTTCCTCCCTCCAGACCATCCTAATAGGGAAGACAAGAAGAACTTCACAAAAGGCAAAGTTGTCCATGAAGTAAACGAGATTCCAACGTTTTTTGGTATGGATGTGCTTGCTCAGATGAAAGATCTTAAGCCTGCCGGCGAAGGGAAAGCAAAGGCAAAGGGCAAAGGCAAAGGCAAAGCCACAAGCGAAGATGAGGGCGAGGGAAAAGGGTAAAGGGAAAAAATGTTTTGAAGGATATGGTGAGACGCACAACTGGACTCACATTACCCCTTCACGCAGCTTCCCTATTTTAAGGACCTCAAACTTCCATACAACATCGACGTGATGCACACCGAAAAGAATGTCACAAAGTTCCTTTTTTGCACGATCCTCAACATTCCTGATAAGAAAAAGGATAATGTTAATGCTAGAGTCGATCAACAGGATATTTGTGATAGACCACGTCTATACATGCAGCCTCCCACAGGCAGCCGAAAATCTTGCTTCAAGACAGATGCTGACTTCGTACTTAAAAATGATCATAAGATGGAGGCATTGAAGTGGCTGAAACATGTCGTGAAGTTCACTGATGGTTAGGCGTAGAATATAAGTAAGGGGTCAATCTTTCAATGGGCAAAGTGACCGGGCTCAAGAGTCATGACTATCATGTATGGATTGAGCAGATTATGCCGGTGGTAGTTCGGGGCTATGTTCCGGAGCGTGTCTGGCGTGTGCTTGCGGAGTTAAGACATTTCTTCCGCACGCTTTGTGCTAAAGAAGTATGTACTGAGAAGATAAAAGAAATGCATAAGAAGGCGCCGGAGTTGATATGAAAGCTAGAGAAGATCTTCCCGCCAGGCTTCTTTACTCTGATGACACATCTCATTTTGCACCTCGTGAACGAGCTATTGTTGGGGGGCCCTGTGCAGAATCATTGGAAGTACGGCCCTGAGAGACAGAACAAGCATGTGAGACAGAAATGTGGAAACAAAGCTAAGATTGAAGCTTCCATAGCTGAGGCAGTTATCCTAGAGGAGGTGCCAGACTTCAGGACAGCCTACTATCCGGACCATGTTCCCACGCTGCACAATAAGGTGTCTCGATACAATACAGAAGAACCCAAGTATAAACCCAAGATGCCTTTATTCATCGGGTAAGGTGGCAGGGCTGGATGCTCGACACCTTATCTCATGCACGAGATGAGTGGGAGGATGTCATGTTCTATATCTTGCACAACATCAAGGAAGTTGAGGATGAGTGGATGAGGTAATACCTTTGCACCATTCTTTTAGTCAATTCGTTATGTTCACTTTGCCTAGTTCTTATACCGCTTTTGTTATTGTAGTCGATTTGTTGATGAAGAGTGGACGGGAATGCTGCCTCCTACTGAAGCGGAGGCACTTGCTCTTCTCCGAAAGGGTGTTGATGGAAGGAAAAATTTCGTTCTGTGGTTCATGGAGAAAGTAATTTTTCACACTTCCCTATTACCTATTTCACTGTACAATTCCAATTAAACTCATGCACCCTATAATTTCAATTAAACTTGTAGGGAAATGATCCGAACGAATCAATGGATGAAGAATTGAGATGGGTTTCCATGGGTTTTGACCCTGCCATCATGACATGCCAAAAGTATGATGTGAATGGGTATCGCTTCCATAGAGAGGAGCACCAGAACAGTCGGCCTGATCCCAAAACCATAAATACCGGAGTCTTCACCGAAGGAGATAATAAAGTAGATTACTACGGAATGGTAGGAAAAATATACGAGCTTACATTCAAACGTGGCCGCGAACCCCTAAGTCTCACTTTGTTCAATTGCTGATGGTTCGACCCCAAGAAGGGTCTGAGACATATGCCTTCTGTTGGTTTAGTTGAAGTTAAAGCATCAACCTTCTATGCCAGAGCTGATCTCTTTATCGTCACTACCCAGGCCACACAAGTATATTATCTGCCTTACCCAGGCGAGAAAGAGTACCTAAAGGGTTGGGAAGTTGTGTTCAAGGTGTCGCCACATGGTAAGCTACTAGACCTGAAAGATGATGATTACTACAACATAAACCCCATGACATACGAGGGAGTGTTCTTTCAAGAGGAACATGATGACGTTGTCCGAAACAAGGAGGATGATTACTTGGGTTATGTTGACCTGGACCCAAATGACGACGACACATAGATTGATGGTGAGGCAGTTGTGAATCAAAGAGACACAATTATGCTTGAAAAGTTAAATGAAGACGCTGACGATGAGGAAGAGCCTCCACCTCCATCAGACAATGAAGAAGATATGCGTGATAGTGATGATGAGACCGGTCGACAAATAGATTACAATAGCGATGATTCATATGGGTTCTAGAAAATGTAAGTTCTTTTAATGATCATTACAATAGTATGCTTAATGTGCTCTTCTGTTATTAATGTCTTTCCTATATGCTTGTTTATTTGATATCCTTACTAATTGTTTATTCTCTTCTCAATGCAGGTTTGCTAATCATGGGCAAGTCTAGCGGCGCCAGTTTCCTCAGTAAATTCAAAGGACTTACTCGGAGTGGACGAGCCCACAAGGTTCCCTCCCGACTACGCGAGGATGACACCTCATATGGAGGTGGAGGGGTCGGGGGAGGAGACCCTAGAGGAGGAGGGGGTGGGGGGAGAGCCCCTAGAGGAGGATGAGGTGGGGGAGAGGCAGCCGGGGCAAAAAACTCCGGGCCATGTCGGAAATAGGAGGGTCTTCTTCGATGCCCTCCTATACTGACGCACCTTCTGAGTCTGAGGAGGAGGAGTATGTTCCTAATGGCGAGGAGGAGGGTGAGGGGGAGGAGGTCAAGGAGGAGGAGGGCGAGGAGGAGGAGGCCGAGGAGGAGGGTGAGGAGGAGGGCGAGGAGGGTGGTGGAGGGGAGGTTGACCCCGAGTTGTGGGGTGACTTGCCACCGGGTGCTCTGCTGGGGTGGCTGCATGGTACTGCCGGAGTACCTACACCACCTTCTATCGAGGCGCACAAGTGGCTTTAACTTGCGGGGACAAAGTAAGTGCCTCTCAATCATATTTTCAACACATGACAACATTTTCTTATTGTACACATGGCAATCCTTTGATTCTTTTGCAGTAACTCGATCCTTCACGGAAAGGGCCGTAAACCAAACGGCCTTATCACTGTCCTGTTGAAGGAGTTTTGGCCGGGCCTATTCTGCCCGCTGCCAGACAGGGACCCACAGCTACGGGTTTTGGCCATGAGCTGGGCCCACTACGAGGCTTACAGCCACACGGAGGATGGGCGAGTTTGGTGGATAGGTGGCTCGGCGACGATGCAGAGTTTGTTGCCAAGAGCAGCAAGGCCCGGGTTAACCGTGAAAAAGACGAGACACACAGCCAAGGAAACAGGAACCACTGGGGCTTCAAGGCCATGAAGGTATATCTATATGCATGATGCATTTTTGTTCTTCTTTACCGTCATGTTCTTATGTATGGCTAACTTCTGTTTGACGTTGCAAGAGGACAAGTTGAAGAGGCCGCTCTCAGACATTGAGTCGTGGAAGCTGGCCCACGAGCGGAGTGATCGCAAGGATGGCGAGAGCCGGTACTACAGCAAGACCGAGGAGCACCTGGAGTCTTACACTCAACACTTTCAGAAGTTGCATCTGGATGTTCCTGTTCCCGAGGTCGCCTAGTCTTAGATCGATGACACGACGGTGGTGGCCATCCAGGGGAAGCCCCATGGTTGGTATCCGTGTTTCGATGGCTTGATCACTCCTTCGGTCTCATACACATGGCTTCGGGCTACCAACCCGAGCTTGTTAGAGAGTACGTGGCGTTCGCAGCCTCCCTTAGCCCGCCAGCATGCTGTAAGTACTTCCCCTTTATCTTCTTTCTCTCTAACATTCTTAGTTTATTTTCAGCATTGCTCACTTAGAAACAACCTAAATTATATATGTAGGCATATAAGGCCTTTGTCGAGCATAGGAATCTCGAGGTGCGGGAGTACTTTCAACGAGTGAAGGCAAACGATGATCACAACCGTCAGATGATGTCGGTTAGTTTTGCCCTCTTAAAACCAAGCTAAAATTTTGCACTTTCATTCCTTCTGACCTTCTAGTTTGCTTGTTTAACTAACATCCGAGCTATGTTGGTGTCTTGGAGTAACCGCACGGATCCACCACAAAATGGGACACCCACCACCACCTGCGGGAGAACCCCCACACGTGCCCACGTTCGATGAATGGGTGACACTAGGCAGTGATAGTCCGGTTAGTATATTTGCCTAACTACTAACAAACTAGTTCTCGTTCATTCAACACTATCATATCATATTTACTGTCACTAGTAGAAAAAGGGGGCTTTGGTCCAGGCTGGGTAACCCCATTAGTCCCGGTTCAGTATAGAACCGGGACCAATGGGTGCATTAGTCCCGGTTCGTGCGGCTAAGGCATTAGTCTCGGTTCACCTGGGCCCTTTAGTCCCGGTTCATGCCACGAACCGGGACTAAAGGGTGTGATGCCCATTAGTCCCGGTTGGTGGCACCAACCGGGACTAAAGGTCTAACCTTTAGTACCGGTTGGTGCCACCAACCGGGACTAATGGCCTTTGAGGCATTAGTCCCGGTTCATGGCACGAACCGGTACTAAAAGTCCATTTTTCAAACTCTCCCCCCCCCCCCCCTCGTGGACCGCCTTTTCAGTTTTAGAAAAAAACAAAAGAAAATGATGGAAATGTCAAAAAAAATAAAATAATAAGTTTCCCATGCGATATGTGGTCTAGTTGTTGGGAAAATTTACAAATATGAATTTCGACTTTATTTACAAAATCTCTCTGGAATTTGTAAAATGGGCATAACTTTTGCATACGAACTCGGATTAAAAAGTTTTTTATATGAAAAATCATCTACTCGAAAAGTTACATCCGATGGAGATGGCCTATGGCCTGTTTGCAAATTTGTAGAATCCTCAAATTCCAAAAGGAAAAAAAGTTATGCTCAAATTTCAGTTTTTTTAAATTTTCATTAAATCTGGTCAAACTATGGTCAAACTACTTATTCAAGAAGTATTAGTGTTACTAAATAATTATTCAAGAATATTAGTGTTATTAAATAATTATTTCAATTTTTTTGAATTTTGGTCAAATCTGGTTAAACTATGGTCAAACTGTGGTCAAACAATGGTCAAACTACTTATTCAAGAAATATTAGTGTTACTAAATAATTATTATTTTTTAGAACAATAGTTTCAAACTCAAACAGTGAAATGTGTGACTTCATGCTCAAGCTAAAATCCTGAGGGTTAATAGGATTAACATCTTACTATTGTCAGGAAAACAACGAGTGCAGACTTGGAAACGAGGGAGAATAGAACCTAGAAGTTAAGCGTGCTCAGGCTGGGGGAGTGGGAGGATGGGTGACCGTCCGGGAAGTTAGATGATTTGGAATGATGAGGGGTGATTAGAGATTAAATTGAGAAGTGATGAGAGGGGTGATTAGAGATTAGAGGTTAAAATAAATTAGAAATTTGAAAATAAAAAAATTTCAAAAAAAATCAGAAAATTACCTTTAGTACCGGTTGGTGTTACCAACCGGGACTAAAGGTGGACCTCCAGGCAGCGGCCACGTGGAGGGCCTTTAGTCCCGGTTCTGGTTTGAACTGAGACTAAAGGGTCAGGGCATTAGTACCGACCCTTTAGTCCCGGTTCAAGAACTGGGACTAAATGCCCTTATGAACCGGGACTGCAGGCCCTTTTTCTACTAGTGTGTTAGAATCTTCTCTCAAACATGTAGGCGACCGGTGGCCCGACTCCTGCTTCGTCGACCCCAGTCACTCCGATTTGGCAGAGTGATGGTGGTGGCGGTGGCGGTTTTGGCAGAGGTGGTCTTGGCGGTGGTGGTTTTGGCGGCGGTGGTCTTGCTTGATGTCGATGATGATACCCGTGCATGTGGCCATCGTGCCATACCTTTCATGTTCCTACTTGTTAGTTTCTGCTTAGAAATGATGTTCCATGTCTTGCACTACTTATGTTCATGAACTTTCACCGGTGATGATCTTTAGATGATGAACTTGAGTATGTTTAAATAATGATGATGAACTTGAGATGTTTAGATGGTGAACTGTCATATTTCTGCACAATCTCATATTTTCTGCTTTGAAATACTGTCAAAATCAATTGAAAAAGAGAAAACAGGGAAAATAAACATAAAAAACAGATCTATGTCGACGGCAAAGCCGTCGGCATAGATGCTCCCAGGGCTTCCCAGGGCCTGCCACGTGGCAGGGCTATCCATGTCGGCATAGATTTAGGCATAGCCCTGCCGCCAGGAGGCATTAAAGGACGCCACGTGGAAGAGGTATGCCGACGGCAAAACCGTCGGCATAGATTTTTTCCTATGCCGACGGCTTGGCCGTCGGCATACCACTGCCACGCGACGTCCCGTGATTCGTCAGCGCTTTTGACGGCGCCGTCCGTTGCCGTCAGGCGAAAAACACTGCCGACGGCTAAACTATGCCGACGGCCAAACGGGAGCCGTCGGCATAGGCCTCTATGCCGACGGTCTAACAAGACTACGCTGACGTGATCTATGCCGACGGGGCTATGCCGTCGGCAGCCGTAGGCATAGATGTATGCCAAAGGGAAATGGCCTATAGTGCCAAGGGGCTATTTTCAGAAAAAGTGCATGCCAACATAACGTGCTGCTAAACTTGTATTTTTCAAAACAACAATACTCCCGAATCAATATTAAATGAAGGCCATCTTTTAGTTCTAACTATTTCAGAAACAATTTAAAGGACTGAACTCTGGCAAATACGTGATGGTTTCCCTGTTTACTACCGACCAGTGCTCTGTTCAGCAAAGTTCAGCTAAAAGTACCCAGCACATTACATGAAGTCAATTGTCATTTTCCTCAAATACACTACACATTGTATGATCACACAATAGATCTAACGAAAGAACTGCGCGCAATGAAATAATAAATATTAAGAGCAGGCCAACCAGTAAGGCGAGCTACAGTTGTTTAATTTCCTCGATATACTTTGCTGATAGCAACCTCCATGGCTCTGTTTTGATCTGCAGAGTATATATATTACAACTCCTTGACACATGAACCAGATAACAACCTTTAGTCATACTAATTATCTGAATCTACGTACCTGTCAAGATGGACTTCAGCACCAGCCTGCCTATCGTATTTAGGAACTCACAAAATAACCACTCGAGACTCTTGACTTGCTCATCCCTCATAAAAAAATCCAGCTAATATAATGCTCTGAAAATGATTTTTTGCTCTTATAAAAGGTCGAACAGCATGTCCTACAGATTGGTCCAGTATGAACCAGCTGTTATCATTTGCGCGGAACAGCCTGATATGCAAGACCGCCTGTTCTGTGCCTCTAGATTTCCATGCATAAGGTTGTGCTTGGATTGAGTGTAATCTAATACAGGTGTATCAATTGTAGAAGTGTATTTTACCGGATTAGAATGATTTCCGGACGGAAACGATGACGTTCAGGAGTGTGTATTTTTTACGGGTGTATCTGAAGGAAACACGATAATCCAATCGTGGCCTACAAAAATTGGAACACCATTTGGTCCATACTCTAGGATGCACTTATAAACAGTGATATAATTCAGCAACAAAGTACACAAGACTCATCGAACACCCGCAAACAATCCCCTGCATGGATTTAGTCCTCTCTGAGTTTAGTCTGCTTCTCCCATAACGTATACCAAACCCTATCTCCCAAGAAGACAGGTTGTAGAAGTCACATGTCTCACACAGCGAGTCGCTACAAAATTTACCAAATTGAAGTGCGGCTATTTTTAGTGTACTAATTGGGATGTTGTCCCTCAATTCAGAAGATGCTCATCTGTACAACCACATAGAAAAGTAGGGATTGATTTTTTTCATTACTTTATAAAAGCCCCACATCGTCATTGATTTCACTAGTTTTTATCCATCCGCCAATGGAATCCCCCATCTCTTCATCCTAAAAAATTGTGTATCCAAGAGATGTGCATGTTATTTGATTATCATATTACTCCCTCCTCCTGGTAGTAGATTACACAGTACAAATACTCTTAATTTAATATTTTTTTGAAGATATCCTTCCGATAATGATTGATACAGTTACCCCAGGGTCCATCCGCACTGGAAGATGGTTGTATACAGACCCAACTAGCTGTGTTGCACTCGTATCCTGCACCAAATCCAATCATCCACACCCGATCATTTTTCTTCATCTGTCCTTTAGCATCGATGTATGCCAACTCATACCATACCGATGAGCTCAACTGGTTCCCAAACCGATGTAGTGTCATCCACGATGGCTCGACATACTGGTCAGATAGTTTGAGGCCATGTTGTACTGAGCTAATAACTGCCGGACCACCTGCGTGGATGCAGAAATGCTCAAATGTAACACAAAAGTTAGGAATGTATGGTCTGATATTCCTCCCATGGGGCATCTTTCTTGCCATGTTGAAGAGCGAAAACTTAAGAAGCTCTGATGTTGGTAGCACGTAAGGCCCGGTTGCCATGATATTGGCCTTCAATGCATCTCCAGCAACAACAGTAAGATCTTTAGAGAGAGCGATGCCTAGGTTGCCCTTCTCGTCTTCCTCTTGATACACACATCGGTAGGCAGAGTTGTTGGCCGCGGTGATTATCCGAGTGAAATACACAAGCCTAAACCGAGCCTTTGACCTAGAAGTCGACAACAACTTTGCCACTCCTCCTACGCGTAACAAGATGTTAGACAACACCATGGAACGCTTATTCCCCGAATAGTAGGATGGCCCAATGGTCTCTGTCGACACCACCAACACATGCGACCCCCGAGGCATGACCTGTAGCATGTTGCTCGCTAGCCCCACTGCGATCATCGAAGCTGAGCATGCCATCCCAGAGAGGTTCATGACACGAATATCACTCCGTAACTTGTATTTGTTCACAATCATGTCGGCAATGGATGGTACGGGGCAGAACGCGCTGCAGTTGGTGATAAGACCACCGATTGCATCACGTTTAATGCAAGTCTTGGCCAGAAGGTCATCGATTACCGAGAAGACGACCAACTCTGCTTCATTGCGTGCTTCATCAAGCCCACAACATGGCTCTATATAGTGATGTACAGGCGGGACACATGTCTCATCGCTCATGCCTGAGCGCTTAAGAATAGTAGCTATAAAATTGACAATAGAATCATCAAGCAAAGAAGAGAGACGTGCATGCTCGAGGAAGGTTGCCTTTGTGATTCTTAAGTTGGAGTTTGGCCGGAAGCAAGCGTAGTCGACAAGGTATACAGTTCTAGAACGGAGTGCAAGGTACAAAGTAGATATGATGACCAGTAACACTATGACAAGAAGTAAGTGGATGGGCCAGATAGCAGTGGGTTGAGGCACAATCTCGGGTCCAGCAGCAAGCCATGGTGCAATTTTCTTGCTGACAGTTCGCAGGATGAGGGTGTTGGCAGTGCAATTGTATAGCAATGTTAGGCGCCTGAGATGAGACTCTGAACTCATATTGTTTGGTGGTATCGTTTAAGTGCCTGCAGAGGTGACCGACGAGGATATATAGGAGGGAACTCTACTCTAAGGGTGGGAGATTTTTATGCAAATGAAGCATGCATGTGCTGTACTTCGTAATCGTGTAGTACTTCTAACGATTTAAGGCTCCAACTGTGAAAGTGTCAACTGCCATGTCCTTGGACCTTATCTCAAACGAACGTTTCTTTGCACTCAGAATCTTGTAACAACATATGAGAGAAATACTTAACGTCAAAGGTTCATGCGGTATCTAGGGAGATCAATGAACTTCCCAATAGTAAATGAGCCATGATAATACGACGTGTACGTACATTGATCCATATAAACTCACACACATACACCCTATCCTAACTATTAATACCTTTGAAAAACCGAGCCGGCAAATCTTCAATTGTCTAAATAATCATAGGCACCTCGTAGTCAAGGGGTGCACGAGCATGAGCAAAAATTCTAAAATAATTTCAGAAAAATACGAGTACACATGCTAAGATTAGGACTTGAACCCCATGGGCTGGTTACAACACAACCACAAGCAATCAGTTCACTGGCCTAACATTATTCATGTTGAACATTAGTGTAGCACATGTTTTTCACAGCACGCTGCAGGAGCAATGCCGTTTTAAGCAGACGTAAGAACAAAGATATTGAAAACGACAAGGTGGTCTATTTGTTTTCTTGCATTTCCTATAGTTCACATCAACTTCTTTTTGTAATAAAAAAAGTACATGTTGTCGATTATCAACCACCGAGTCTAGCAAGATGCACCCTTTGCGCGGTGTGCCACTAGATATTGCATATTACCAACCAACTTTGTTTTGCCACCTAATTTTGTTGGGCCCAAAAGTGTAGGGCTTGTATGCTAGTGCTAATTGCCTTCACATGGCCGACCCAAATTTATAGGTCCACAAGAGATAATGGGTAATTTGTTTTTGCTTCTGCTAACAATCCTAAAACCAGGGCTTGAGGGCGATACAGAGAACCACAATCACCGTCGAATATACATTCAGTCTCCTTGTCACTGGCTGCCATCTTGTCGCTGAGAGGAGGATGCATCATATTTTTAGTGTTCTTCTTTGTCTTTCTACATGCCCTTCTAGTAGTGGACATATGCTTTTATGAATAAAATTATTCCTGTGAGTCATATTGTTGTAGTGATCATCGAGAAAGACAAGTTTCCGTCCTCATGAAACATATTATTTAGATCTAATGAGTTTATGTCATTGTCTCGTCTTACTTTTATTATTTCGCTAGCAAATATGCCTGTGCGTTACAACGGGAGAAGAAAAATATAATAGATCTATGCCCAATAAGCATTGCTGAAGACCTCCGCAACCTATGCGCATAGTTTCAACACAGAACCTCGCCCATGTGGCCGACTATCCTCTTTCCCGCCCTCGTCAAGCCGTGTCCACATGATCAAAACACATCCGAACATGATAATCTATTACCTAATATGAAAGAATGAAATATTTTATAGTTCTTCTTCCGTCACCCTTCACTACTAGGGAAAAGCCTAGCAGTAGCGCGGGTCTGAGGGCTATCAGTAGCGCAGGGACCCGAGCTACTGATACAATGCTACAGCTAACACTTAGCAGTAGCGCGTTCCTACCAGCGCTACTATTATAGCTACTTAGCAGTAGCGCCGTCCATACAGGCGCTACTGCTAATCTAACTAGTAGTAGCGTTTTCTGCTCACCCGCGCTACCACTATTCTGTTTTTTAGTGTATTTGTATGTCGTTATACAAATTTTGATACAATATCAATTAAGAGGTTATCACTACACCACAACACGGATGCAACGACATGTAATCTGCCGGGAAAATGCACTTAAGATGGCAGATATACTGTCGGGAGGGAGTTTCTCCCGACAGATAGAACTGCCACAAGAACGGCTGCTGGGGATTACTTGTCCCGGCAGATAAACTATTCCCGGCAGTTTTGTCTGCCCTGTCTGTTTTATTTGTTTTATTTGCCGGCAGTTCTATTTCTCCCGGCAGATTCATCATGGCATGGGAACTGCAGTCACCAACAATAAAACTGCCTACAGAACCTTGTTACCCCGGCAGTTAACATGCCATCACATTGATTTCATTAATAATATTTTCTACGCAACTTATCCCTAATTTAATATACATTCAGTATGTTCGGACAATCATGCCAGATCTCACAGCTCATACATACATCTCAATCAAAGTTACATATAAGCCACATCCAAAACCTTAAGCTTCATTTGATAAGCGACCAAATACATGTTTCTTGATACATTAAGGATGTTGTGCCACAAAAGGAAAAAAAGACATGTTTCTAGATGTGCTACGCAGCCAAAATGAGCATACATCGGCTTATGTGCTAAAATAACCACCAAAATGAGCAGAAAAATTAAGTATGGACGCCTTGCAGATCTTGCCGAACCTCCAACACCTTCAAGATCTTGTCAAACCTTCAGGACATGTGTTCAAGGCCTTCTTTATAATGCTGAGCTGAAAAAGGTGAAGTGAAGTTTGAGGTTAGTCCAAAGTGCATCTGCATGCTAAATATAAATGTGCAACTAATAAAGGCACAATCTAGTGCTTCTATCTATCAGCAAAAAAACAAGAACGACTCTTACGAGAAGAGGAGGGGCAAACTCAGCAGCAGCACCACCACCATCAGCATAGCGTGTAGAGGAGGGTCACCAAAGCAGAGGACAGGAAAAGGAGTAGCATCAGCCGCAACACAGCATCAGTCTCTCCACTCGCCATTTTAATTGTTTCTTCTTATTCATGCTTGAAGAAAATGAAATCTTGGACCAATTTAGGAATAGCTAGCTGCACATAGAACATCCCCTAACACATGATATAACCAAATTTTCTTCTACTTCCCGAAGTGTGTAACATGCGAAGAACTCAGAATTAAAATTCAGATATGTTTCAAGAAACCCATGTCCATGATTGTCTGATTTAGGTCATTCACTTGTCATCCATCAAACGAAATCAGAACTTAAACATTATTTCACATATGTGCAAGAGCTAAACAGTAATAGAGCATGAAAAAATGTACCACACTGTATGTACGTCTGTGACAACAGATCCAACATTGCTCCTGTCAAAATTCTGAAGTCCTAAAATGATCTGTAGGTGGAAAGGCAATAATCACTATCAGAGTTCATCAAAAAGAGTACACTGAAGCAATGAAATTTATTAATAAACAATTAACTATAATTATTACCGACTAATAACATGTTCTTGAACATGTTTCAAATGGCCAACCTAGAGTACATGCACATATATATCTGTTAACCTTTTGGCTACATAGCACATTAGTAACTCCAGTGAGATAAAGAACATTTAGAGACCTTATCACCTCATTATTTCTTCTAACACTCTCTGCTCTTTTTCTTACATCATGCCCACTGCCATTGCATCTTCTAATCAGTCATCCATGTCACTATCCTCCCTGGGTCATTCTTATTTCCGAAGATATTCACCTTCACGAGAGTGCCGGAATAGGAAATCAGCACATGGATATCATTCATGCTTGTCTTTGCAAAGATTAAAGGAAGTACGGAAACTACACAAAATAGGAGACGATGGCTGCAGCTCACTTATAGTTCGGACTTGCTGTCCTATATCTTCTGGACAATGTATATGGCTCAGGTATGCAAAACACTATCAGTTCAACTATTTTCCATCAGTAGCATTTGAAATCTAAATCATGTAATGGTCCTGTGTAATTATAACAGCTAACATAAACCTTTTTTCTAATGTAAGATATTACAATAACTTTCAGTCCACTTCCCCCTATTGTAGGATTATCTGTTTATATACCTACTACTGTAGGATTATTTGTTTATACATAAGTTAATCTAAATAGAATGCAATTTAATTTCATGGACATTTTTTAACTCTAATAAATAAATTGAAGTAATTGCTCCATTCGTTTTTTTAGCCTGAGCGATGCGTTTTTTTAGCCTGGCACAGTAGATCATCTGAAAATGCCCCAAAGCATCCAAAATTTCTAATCACTGCAGACTTGACTGTATTTAGGTGCATCATCCCAAAGAAACTGAATGTATTCGTTGATCTATAATTAAAAAATGCAGAAGTGGGAGAGGGTCAATCTATCATACGGTCATACATCAAAACCAAATCAAATATATTGCATGAGAGATGACCCCAAGCTTCTTGACATACATCAATTCAATTCAAATGTTTTTGCTGGCTCATACAATCGATGCATACATCATGCTGCCAAAAAATGCATCATGAGAGGCTTACCTTGCGATGGATTTTTCTGGCTGGTAGTCAGTGGAGGAGAGAGCCAACAGCAGGAATGGCTCTTGCTGCAGCCGCCAGAGAAGCAAAGCAGCAACAGGCGGTGGAGGAGGCTTAAGAGCTGGCCGATCTGGGGCAATGCTGCCTTGATCTCCTGGAGAAGGAAGAGCAATGCCGGTGTCCTAGGGCAAGGACGGGGAAGCTCCGACGCGGTGGTGGTACAGCGGCCATGGGCCGTGGCACAGGCTAGGCGAGGCATCGATGACCAGAGTCGCAGGGTGGAGGGCGCCGTCCATGGGCGCAGAGGCGGAAGGAGGTCGGGCGGCGAGGCGCTCGGCCAGTGAGGGCCAGCAGCAGGTGCGGCGGTGAGGATTGGCCACGGCGACGACGCCATGGGGGAGTGGCGCGTGCTTGCTGCACGTGAGCTCGTGCGGGGACCAAGGAGCAAAGGAGCGGCAGTAGGCGCGGGGAACAGGCGGCCCTCGCCATCGACCTTGGCGAGGACGAGGATGGTGGCAACCTGCGGCGGAGGGAGTCGGTGGTGGAAGTTGCGGTCGTGGGCGGATCGGCGGTGGATGGCTTGGTTGTGGAGGCGGCGGCGGCGGTTGGGGAAGAGGATTGGGACGAGGTTTCGATTTGGGAAAAACTGGTCGGGGCGGCGGCTAGTATTTCGTTTGGTGCCAACGTTTTGGGCTTCTTCGCACGCTTGGACCAACAATTTTATGTCTACCCCCACGGGCCTCTCTGGCAGACTGCGGGACTGGGTTTAGTTGTGCCGGCAGATAGAGTGACCTTAATTATTGCTGGCATTCTTTCTCAAAAAAAAAATTATTGCTGGCATTGTGCACGCCTTCTTGTATGTACTTCTCCCGGCAGTTTATCCGTCTTTAAGTACTTCAGCCGGCAGTAACACGATCCCCGGCAGATGGTTTGCCCCTGTTCTGACATTTCTCCCGACAGTTAATTGCCCCAATCAAGTGTTGTGGTGTAGTGTGTTATATCATTATGTCCATGCTGAATTAATATATCATTGTGAGGAAGAAACATGGATTAGATTCATTTAGATGAATCAAAAATTGAATTAGGATGACGATCCTGCTAATTTAACTTTTGGTCACTTTTAATCCATCCACACGAATCTAATCCGCGTTCCTTCCACCTATGGTATAATAACAAATCATGATCATAATAACAAATCATCAGGATAGTCATGATCATCATCATCATCATATTAATATAAAAACTCTTGCATCATCATCATCATAGTCATAGTGTAGCACATCATCATCTTCAAACTCATTCTACCTAGCTAATCACTCCTGCTCTCTCTCTCTCAGGTAAAATAGTATAGAACATGTGTAGCACTCCTGCTTCATCATATTAGAGCATGCAAATGAACATGTCCCATAATTGTGGGTCGCGCTTCTGATTGCTGCCCCCTAGTACTTCTCTACTGCGTTCCTTCACAATTTTGTTCCAGTATTTGACTATTAAGACTTGCTCACTTCGAGAAATCCTAAATGCACTCATGTGCAATATAGGATGTCTTGGTCATTGTCATGCAACCATTAGCCTCGATCCAATGAGGCACAACTATCATTGGGAGTCCCTGTTGAAGAACATCATAGTAACATACTTATCAATGAAGTTTAACTTAAAAATAATGTATACAAAAGATGCACTGAGGACAAATAGTAAAAATCTTACCATCTTTCGTAAATAGATATGACCGTAGTTCAGTATGAACACTAGTGGTCGCACGTTTTGAGTACTAATATCTCAAAGTCTAGGAAAATAACATGTCTTCACAGTATCAAGATCCTCAAGCCATGAAACATAATGACCTATCTCCTCGCAGTTTAGTTCAGCCCCGGGGCAGTAGTAGGTGCTATCAACCAAACGCCGGACAGAAATAAGTTGTCAATAGAAATTAGTTGTCAACTATTTTAAATAAACAATTTAAATTTCTTAATAAATATGATTGAGAAACTCACATAATGGTAGAACTGGAGGCGTCTGCACATCGACCCAGATGTCGATATTATCTTCAATATCATCTTCCATTCGAATATCAAAGGTGATAAGCATATTAGGCTCAAATGCATAAGCCTTGCATAGTGCTCTCCAATTTTTGCATTCAAAATAGGTGTAGGTGTCTGCATTGTATAATTTTGCGGCACATGTATAACCATGCTCGGTCCCCAAGTGAACTCTCTATTGAAGGAAATATGCCCTAGAGGCAATAATAAAGTTATTATTTATTTCCTTATTTCATGATAAATGTTTATTATTCATGCTAGAATTGTATTAACCAGAAACATAATACATGTGTGAATACATAGACAAACAGGGTGTCACTAGTATGCCTCTACTTGACTAGCTCGTTGAATCAAAGATGGTTAAGTTTCCTAGCCATAGACATGAGTTATCATTTGATTAACGGGGTCACATCATTAGAGAATGATGTGATTGACTTGACCCATTCAATTAGCATAGCACTTGATCGTTTAGTTTGTTGCTATTGCTTTCTTCATGACTTATACATGTTTCTATGACTATGAGATTATGCAACTCCTGTTTACCAGAGGAACACTTTGTGTGCTACCAAACGTCACAACGTAACTGGGTGATTATAAAGGTGATCTACAGGTGTCTCCAAAGGTACTTGCTGGGTTGGCGTATTTCGAGATTAGGATTTGTCACTCTGATTGTCGGAGAGGTATCTCTGGGCCCTCTCGGTAATGCACATCACTATAAGCCTTGCAAGCATTGTAACTAATGAGTTAGTTGCGGAATGATGTATTACGAAACGAGTAAAGAGACTTGCCGGTAACGAGATTGAACTAGGTATTGAGATACCGACGATCGAATCTCGGGCAAGTAACATACCGATGACAAAGGGAACAACGTATGTTGTTATGCGGTCTGACCGATAAAGATCTTCGTAGAATATGTGGGAACCAATATGAGCATCCAGGTTCCACTATTGGTTATTGATCGGAGACGTGTCTCGGTCATGTCTACATAGTTCTCGAACCCGAAGGGTCCGCACGCTTAAAGTTTCGATGACAGTTATATTATGAGTTTATGAGTTTTGATGTACCGAAGGAGTTCGGAGTCCCGGATGAGATCAGGGACATGACGAGGAGTCTCGAAATGGTCGAGATGTAAAGATTGATATATTGGACGACTATATTCGGACTTCGGAAAGGTTCCGAGTGATTCGGGTATTTTTCGAAGTACCGGAGAGTTACGGGAATTCACCGGGGAGTATATGGGCCTTATTGGGCCATACGGGAATAGAGGAGATAGGCCGAAAGGAAGGAGGCCTGCGCCCCCCCCCCCTCTAGTCCGAATTGGACAAGGGGTGCAGCCCCCTTTTCCTTCTCCCTCTCCTCCTCTTTCCTTCACTCCTACTCCAACAAGGAAAGGAGGAGTCCTACTCCCGGTGGGAGTAGGACTCCCCCCTTGGCGCGCCATCCTCCTAGGCCGGCCGCCTCCCCCTTGCTCCTTTATATATGGGGGCAGGGGGGCACCTCTAGACACACAAGTTGATCAAGTTGATCGTCTCTTAGCCGTGTGCGGTGCCCCCCTCCACCATAGTCCACCTCGATAATACTGTAGCAGTGCTTAGGTGAAGCCCTGCGTTGGTAGAACATCAACATCGTCACCCCGCCGTCATGCTGACGGACTCTCCCTCAACACTCGGCTGGATCGGAGTTAGAGGGACGTCATCGGGCTGAACGTGTGCTGAACTCGGAAGGTGCCGTGCGTTCGGTACTTGATCGGTCGGATCGTGAAGACGTACGACTACATCAACTGCGTTGTGCTAACACTTCCGCATTCGGTCTACGAGGGTACGTGGACAAAACTCTCCCCTCTCGTTGCTATGCATCACCATGATCTTGCGTGTGCATAGGAAATTTTTGAAATTACTACGTTCCCCAACCGTGGCATCCGAGCCAGGTTTTATGCGTAGATGTCATATGCACGAGTAGAACACAAGTGAGTTGTGGGCGATATAAGTCATACTGCTTACCAGCATGTCATACTTTGGTTCGGCGGTATTGTTGGATGAAGCGGCCCGGACCGACATTACGCGTACGCTTACGCGAGACTGGTTCTACCGACGTGCTTTGCACACAGGTGGCCGGCGGGTGTCAGTTTCTCCAACTTTAGTTGAACCGAGTGTGGCTACGCCCGGTCCTTGCGAAGGTTAAAACAACACCAACTTGATAAACTATCGTTGTGGTTTCGATGCGTAGGTAAGAACGGTTCTTGCTAAGCCCGTAGCAGCCACATAAAACTTGCAACAACAAAGTAGAGGACGTCTAACTTGTTTTTGCAGGGCATGTTGTGATGTGATATGGTCAAGACGTGATGCTATATTGTATGAGATGTTCATGTTTTGTAACCAAGTTATCGGCAACTGGCAGGAGCCACATGGTGTCGCTTTATTGTATGCAATACAATCGCCCTGTAATGCTTTACTTTATCACTAAGCGGTAGCGATAGTCGTGGAAGCATAAGATTGGCGAGACGACAAGGATGCTACGATGGAGATCAAGGTGTTGCGCCGGTGACGATGGTGATCATGACGGTGCTTCGGAGATGGAGATCACAAGCACAAGATGATGATGGCCATATCATATCACTTATATTGATTGCATGTGATGTTTATATTTTATGCATCTTATCTTGCTTTGATTGATGGTAGCATTATAAGATGATCCCTCACTAAAATTATCAAAGTATAAGTGTTATCCCTGAGTATGCACCATTGCAAAAGTTCTTCGTGCTGAGACACCATGTGATGATCGGGTGTGATAGGCTCTACGTTCAAATACAACGGGTGCAAAACAGTTGCACACGCGGAATACTCAGGTTAAACTTGATGAGCCTAGCATATAACATATATGGCCTCGGAACACGGAGACCGAAAGGTCGAGCGCGAATCATATAGTAGATATGATCAACATAGTGATGTTCACCATTGAAACTACTCCATCTCATGTGATGATCGGACATGGTTTAGTTGATATGGATCATGTGATCACTTAGAGGATTAGAGGGATATCTATCTAAGTGGGAGTTCTTAAGTAATATGATTAATTGAACTTAAATTTATCATGAACTTAGTCCTGGTAGAATTAGCATATCTATGTTGTAGATCAATAGCTCGCGTTTAGCTCCCCTGTTTTATTTTTGATATATTCCTAGAGAAAAATTATGCGGATTGGATCCGTGATCTGAGGATTATCCTCATTGCTGCACAGAAGAATTATGTCTTTGATGCACCGCTAGGTGACAGACCTATTGCAGGAGTAGAGGCAGACGTTATGAACGTTTGGCTAGCTCAATATGATGACTACTTGATAGTTTAGTGCACCATGCTTAACGACTTAGAATCGGGACTTCAAAGACGTTTTGAATGTCATGGACCATATGAGATGTTCCAGGAGTTGAAGTTAATATTTCAAGCAAATACCCGAGTTGAGAGATATGAAGTCTCCAATAAGTTCTATAGCTTAAAAGATGGAGGAGAATAGCTCAAGCAGTGAGCATGTGCTCAGATTGTCTGGGTACTACAATCGCTTGAATCAAGTGGGAGATTAATCTTCCAGATAAGATAGTAATTGACAGAGTTCTCTAGTCACTATCACCAAGTTGCTAGAACTTCATGATGAACTATAATATGCAAGGGATAACGGAAACGATTCCCAAGCTCTTCGTGATGCTGAAATCGACGAAGGTAGAAATCAAGAAAAGCATCAAGTGTTGATGGTTAACAAGACCACTAGTTTCAAGAAAAGGGCAAAGGGAAGAAGGGGAACTTCAAGAAGAACGACAAGCAAGTTGCTGCTCAAGTGAAGAAGCCCATGTCTGGTCCTAAGCCTGAGACTAAGTGTTTCTACTACAAAGGGACTGGTCACTAGAAGCGGAACTGCCCCAAGTATTTGGTGGATAAGAAGGATGGCAAAGCGAATAAAGGTATATTTGATATACAGATTATTGATGTGTATTTTACTAGTGTTCGTAGCAACCCCTCGGTATTTGATACTGGTTCAGTTGCTAAGAGTAGTAACTCGAAATGGGAGTTGCAGAATGAACAGAGACTAGTTAAGGGTTAAGTGACGATGTGTGTTGGAAGTGGTTCCAATATTGATATGATCATCATCGCACACTCCCTATACTTTCGGGATTAGTGTTGAACCTAAATAAGTGTTATTTGGTGTTTGCGTTGAGCATGAATATGATTTGATCATGTTTATTGCAATACAGTTATTCATTTAAGTAAGAGAATAAATTGGTGTTCTGTTTACATGAATAAAACCGTATATGGTTACACACCCAATGAAAATGGTTCGTTGGATCTCGATCGTAGTGATACACATATTCATAATATTGAAACCAAAAGAAAAGTTAATAATGATAGTGCAACTTATTTTTGGCACTGCCATTTAGGTCATATTGGTGTAAAGCGCATGAAGAAACTCCATGCTGATGGTCTTTTGGAATCACTTGATTATGAATCACTTGATGCTTGCAAACCATGCCTCATGGACAAGATGACTAAGACTCCGTTCTCCAGAACAATGGAGAGAGCAACTGACTTATTGGAAATAATACATACTAATGTATGCGATCCGATGAGTGTTAAGGCTCGCGTGGGTATCGTTATTTTCTGACCTTCACAGATGATTTGAGCAGATATGGGTATATCTACTTGATGAAACATAAGTCTGAAACATTTGAAAAGTTCAAAGAATTTCAGAGTGAAGTGGATAATCATCATGACAAGAAATTAAAGTTTCTATGATCTGATCGCGGAGACGAATATTTGAGTTACGAGTTTGCTATTCAATTAAAACAATGTGGAATAGTTTCACAAACTCATGCCACCTGGAACACCACAGCTTAATGGTGTGTCCGAACGTCATAACCGTACTTTATTGGATATAGTGCAATCTATGATGTTTCTTACCGATTTACCACTATCGTTTTGGGGTTATGCATTAGAGACAGCTGCATTCATGTTAAAAGGGCACCATCAAAATCCGTTGAGACGACGCCTTATGAACTGTGGTTTGGCAAGAAACCAAAGTTGTCGTTTCTGAAAGTTTGGGGTTGCGATGCTTATGTGAAAAAGCTTCAACTTGATAAGCTCGAACCCAAATCAGAGAAATGTGTCTTCATAGGATACCCAAAGGAGACAGTTGGGTACACCTTCTATCACAGATCCGAAGGCAAGACATTCATTGCTGAGAATGGATCCTTTCTAGAGAAGGAGTTTCCCTCGAAAGAAGTGAGTGGGAGGAAAGTAGAACTTGATGAGGTAACTGTACTTGCTCCCTTATTGGAAAGTAGTTCATCACAGAAATCTGTTCCTGTGACTACTACACCAATTAGCGAGGAAGCTAATGATGATGATCATGTAACTTCAGATCAAGTTACTACCGAACCTCGTAGATAAACCAGAGTGAGATCCGCACCAGAGTGGTACGATAATCCTGTTCTGGAGGTCATGTTACTTGACCATGACGAACCTACGAACTATGAGGAAGCGATGATGAGCCCAGATTCCGTGAAATGGCTTAAGGCCATGAAATCTGAGATGAGATCCATGTATGAGAGCAAAGTATGGACTTTGATTGAATTTTTCGACAAGTTTAAGGTGTTGACTACGATGAGAATTTCTCACTCGTATCTATGCTTAAGTCTATCCGAATCATGTTAGCAATTGCCGCATTTTATGAAATCTGGCAAATGGATAAACAAAATTGCATTCCTTAATGTATTTATTAAAGAAGAGTTGTATATGATGCAACCAGAAGGTTTTGTCAATCCTAAAGGTACTAACAAAATATGCAAGCTCCAGCGATCCATCTATGGACTGGTGCAAGCATCTCAGAGTTGGAACGCTTTGATAAGTTGATCAAAGCATATAGTTTTATATAGACTTGCGATGAAGCCTGTATTTACAAGAAAGTGAGTGGGAGCACTACATCATTTCTGATAAGTATATGTGAATGACATATTGTTGATCGGAGATAATGTAGAATTATTCTGCAAAGCATAAAGGAATGTTTGAAAAGGAGTTTTTCAAAGACCTCGGTGAAGCTGCTTACATATTGAGCATCAAGATCTATAGAGATAGATCAAGACGCTTGATAAGTTTTTCAATGAGTACATACCTTGACAAGATTTTGAAGTAGTTCAAAATGGAACAGACAAAGAAGGAGTTCTTGCCTGTGTTACAAAGGTGTGAAGTTGAGTAAGACTCAAAACCCGACCACGGCAGAAGATAGAAAGAGAATGAAAGTCATTCCCTATGCCTCAGCCATAGGTTCTATAAAGTATGCCATGTTATGTACCAGATCTATTGCATACCCTACCACTGCGTTTGGCAAGGGAGTACAATAGTGATCTAGGAGTAGATCACTAGACACTGGTCAAAATTATCCTTAGTGGAATAAGGATATGTTTCTGGATTATGGAGGTGACAAAAGGTTCGTCGTAAAAGGTTACGTTGATGCAAGTTTTGACACTGATCTAGATGACTCAAAGTCTCAATCTGGATACATATTGAAAGTGGGAGCAATTAGCTAGAGTAGCTCCGTACAGAGCATTGTTGACATAGAAATTTGCAAAATACTTACGGATCTAAATGCGGCAGACCCGCTAACTAAACTTCTCTCACAAGCAAAACATGATCACATCTTAGTACTCTTTGGGCGTTAATCACATAGCAATGTGAACTAGATTATTGAATCTAGTAAACCCTTTGGGTGTTGGTCACATGACGATGTGAACTATGGGTGTTAATCACATAGTGATGTGAACTATTAAATCACATGGCGATGTGAACTAGATTATTGACTCTAGTGCAAGTGGGAGACTGAAGGAAATATGCCCTAGAGGCAATAATAAAGTTATTATTTATTTCCTTATTTCATGATAAATGTTTATTATTCATACTAGAATTGTATTAACCGGAAACATAATACATGTGTGAATACATAGACAAACAGGGTGTCACTAGTATGCCTCTACTTGACTAGCTCGTTGAATCAAAGATGGTTAAGTTTTCTAGCCATAGACATGAGTTTTCATTTGATTAATGGGGCCACATCATTAGAGAATGATGTGATTGACTTGACCCATTCCGTTAGCATCGCACTTGATCATTTAGTTTGTTGCTATTGCTTTCTTCATGACTTATACATGTTCCTATGACTATGATATTATGCAACTCCCGTTTACGGGAGGAACACTTTGTGTGCTACCAAATGTCACAACGTAACTAGGTGATTATAAAGGTGCTTTGCAGGTGTCTCCAAAGGTACTTGTTGGGTTGGCGTATTTCAAGATTAGGATTTGTCACTCCGATTGTCAGAGAGGTATCTCTGGGCCCTCTCGGTACTGCACATCACTATAAGCCTTGCAAGCATTGTAACTAATGAGTTAGTTGCGGAATGATGTATTAAGGAACGGGTAAAGAGACTTGCCGGTAACGAGATTGAACTAGGTATTGAGATACCGACGATCGAATCTCGGGCAAGTAACATACCGATGACAAAGGGAACAACGTATGTTGTTATGCGGTCTGACCGATAAAGATCTTCGTAGAATATGTGGGAGCCAATATGAGCATCCAGGTTCCGCTATTGGTTATTGACCGGAGACGTGTCTCAGTCATGTCTACATAGTTCTCGAACCCGAAGGGTCCGCATGCTTAAAGTTTCGATGACAGTTATATTATGAGTTTATGAGTTTTGATGTACCGAAGGAGTTCGGAGTCCCGAATGAGATCGGGGACATGACGAGGAGTCTCGAAATGGTCGATACGTAAAGATTGATATATTGGACGACTATATTCGCACTTCGGAAAGGTTCCGAGTGATTCGGGTATTTTTTGGAGTACCGGAGAGTTACGGGAATTCGCCGGGGAGTATATGGGCCTTATTGGGCCATACGGGAATAGAGGAGATAGGCCGAAAGGAAGGAGGCCTGCCCCCCCCCCCCCTCTGGTCCGAATTGGACAAGGGGTTTAGCCTCCTTTTCCTTCTCCCTCTCCTCCTCTTTCCTTCACTCCTACTCCAACAAGGAAAGGAGGAGTCCTACTCCCAGTGGGAGTAGGACTCCCCCCTTGGCGCGCCCTCCTCCTAGGCCGGCCGCCTCCCCCTTTGCTCCTTTATATACGGGGGCAGGGGGGCACCTCTAGACACACAAGTTGATCAAGTTGATCGTCCCTTAGCCGTGTGCGGTGCCCCCCTCCACCATAGTCCACCTCAATAATACTGTAGCAGTGCTTAGGCAAAGCCCTGCGTCGGTAGAACATCAACATCATCACCACGCCGTCGTGCTGACGAAACACTCCCTCAACACTCGGCCGGATCGGAGTTAGAGGGACGTCATCGGGCTAAACGTGTGCTGAACTCGGAGGTGCCATGCATTCGGTACTTGGTCGGTCGGATCGTGAAGACGTACGACTACATCAACCGCGTTGTGCTAACGCTTCCGCATTCGGTCTACGAGGGTACGTGGACAACACTCTCCCCTCTCGTTGCTATGCATCACCATGATCTTGCGTGTGCGTAGGAAATTTTTGAAATTACTGCGTTCCCCAACATCTTTACCTCCATACTTTCCATAGTACTGAAACCAATCTTATCCAAGACATAAATTCTTGCATGGCAGGGGATAAGCTAGTAGAATAGTAAAAAATTAAAATTATAACTTGAAGCAAAAGAAGCAGAAGTCATGCTTAATTACGAAAAAAGACTTATCGTTGTGACTTACTGTATCCACTTCAAAGGTCTCATCCAGCTTGATGCTGAAGTGCCTACCACCAACTAGGTGAGGCCTGTCGCACAGGCTGCGCTCGTCTTCCCAGTATTCACACATAAGGAATTCCTTTTCATCGTCAGACATTTCCTATGTTCATAGTTGAAACATTAATTGAAAATCGATCGAAGGCAACTACCAGGAAACTCAACACACAAATCACTATTACTCAATATGCAATGGGTTGACTTTAGGTCTGTCAAGTCTTCCTTCCTAAACTCTCATCTCACGTGTATGGTGGGAACTCCCTCTCTGATATTGCCACCGTCGGTGATGGTCGCTACTCTTCCTTTCCCTAGTGCATTACAAATATCTAGAACAAGGAAAAGGAAGAGAAGCGACCCCCACGACAACAGTCGGCATTCTTCTTCTCTCATATATGGTGGACACCCCCTCACCGTTTTGACCGTCAATGGTGGTCGCTACTCCTTCTTCCCCTAGTGCATAAGAAAGGTCTAGCACAAAGAGAAGAAGGAGAAGCGACCCCCACGACAACAGTCGGCATTCTTGTTCTCTCATATATGGTGGAGACTCTCCCTCACTGATTTTTTGACTGTCATGTATGGAGCCCCGGCAGACTTAAAGTCCACTCGAAATGTCGTTGAATTCTCTTTCTAGCAAATCCGGGGCACTCGATGTTTCCTACATATTCTAGCGCAAGTCATGCTTAAATTCATGGAAAAATCCGGCATGACCTTTGCTAAAATAGGACATATCAAGCGCCTGAAACTTGCCGGAACAGAAATGAATCAACTCTCTGGCAAAACATAGGCCACTCGGGGTTTCCCTGTGATACAAAGATGTCCATACACATACAACGATGCTTAATCTTGCAATTCCATCCGGATCAATTATCATGAGCATTCGCACATGAGCTCACCGACTAAGTACCCAAGTTCTATTCTAGTCAACACACCGAGGAGTGGAGAAGGAGGAGTTGGATTTTTAGCTCACCGACTCGGGTGTAGAGGAAGTAGAGGTAGCTCAGATGATGATAACTCCAAGGAGACACGAGTCTACAAAGCCTGCATATTCCACTGAGTAAAATTTTAGATCATCAAATCTCATATAACATTCTTTGATGACAAAGTGATAATGGCATAAAAATAATTAAATTTTACAATACATTTCTATATTGAGAAACAGAATTACAAAAAATTTTATTCATAAATTTTCTTACTAAAAATAAACTATTTCTATTAATTCAACTAGTTCAACTAAGCACTTACTATAAATAAAAATAATTATTTTTCTTACTAATTCAACTAGTTCTATTAAGCACTTACTATAAATAAAAATAATTAATTTTCTTTCTAATTCAACTAGTTCTATTAAGCACTTACTATAAACAAACTAGTTCTACTAACCACTTAAATTCTATGTACATTTTACAAAATTCTACCTATCTATATCATTGAAAAAACCTAGATTCTACCTATCTATACTATCAACTAAATCTATGGAGGAAGGAGGGGATGTGGATGAGGAGGGGGAGGGAGTAGGGGTTGTAGAGGGAGGAGGGGCTATGGAGGGAGGAGGTGTTGTTGATGGAGGCACTGCTAGAGGAGGGAGGAACAGGGGGAGTGACGAGGGGAGGAGGAGAGGCGGCTAGAAGAGGGAGGAGTGGGGAGGAGGAGGGAGGAGGGGCAGCTAGAGGAGGAAGGAGGAAGAGGAGAAGGAGGAGGCTTACCGAGGGCGGCGGCAGTGCAGCGACCGGGGCGATGGCAGGAGGAGGACGACGACCGCGACAGTGAGACAGAGGATAGTGAGGAAGCGCGGTTTAGGAGAAAGCGCTACTGCTAAATTACCTAGCAGTAACGTGTTTCATGGGAAAGCATTACTACTACACTTAGCCTGGCGGCAACGGTGGGGTAATTTTAGTAGTAGCCCTCTTCTCCCTGGTCACGCTACTGCTATGTACATAGGAGTAGCGCCTTCTGTTGCCCGGCTCTACTCCTAAGTAGCAGTACCGTCCTTTTTTAACCAGCGCTACTGCAAAAGTTCTGTGTATAATATTTTCCCTAACAGTGCTTTTTACATTCGTTGATTTTGTCTTAACCATCTTTCCCTAATAATAAAGCATGGATTGACTTTGTCGGGTTCACCATCACAAACGCTTTCTTTCTGTGAATTTACGCTTTTAGTTTGAATTTAAAACATATAAGCGAGGTGGTAATAATGTGTGACGCCCCAAGACCGGAGCTTCAGGTGCCTTCCAGGGTTTCCGGGTTTTCGTCATGTGAGTTGTTGATTTATTGCCTTCATCTTTGCATCATGTGCATTGCATCATGTCATCATGTCATAAGTATTTTGCATCTCAACTAAATAATTTATGTGGATCTTCGATCCATTTAAATCAAGGTAAGAGTGACTTCTCTTTATAACATTATCCTCCTAATATTTAGGGAGCTATTATAAATATTTCCATTCTTTTGGCCTTTTCTTCTTCAAGTGTTGACTCTCTAACCTTGCCTTGTATCCTTTCGTCATTTTCCGGAGCTCCACCTAAAATTTCAACATTTTTGGTCACTCCAAAAACCTCGTCCCAGTTCAAACCCATTTGAATTAAATTCAAATGAGTTTGAAATCTTTTGTTCGATCCGGTTTTTTCTATTTTTCTCGGAACGAGCATATTTTTGTGAGTTCAGGAAAATTATCCCCATGCTCAAAATCCTTCCCTAACCCTCTCTTTCTTTTCCTCTCTAATTTCTTTTATGTTAAAGGATTATGTTTTAGAGAGAGAGAGAGAAGAGAATCCAGACCCATCTTTTCCCCACAGTCCAACCAGCCCTAAGGCCCACCTAACTATACCTTGCGGCCTGACCTAGATGGCCCGACCAGCTGCCGGCCTCCCTAGGCCAAACTCTAGCACTGGCCCAAGGCCCAGCCGCACCCACCAACCCTAGCGCTATCCTTAGCCCGATCCTCCTGCGCCCTCTCCCTCTCGATCCCTCCCTCAGCGCCGCCAAGAGAGGAGGAACCGCGCTCGACCCTCCTCTGCCCGATTCCATCTCCCCGATCCCCTCGTTCTCTCCCTCGATCCCTTTCCTCGTTTCCCTCAGCGCCGCCAGGGGCCTAGGCTCAATCTTTTTCTTTCCCTCATCTTGATCTTCTCCTCCCTCCGTGCAGCCGCCTCGGACCGCAACCACAGGAGCAGGAGCTCCTTGGCTCGCGCACCTATGCCCGTCCCTGGAGGTCTCCTTCCTCTCGTCCTCGAGCTTGCCTTGATCTCCAATGTCGCCGGAGCACCAGCAGCCAACAAGAGCTCGCCAACGGCGACCAGCAGGAGCGCATCTTCGACGCTGGTCCTCATCGGTAGCACCCCGGCGCCGCTGCACCCCATTTTCGACCCGGTCTGGCTGAGATCGGTCCGTCCTGCTTCACCAGCCTCCTCCAGCGCCCGAACCTGCTCCACCCTTCAGCCTCTATGCGCCCCCAAGCCCTGTGTCATCGGCCTCGCCTCTGCTTCGAGCAGGAGACGAGTGCCCGCCGCTGCATCGATCTGCGATGCCCGAGGCCACTTGGCTTTGTTTCGATCTGGATGCGTTGAGACCATCGTTGCAACGTTGTGACCTCTGCCTCGGAGTACCTCAAGTTTGTCTACATGAAACTGCCAAGTACCTCTACGCACGGATACCGTCAAGTACCTACACCGGCAAGGCTACACGGATGTTCGTTCCAATACAACACCGAAACATCAAGGTCGACTATGTTTTGTTGCCCCGTCCGGAGTCGTCAAGTACCCGAGGACCATATTGGCACCAAGTCATCTACCGCCATCTTTGAAATCGCTAAGAACGTCAAGCACCCCTTCGAGATGACGAGACTGACAAGTTCAAATGACCCCAAGTACCTCTCCGAAAACAAGACGTATACCGCTACCGTCACAAGAATCGAGACCGACAAGTCCGAAGATGCAAGTACCACTCTGGACCATGTACGACGACCGTCGCCGAAGACCCGTGTAATGCAAACATCAAGTTCAACTACCATCGCGTGAACCGCTACTTCCCACGGCGACCCCGTGAACAACTACTTCCCCTTCAACATGTGTACCCCTACCGCCGAACTCGATCCGTTCCGTTAATGCACGCTTCAAAGGTATAACCCGAGACGACGTTCGTGAATGAATGCTTGCGATGTTTGAGATGCTCGTGTTTGTACCGTGTCCAAATTTTCACTCGTTTCCTTGTCGTCAACTCGTGGGCCACCCGGAATCCGGGAGCACCCCACCATCTTTTGCATGCATCCGCACACTTCTCCTTTGCATCGGTATCTCAATTGATTTACCGGAACTGGAACATTGCCGTGGCACCATTTTCGTTATCGTTACCGTGGCACCCCTTTTCCTTTCCACCACGGTGACAAATGATTCATAATGCTCTTGTCAGACTTTTAATAAAAATTGCATAAACTTGCACATGTCATCCGCATCATGATAACAACTTCAAGAATGTTTAAAGTGTTGTTTGCATTAAATTACTAATGCATATGGGGATTTACCAGGTTTGTTGTTTGTTATATCCGGCCCCATTTAAATTGTTCAGATGGTATACATTTTGTTATGTTTCACCTCTTGACATGCTTAACAACATTTAATATTGTTGGGTACATAAACGAGATCGAACTAAATAACTTGAATGTGGTGTTTCATCAATATGCAACGGAGTTACATATTGAGCTCCACTTAATTTGTAGGGTTGTTTGTGCACTTTGCGATGCCATGCCTCATTAAACCGGACATGCATCATACTTGTTTGCACATCGTGCCATGCTTATGTGATGCTTGTTTACTATGTTGTTTGCTTTCTTTTCGGTGTTGCTTCTTCGGGTTAGTTCCGATAACGTTGCGTTTGTGAGGATCCGTTGGCTACGTCCGTTTGTTTTCTTCATGGACTCGTTCTTATTCCTTGCGGGATCTCAGGCAAGATGACCATACCCTCGAAATCACTTCTATCTTTGCTTGCTAGTTGCTCGCTCTTTTGCTATGCCTATGCTGCGATACCTACCACTTGCTTATCATGCCTCCCATATTGTTAAGCCAAGCCTCTAACCACCTTGTCCTAGCAAACCGTTGTTTGACTATGTTACCGCTTTGCTCAGCCCCTTTTATAGCATTGTTAGTTGCAGGTGAAGATTGGAGCTTGTTCCATGTTTGGAACATGGATATTCCGTTGGGATATCACAATATCTCTTATTTTAATTAATGCATCTATATACTTGGTAAAGGGTGGAAGGCTCAGCCTTATGCCTGGTGTTTTGTTCCACTCTTGCCGCCCTAGTTTCCGTCATACCGGTGTTATGTTCCTTGATTTTGCGTTCCTTACACGGTTGGGTTATAATGGGAACCCCTTGACAGTTTGCCTTGAATAAAACTCCTCCAGCAAGGCCCAACATTGGTTTTACCATTCGCCACCTAGCCTCTTTTTCCCTTGGGTTAGGCCAGCCCAAGGGTCATCTTTATTTTAACCCCCCTCGGGCCAGTGCTTGTCTAAGTGTTGGTCCGAAACAGAGCCACTTGCGGCACCACCTCGAGGAAACTTGAGGGCTGGTTTAGCTGTACGTAGTGTTCATCTGGTGTTGCCCTGAGAATGAGATATGTGCAGCTCCTTTCAGGATGTCGGCGCATCGGGCGGTCTTGCTGGACTTGTTTTACCATTGTCGAGGATGTCTTGTAACTGGGATGCCGAGTCTGATCGGATTGTCTTGGGAGAAGGAATATCCTTTGTTGACTGTGAGAGCTTGTGATGGGCTAAGTTGGGACACCCCTGCAGGGATTTGAACTTTCGAAAGCCGTGCCCGCGGTTATGGGCAGATGAGAATTTGTTAATGTCCTGTTGTAGAGAACTTGACACTTGACTTAATTAAAATATATCAACCGCGTGTGTAACCGTGATGGTCTTTTCTCGGCGAAGTCCGGGAAGTGAACACGGTGTTGGAGTTATGATTGACGTAGGTTGTTCTAGGATCACTTCTTGATCATAGTTTCTCGATCGTGCTTTGCCTTCTCTTCTCGCTCTCATTTGCGTATGTTAGCCACCATATATGCTAGTCGCTTCCTGCAGCTCCACCTCATACCTTTTACCCTTCCCATAAGCTTAAATAGTCTTGATCCCGAGGGTGTGAGATTGCTGAGTCCCCGTGACTCATAGATACTTCCAAAACCAGTTTGCAGGTGCCGATGAAATCGTGCAGGTGACGCAACCAAGCTCAAGGAGGAGCTCGATCAAGATCTTGTCCTTTGTGTTGTTTCGTTCTAGTTGATCAATAGTGGAGCCCAGTTGGGACGATCGGGGATCTGTGTAGCATTTGGGATAGTCTTCTTTTATTTTGGTTCCGTAGTCGGACCTTGTTTGTATCTGGATGATGTAATGCTTTATTCATGTATTGTGTGAAGTGGCGATTGTAAGCCAACTATGTATCTCTTTCCCTTATGTATTACATGGGTTGTGTGAAGATTACCTCACTTGCGACATTGCTTTCAATGCGGTTATACCTCTAAGTCGTGCTTCGACACGTGGGAGATATAGCCGCATCGAGGGCGTTACAAGTTGGTAATCAGAGCCTTCCCCGACCTTAGGAGCCCACTGCTTGATCGAATCGTTGGCATTGTTGAGTCTAGAAAAATGTTTTGAGTCATTTAGGATTATATATAGGAGAGTAGGATTCTTTTTACTCCTTAGTCCCTTCGTCACTCTGGTGAGGCATCCTAACGTAGAGTTTTGACTCTTCTCTTCTCAAATTTCACTAAAAAAAATTTAGGATCACGCGGGTATCTTGGAATCATTCCGATGGTTTTGTGACGAGAACATTGTTCTTGGTGCCTCCTGACATTTAGGGGTTGTGGCAGTGTCCCGGGGAGTTGAGCTCTGAGGTGTTGTCGTCATAATTTTATCGTTGCAGTTCTGGAATACCTGAGTTTCGCCGACATTGAAAATCTCTTTTATGCAGTTGTTGGTGAGATAACCTTGACGCCACCCAGTACTGGGGCGGGAGTTCAGGAGTATTGCCATAAATCATATAACGGATGTTTTTCGAAGGTTGAGGTAAATGATTTCCGAAGGTTTCTTGGTTATGTGTTGAAGGATGGATACGGCTGGATGTAGGATTTGTGTAGTTTTGGGTGAGATATTATGCTTCCCCTGTATCCGCAACACCTGATTGCATAACCGGAAAGTTTCGGGAGTTTATAAGTGGGAACTCAAGTAGCTCTTAGGATATCTTTCCGACAGATGTATGATATGAAATTGGGGTTCGACGTCTAGTGGTCCGCCTATCCACGGTTGGTTTTACAATGGTCTCATTGTGTATTAAAGAGTCCTTGGCTTTGCTGACTCGGGGACGCTTCATATGTCATGTGCACTACCTTGTACATGATGGTGCTGTACGATCGAGCCCGTGTGGGCCCCACCACGAAAACTTCGGACGAAATCTCTATCATATGTTTGTTCCGGTTTATTCTGCAAGCCAATCCTTTGTTTTGTTTTCAGTTGTGGTATTCGAGTTGCTTCAAAGTCAAGTGTTGATTCCATACCTTTCCAAAGCGGTGTTCTCATGTTCCTATGTGAATACCAATCCTTCATGATAATCGAGATTGTCATGTCAATCCTTTTCACCGGCGTGTTTCTCTTCAAGTGGATCCGATCATTTTCAACATCCGCAAAATCAATTATCAGTTCTTCTCAATGGTGTTTGTTTCATCCGTCCCAAATTGCCTTTGTTTTCCCGCCCTCCCACCCTTTTTCTTCAAGGACTCGGATTTCTTAGTCGTTATCCATTTTATGGATATGAAGTCTCTTCATTCCTTTCAGTCAATGCTCTTATCCGATGATTCTCATGAAGATGATCTACAAGTCCATCACTGTTCATTCTCTTTTTTTCTCCGGTGGTTTTAATTCAAGCTTTTGGTGTGGATCATATCCCTTTTTCCTCGTTCCAAATACCTTCTCATGCCGGTGCTCATCATATTCATTCATTTCTCGCTATTCAATTATTCCAGAGTGCTGAAGATATCTCGGAAGGCTCGACTTTTCCTTCAAGATCCGTTCAAACCTATTCCGAGGTTGCTATCTCATTCAAGCCATTTTAATTCAACCGGTGTAATCTCTCGTTTCAAGCAATCCTTCAACGGTGTATCTTTTGAGTGGGCCCTAACCCACAGGTCTTTTCCCAGGATCGTACCTGACTCTTCTAATCTTCCATGGAGTTACTCTCAAATTCTTTTCGAAGTTTGACGTAAGAATGAGTTATCATCAATCAAATGTCTTTCACTAAGGTCTTCCAAATTCTTCACCGTTGGCTCAACCTTTAAATTCGTCATCCTGGAGTATCTCAACAATTCATGGTGGTGTTTCTCATCGTCATTCTCAACATTTGAAGACCGTAGAAGAGTTTTCCTCCATATCTTGCTCCATTCTCTTCAAGATTCATGGTGCTAGTCTTATGACATCCTGTCATAATTGTTTTGATTGTCAGAATTCTTTTCACCCATCCGGAGCATTTCATGAGTTGTTTTCCATTTCTTTCCTCCGAAGGCCATCTTTTCAAATATTATTCATTCCATCTTTCAGCTCTCGTTCTTCAATCTTACTGATGCATCATTCAAGTTTTCTCTTATCAGTTCATGATCTCTTCGTTTCACTTGTATCTAAATTCCCTCAAGCATCTTCATTCATTTGTTAATTCTTCCTGGTGTTTCTTTTTCTTTTCTTTGTTCATTTTCTATTCTTACAGTGGTTCATTCAAGAGTTTTTCTCCTTCGTTATCATATAGATTCATTCGTTGTTTCAATCCTACCGGTGGTTCGTTGAAGACCATCGTAAGTTTGCTCCATATCTATCTTAATCCTTTCTACGAGAATAAGTAGTATGCCAAATCCGCTGCTTGTCATCAACCTAAATTGGTGAAGGATAAGCATAATGCAATTCTTATTCTTGTTCCATCCAAGTTATTAATTCCTTATTCCGGAGGTTCATCAAATTCTTAATTTTCTTTTGTTCATCTTTTCTTTCTCGGAGTTCCAACCTCTCGCAATTATATCACCACGGAGATCCATCTAAATAATTACAAGGTTTCACCTTGTGTTTTCAACTTCCTTTTCCTTTTGTTTGATCATCCTTTTATTACCAGAGTTCCTCCTGGTGGTTCGTCAAGGATTCTTGTAAGTGCATCTAGTGCCACCCCTAGTTTGGTTTTGGAGTATTGACGACAAACCTAGTTGAGGGACTAATGTGTTTATGAGAATTGCAGGATAACACAGGTAGAAGTCCCTCATTGATTCGGTTTTCATACCAGAGATGACCCCTAAAAATGTATGAAGACATTGAAGTCAAAGGTGGTATGTGAAGACATTCACATTGAAGACTATGACAAGAGAAGACATCGCATGAAGACTATGGAGCGCGAAGACTTAGATCTTTGGTAGTTCTTTTTCTTCTTTGTTGAGTCATAGGAACCATCGTACTGTTAAGTGGGGTCCAAGAGAACCAGTCAGAATGACTGAAGTGATGCTTAACCAAAATCCTATGTCTTCGAGTGAAGACTATGAGAGCCAATCTTGTCCAGAGTTGGACAAGTCAGCTTTGCTTGTAGCCCAAGTAAAGTTGTCGTGTGTGTTTGAAATCTGACCGTTGGAACACGTGTCAGTTCCTTAGTGACCCAGGGTCATTTCGGATAAATCAGGTCGGGTTGCCTAGTGGCTATAAATAGCCCACTCCCTACAACCATAAACGGTTGGCTGCTCAGAGTTAAAGTACGGCTTTGTCGTTTGAGAGCAACCCACCTCGAAGCCTTTGAGAGAGAACTCCTTGAGAGGATAAAGCCCTAACCACCCAGAGCCAAAGAGTGTTAGGCATCACTTAAGTCTTCTTGTCTGAGTGATCTGAAGACTTATTACACTTGAGGACTGTGAATCCTCCAGCCGGTTAGGCGTCGCATTCCGAGCATCCAAGAGTCATTGTGGATCGCCAGTGAACGAAGTATATGGAGGTTTGGAAGTCTACCTTGAAGACTTACCAGAGTGATTGGGCGAGGACTGGGTGTCCTTAGCTCAAGGGGAATAAGGTGAAGACGAGGTCTTCTGAGTTGAATCTCAGCCTCCCTAACCAGACGTATAGTTGTCACAGCAACTAGAACTGGTCCAACAAATCATTGTCTTCAACGAGTCACTGGTTTCATCCTTCCCTTCCCTTTACTTACTGTTGGTTCTTGTGAAGTCATTGTACGATAGCATCACCATTCGACTTCACTAAGTGATTACGTGTACTGATTGGCTTCTCAATATCTTCCTACCTGATCCTTACTGCCTAGCTGCTATTAGTCATTGTGCTTTCACCTCATTGAATACGTGACTATGGTTTGCCTAGTGTAGACTACCTTCTTCTGCATGGTAATAGGTTCATTTATATCGTTTGTCTTCGAAACTTACATGTTTTGAAGACTTTCATAAAAATCGCCTATTCACCCCCCTCTAGTTGATCACTAGCACTTTCAATTGGTATCAGAGCAAGGTACTCCCTTGTTCTATGTGATTCGGTTTAACCACCTAGAGTTTTAGCTATGTCGACTACAGGGATAATTAAAGTCTCTGCTGCGTGCCCCGTCTTCGATGGAACTGAATATCCCTACTGGAAGAATAAGATGCGCATGCATCTTGAAGCCATTGATGTCGACCTATGGTATGTCGTCAAGAACGGAGTTCCCAAGGCTGGAGAAGGTGTCACTGACGCTGATGTCAAGAAGTTTGTTCAACTGGACTCTACTGCCAAGAATATCATCTGTGGTCATCTGACCAAAGGACAGTATGGCCGCGTGAGTGCTTTGGAAACATCTAAGCTAGTCTGGGACTGGCTATCCAAGGTCAACGAAGGCGCCTCAACCCAGAGAGATCAGAGAATCAGTGTCCTTTGCAACCTCTTCAACTGCTTCAAGAGAAATGACAATGAGAATGTCCAGCTCACGTTTGATCGACTCACTGACATCACAAACAAGCTTCAAGCCCTCGGCGCTACTGAGATCACCAAGCATGAAGTCGTCAAGACTCTCCTAAGATCACTTGACAGTTTGTTTGACACCCTAGCCCTGATGATTCAAGAACGTCCTGATTTCAAGACACTCGATCCGTCTGACATACTTGAGAGGCTCAACACACACGAATTTCAGCTTTCTGAGAAAAGAGACATCTACGGTCCCAACTATGGGTGAACTCGTGCCTTGAAGGCAAAGGCTGTCTCCTCATCTGAAGAAGAATCTGGCAGCAGTTCTGATGATCCTGAAGACATTGGAAGGGAGCTTGCTATGCTTGTGAAGAAGTTCCAAAAATTCACCAAGAAGAAAGGCCTCAGAAATTCTTCACGATCAAGCTCAAGGAATGATGAAGCTTCTGCTCATGACTACAAGAAGAGAACATGTCACAAGTGCAAGAAACCTGGCTACTACATCTCTGAGTGTCCATAGTGGGACAATGAGAACAATAACAAGAAGAAGAAATACTCAAAATCTTCTTCCAAGTCTTCCTCCAAGTCTTCATCACACAAGAAGAGCGCATCTGGCAAGGCACGTGCGTTTGTTGGCAAGGAAATGGACTCTGAGGAGGAGTCCGCTTCTGAGGAGGCGGAGGTGGAGTCTGAGGAAGAGTCCGATTCTGGCGGTTCAAGTCTGGCTACAGCATACGTTGCCAAGTCCATCTTCAACACTGAAGACAATGACTTCATCACCGACACCGATGCAAATGACAAGGACTACTCCGCTCCTTCCTACTGCTTCATGGCACGCGGTGCCAAGGTAAACACACACACTACTCACTATCAAACATCTAGTGACGATGACTCTGATTGTGGTTCCAAACCCAGCTACAAAACACTTGCTAAAATTGCAACTGAACAACAGAAAGCTATGGAACACATTCAAAAACTGTTAGACAAAAGCAATGATCTGTTAGACGCTGAAATGACTCGATCTCAGTCCTTAATTGAAGACATAAAAAATCTTCACGTTAAGTATGAGGAACTTGAAAGTCGTCATGAAATGCTCTCAACAACTCATGAAAGGCTTTCCTATGATTATCTTCAAAGGAAGCAAGATCTTGAGAAATTGAGAGCGGCTCATGAAGATCTTCAAAAGGAAAACGAGTCACTTCGCGCTGAACAGATCAGTTCAGCTCAGGAAGGATTTGAACCACCATGTCTTAAATGCATTCAGCGTGATAACGCTACTTCTGTTGCTGAATGTTCTGCTGCTGCTACTGTTGCAATATCTTCAACTATTGATGTGGTAACTAACCCCTCTGCTGAGGATACCACTGCTATTGCTAATGAGAATGCTAGGTTGAAGACACTGCTTGAAACAGGGATGTACAAAAGTCTCAAAGGGCATCAGACACTATGTGATGTCCTCAAAAGGCAGATCCTGAATCGAAACCCTAGGAAAGAGGGTGTTGGGTTCGAAAGGAAAATGAATGCTGATGGCTTACTGGAACCTGAGCAGTACCCCAAAACCACATGGGTTGCTGCAAAGGAACCTTCAGCAGATCCATCCACCCTATCTGGCTTCACTTGTGCTAACCCCATTGTTATTGATGAATCCTTTGATGCAAACTATAAACTATTTAAGAATTAGAATGGTCAAGTGTTTGCCAGGTATATTGGTACTAACTGCAGGAATGGACCGCCTATGAAGAAGATCTAGGTGCCGAAAAGGTGTTTGGAGAATCTCCCTGCGAATGTCATCATGACACCACAAGTGAAGAAGACAAACCCCAGACCACAGGCTTCATACGGTCCAAAGGCTTCATATAGACATAGGACTCACCTGAGTCACACTAACGCAAATGTTTTGCAGGGAAGCCATACTCAGGCCTATGAATATGAGCACGGTCCATCAAACCGCCATGTTCATAAGACCAAGAACTATTCTGCTTATTCTTATGAGTACTATTGTCCACCTACAAGACTTTTTGCTAGGGCTCCAAAGCCAAAGTTCTTAGATGCTGCACTTAGACTTATTGCTTCGAAGCCACCCCTGAAGATGTGGGTGGCTAAGAAAGCTTAACTCTCTTTTGCAGGGAAAGGTCTCCAGCCGAAAACCAAAATCGTTTGACACTATTGCTGGGGACCTTAAACATCTTGTAGGGCGCAAGATCAAATGCCCAAATGGTCTTATTATGTACTTTATTCCTGAATCACTAGAAACTTGCCCTATCAGTCCTGATCTCGATCTAAGCTTTAATAATCCACTAGTTTGTCAAATATTTTTGCTTCACAATTCTCTTCGTGAAGCCTATCCCCCTAACTGCACTGTAGGGTGCGACACCAGCTGCTTCAGAATGGATTATTGATAGTGGGTGTACAAATCACATGACTGGCAAGCGAAGCCTTCTCATGGACTCAACTTTACGTCCATCTGACAAAAGTCACATCACATTTGCTGACACTGGTAAAAGCAAGGTATTGGGTCTAGGTAGAGTTGCAATCTCAAAGGATCAACACATGGATAAAGTCATGCTTGTTGAATCCCTTGATTTCAACTTAATGTCTGTCTCAATGCTTTGTGATTTAAACATGATTGTGATGTTTGGAAAATATCGTTGCCTTGTACTAATGGAATCTGACAAGTCTCTAGTGTTTGAAGGGTATCGGAAAGATGATTTGTACGTGGTAGATTTCTCAGCAGGACCACAACTTGCAGTATGTCTTCTAGCAAAAGCTTCTGAATGCTGGCTCTGGCATCGAAGGCTAGGGCATGCTGGCATGAGGAACGTCCACACCCTTGCAAGGAAGAAGCATGTCATAGGCATCGAGGGCGTCAAGTTCAAGAAGGATCACTTATGCGGTGCCTGTGAAGCAGGAAAGATGACGAGGGCCAAGCATCCCTCGAAGACAATTATGACAACGACTCAACCCTTTGAACTGCTACACATGGATCTCTTCGGTCCCACTCATTACTCAACTCTTACTACTACTACTTGTCTCTATGGCTTTGTCATTGTTGATGATTATTCAAGATATACTTGGGTGCATATAATCCTTTACAAGACTGAAGTGCAGGATGTCTTCAAACGCTTCGCCAATCGAGCAATGAACAACTATGGCGCCAAGATAAAGCACATCAGAAGTGACAATGGCACTGAATTCAAGAACATTGGCCTAGATACATATCTTGATACTTTGGGCATCACACTTGAATTCTCAGCTCCGTACACGCCATAGCAGAATGGCATCGTCGAACGCCAGAGCAGAACACTTATTGAGATGGCTCGGACGATGCTTGATGAATACAAGACTCCAAGAAAATTCTGGCCTGAAGCCATTGACACTGCATGCCATATCATCAACCGTGTTTATCTTCACAAGCTTCTGAACAAGACATCCTATGAGCTCCTTACTGGCAAGAAGCCAAATGTCAGTTACTTTAGAGTATTTGGCGCCAGGTGCTGGATCAAGGATCCACATCACACTTCAAAATTTGCACCAAAAGCACACGAGGGTTTTATGCTTGGATATGGAAAGGATTCGCACTCCTACAGAGTCTTCAATCTCTTTCATTATAAAGTGGTTGAAACAGTGGATGTGCGGTTCGATGAGACTAACGACTCACAAAGAGAGCACCTGCCAAATGTGCTAGATGAAGTTCCATCCAGTGAATCAATCAAACTTATGGGAACTGGAGAAATCATACCTTCTGAAGCTCGACCTGAAGAGGAACTTATCATCTCCGCACCTGATCGACCTGAAGACAATGCTCAGCCGGAAGACGATCCCTCGAACAATGACAATGATCAGCAAGAGCAAAATCTTCGTCCTATACATCCTCGTGTTGCAAATGAAGTGCAGATTGAGAGAATAATTGATAGCATCAATGCACCAAGTTCACTCACTCGTTCAAGGGAAACACAGCTAGCAAATTTCTGTGGGCACTTCGCATTCGTCTCAATAACTGAACCCAAGGAAGTTGAAGAAGCCTTCATGGAACCTGAATGGATTCAAGCTATGCAAGAAGAGCTTCAATGGTTTGAGCTGAATAATGTATGGGAACTGGTTAAGCGTCCTGATCCTCGCAAGCACAATATAACAGGCACCAAATGGATATATCGCAACAAGCAAGATGAGCATGGTCAAGTTGTCAGAAACAAAGCTCGTCTCGTTGCTCAAGGATACACTCAAGTCGAAGGGATTGACTTCGATGAAACATTTGCTCCTGTGGCTAGACTTGAAGCCATATGCATACTGCTGGCCTATGCAAATCATCATAACATACTTCTATATCAAATGGATGTGAAGAGCGCTTTTCTTAATGGCAAGATTGAAGAAGAAGTGTATGTTGCACAACCGCCTGGCTTTGAAGATCCAAAACATCCTGACATGGTGTACAAGCTCAACAAGGCACTGTATGGCCTCAAACAAGCCACTTGGGCTTGGTATGACACACTCAAAGACTTCCTGAAGAGCAAAGGCTTAAAATCTGGTTCCCTCGACCCCACTCTCTTCACGAAGACATATGATGGTGAACTGTTTGTGTGCCAAATATATGTGGACGACATTATCTTCGGCTGCACCAATCAGAAATACAGTGAAGAGTTTGGATATATGATGCAAGAGAAATATCAGATGTCCATGATGGGTGAGCTGAAGTTCTTCCTTGGTCTTCAAATACGTCAGCAACGCAACGGCATCTTTATATCTCAAGAGAAGTATCTCAAAGATTGCCTGAAGAAGTTTGGTATGCAAGACTGCAAAGGCTTCACGATGCCAATGCCAGCCAAACATCATCTGGGTCCCGACGACAATGGTAAAGAGTTCGATCAAAAGGTATACTGCTCCATGATTGGTTCTTTACTTTATCTATGTGCATCTAGGCCAGATATTATGCTTAGTGTTTGCATGTGTGCTCGATTCCAAGCGGCACCAAAGGAATCGCATCACTTAGCTGTGAAGCGAATTCTTCGATATTTGGCTTACACCCCAACTCTAGGATTATGGTATCCAAAGGGCTCAGAGTTTGATCTGGTTGGATTCTCAGATGTTGATTATGCTGGTGACAAGGTGGATCGCAAGTCTACATCAGGCACATGTCATTTTCTGGGACGATCACTTGTATGTTGGTCTTCAAAGAAGCAGAACTGTGTATCTCTCTCCACTGCTGAATCTGAATGCATTGCTGCTGGATCTTGCTGCGCTCAGCTTCTGTGGATGAAGCAAACACTCAAAGACTATGGCATCCATCTGAAGCAAGTGCCACTCTACTGCGACAACAAAAGCGCCATCAAGATTGCCAACAACCCAGTTCAGCACTCGAAGACAAAGCACATTGAAATTCGTCTTCACTTTCTCAGAGATCATGTTGTGAAGGAAGATATTGATATCATACACGTCAACACCGAAGAGCAATTGGCAGATATCTTCACCAAGCCCTTGGATGAGAAGAGATTTTGCAAGTTACAGTGGGAGCTAAATATCTTGGAATCCTCCAATGTCCTGTGATCAGGCACACATCCTAATACTTATGCATATTGATGACTTAGATGTGCAACACACGAAGTAAAGTATATCTTCAATCAATGAAGACATACATTCTAAGTGTGAATACATTAATGTGGAATTTGACTTCGGAGCGCCACGATAATTGTGCGCCGTGTTTGGGTCTAATACTTCCTATACGGTGGGTAACGCCACCACCAAATTCTTCTGTTTGAAGTGTTTTACCCATGGCGTTACATTTGCTATGTCTTCACATTTTGTTTATCTTCATTCTCAACTTGTCCTCATGATTATCTTCACTATGTTGGTTTGATTGTCTTTTTCACATATATATATACATATATATACTAGTGTTCTGTCCTCTCCAGCATTCACTTATAGCTGTGTCTTCTTGTTGAATCTTTTGAACTAAGTGAATGTGATCGGACCCTAACCTCTCTATGCTTTCTATCTCAAACTCTATCTCTCCAAATCATATGCATTCTCTTGAACCTGTTGAATGTCTTCTCTGCGTCCTTGTCAGCAGAAGATACAGAGACAAACATTAAGTCCGTTTTCAATGCTAATTCCTTCACATGAAACCCGGAGAAGTAGGAATGACCACCCGACAATCCAGGCGTGTGTGGGAACGTAGAACAACCTTCGATATGTTGCATGATGGCCACGTGTCCTTCAGATGTGAAGCGCCAGGGGCACCTGTGTAATAACACTGTGTCGTCCCTGTCCCCTTAAATACACGCCTCACCATAGTCATTATCCTTTCTTCCACTCTCGCTCAAACCCTAGCGCCACCGCTAGCCCTCGACGACACCGGAGATGAAGCGCTTAGCTGCCGCGACCTCTCCGACGTTGTCTTCACGCCGGCCGCGGACATCGTCTTCTCCCCCGCCGCCATAGGTGTCCTCCGTCGCCAAGTTAGGGCACGGACGATCGAACTACTCGGCCTCCTCTTCCACTCCGTCTAGCAGTTCTTTGTGTGGTAAATAAAACTTCCTTTTTATGGCCCCTTTGATCCTATAGATTTGTCACTTTCTACCACAAGCAGTTTCTGTTCAGACAAGTTGGATCTATTTCATACTGCATCTCATAATATGCCTAGTATGTTCACTTATGCTTCACAAAGTAGTTAGATTCCTCACTTGTACTAATCCGTGGATTCGTACAAATCTGGAACCAACTCCTTATCTATGAGTGAATGTCTTTGCACGATGAGGTCAATGTCTTCTAAACTGATTTATCTTCAAAATCTTCTGAGAATGCATATGACCTCTTCCCCTTCCCTCGCACCTTAATGCTGTCACAGGTACATGTCCGTGGGAGAATCCCTTGGTTCTCATAGTCTGCATTCATTTGCAAATTCTTACAACATCATATAAATTCTCCCGAAGCCAGTTCCTGTTTGTCCAGCAAGCGAAAGCCTTTGAAGCCTTTGAACGTATTGAAGCCATTCAGTTTAAAGTTCATGGCTGCAGAGAAATCAGCAAGGAAGGGTGGTAGAAAGCGTCGAGGCGAAACATCAAGAGATCTTCCCGATGACCTCTTAGAGCTGTACAAGACAGATCCAGAAGAGGATTACAATCAGTGCAAGACATGAATCCAATGGATTCGACGATATTGGGCAGAACAGTGGTTCAAGTACATGTTTGTGACCAAGGAATATGCTGAGAAGAATGCCATCAAGAGACCATGGGGAGACATCCTATACAGAAATCTTCAACACAGGTCCAGAGATGAAGCCATTGAACAAGGCTTCTATCCCTGCATGGTCCATGGGTCACAGCCTGCGAATGCTGAACCATCATCATTGATATGGTGTCATGACGACAATCTGTTCAAGCGCAACTTCCAGTTTGCCCAGAATTCGGCGAAGCAGAACAAGAAGTCATTGGGACTAGACTTCAACCCTGGTCCCTCTGCTCCCCGTACCGATGGCACCCGCGAAGCTGAACCCAATCTTGTTGGGCCCTTCTACAACCTGGACGGTTTTATCACTCATATCATGGTTCAAGGGACGGCCGTGGATGAGCCTGCAGATGACGCTGAATCTGATGAAGCGCCTGCACCGTCGAAGTCAAAGAAACTGAAGCAGCCTAAAGCTTCAAAGCCTGCCTCAGCACCAAAAATATCACGGGCGAAGCCACTGGCTACGGCACCTCCTGAAGACAGTGTGCAGTCTGAAGATATGTCATGCATCTCCAAGCCCTCAAAAGTCAAGATGCCTCTGCAACACACCAGCCAAGAACTGACTGCTGCTGCTATTCTGCGCAATGACGCCATTGATATGTCCAGCGATGAAGATCTAGCAGATGACGCTCTTGAGCAACTGATCAAGAGCAAAGAAGAAGCAGAAATCTTCAATGATTTGCCTCTCTTTGATGTGGCAATCATCCATAACTCTATTGATGAGTGGTTTGACACGCCCAACCTCAGCTTTGAAGATCTGCAACTTCTGATTGGCCTCAATGTTGCCTTCCATCGCGCCATTGCTTCAAAGCTAGCTATAGCCCAGCGCATCGTTGAACTGAAGCAAAAGATCGACTTTGAGAAAGCTCAGTTTAAGAAGCATATGGCCAAGCTCAGCGTGAAGAGGTCAGGAACTTCAAGATCATGCTGCACGAGCTCAAAGAAGCCTTTCTCAAGAAGCGTGAAGAAGCTCAAGGTTCTCGTGAGAGCATGAAGAGCCTGGCTGACAAGTGTGTGCAAGCCTACAATGAGGCTGAGAAGCGCAAGGCCCTTGGTCGTCCTGGCATCGACCCTAGGATGGCTGCAAAGAAGAAGAAGAAGCCCGTTGTGGCCAAACCCGACGCACCAAGGCAGGAAGCACATCCCATTGTCTTCCCAGCCAGCATGACTGGCTCGAAGCCAAAGGCCAGGTCAACCGCTTCAGAACTGAAGAAGACGAGGACTGCTGAGGCTGAAGCCAGAAAGAGGAAACATCCTGAAGCTTCTGATGCTGCTCCCTCCAAGAAGAAGCGAAAGACCAAGAAGGAACGGGCTGCTCCCACAGAACCCTTAGTTGTTGAACCTATCTCAATGGTTCGCCCTGCATCTACACACCAAGAGCGCCAACTGATTGTCCATGAGCCTGCTTCCACAGAGGCTCATATAGCTGAAGACATTCCAGCAGTTGATCCCACCTCTGCTGAAGACATTGGTCACCATGACAATGTTGAAGATGATGTAGTTCTTCCTTAGATCGAGCACCAACAGGTATCATCGCCTGTGCTTACACACAGCGAACTCATCATCATTGGTCGTCCTCTGACGCCAATTGCTCAGGATGCATCATGGGCTGATCACCCACAACAACAAGTCACACCACCCCGGCAGGAAGAAGAAGATGACTTTGAGGCCCAGCCAACTCCGTCTCCAGAGGCGTCGCCAGCGTTACGCAGGCTTCGCAAAGGACCAAGGTCTCAAGTCCCTCTTTCGAGCATTCCAGAAGGAGAAGTGCCCAACCAATCTGTTGCACGTCAAGTGTTTCCAGATGCCACTCCTACTGTGAATGTGTTGAGAATCTTGAGGCTGCCACCACCAACACAAATGAAGCCAATGACGCAGTCATGGCTGAAGCAAATGTGGAGCCTAGACCAACCCATGAACCAGAAGTCAGTGAAGCCAATGATGCTACTGCTGCTGTTCCTGCGCCTGCTGCTGGTCCTCAGTTTGACTATCATGTTGAGCATAGGCCTCACGTACAGAAGCCAATGCCAAGGTTGCGTAGGTTTCCAGGTCCTGCATCATCACCTGGATCCTTTAATGTCAACGGCTTCAAAGCAGACAACACCTTCTTCAATAGCTCCAAGAACCCCTACTCAAGGGAAAGAATATCTTCTGGTCAGTTTTGGAGCTATCCGCAGCGAAGTTATTAGTCATGCATTCTGTACAATCAAGGTCGCATCTTCCCTCATATGTGTCTTGACACCGAAGCAATAACTGGTCTGCCCTGCTTGGAAGAAGCTCTGGATTGCTTCAAAGAGGTTGGATTGTTGCCTTTCATCACCGACCAAGAGCACTGGAACGAAGAGTTGCTGCTCCAATTTTATGCCACTCTTCACATACGAGGCTACAACAGAGATCCGAAGACTTGGGTCCTTGAGTGGATGACTGGAAATGTTCATCACGAAGCCAAAGCCTTTGATATCATTGAGCTCACTAGTTTGCCCACTCCTGGAGATCTCTATGAACCTGGCTGTCAGCTTCACAGTGAAGCTATGGAGAGCATCTTTCAGAAGCCTGAACCGAACATGACTCAGATGCTCAGTATGATGAAGCCTTTGCCTCCAGATGCTACATATCCTAAGGAGTTCTTTGTTGAAGACCTTGAGTATCTGCCACGGACTATCTATCACATTATAAGGCGAACTCTCTGGCCCATCAAAGGACATTCTCCACATGCAAAGCTGGAAGGTGCAATGAAGACCTTGATCTTCTATATTCTTCACGGCAAATGCTTCAACGCACAAGACTTCTTCATCCGCCAACTTGCTGCATCAGGATCTGACCTTTTTAGCTTGAAGTTCTATGCTCCATGAATAATGCGGCTGATTAAACTCCACTCAGCTATCTCATATCAGCAATCTGCTCGCAATCATCGGATCTTTCTACCTGGCGTGGATATGTCCGTTGAAGCCATTTATCCAAAGCCTGCCAAGGAGCCTCTTAGTCTTCAGAATGCTGAACATCAAAGTTTTTCTCAGAACATTGAAGGAGTTGAAGCAGTCACTCATGTTTATCCTCTGGCTGGTACTACACGTGCACCTCATTGTGCCCTCACTGAAGCCACTGAAAGCACCATTGCCCAACGGCCCAAGAAGCGATCTCGTGTTCTCAATGACCGAGAGCTTCTAGTAGCTCTTCATCAGAAATAGGATAGGCATCATGACTGGCTAAAGCGCCAAATGCAAAGCCTCTTGCTGGATGTCAACCGCATTAGAAATCTAGCCACCAAGAATGCCTTTTGTAACGCCCCGAGACCAATGTGCCAGGTGTCCTCCAGTTATTCGTTGTTGTTGCGTTGTCATTGCTTGCGTGTCATGCATTGCATATCATGTCATCATGTGCATTTCATTTGCATACATGTTCGTCTCATGCATCCGAGCATTTTCCCGGTTGTCCGTTTTGCATTCCGGCGCTCCGTTCTCCTTCGGTGGTCATTTCTACCTTTCTTTCGTGTGTGGGGATTAAAAATTTCCAGATTGGACCGAGACTTGCCAAGCGGCCTTGGTTTACCACCGGTAGACCGCCTGTCAAGTTCCGTACCATTTGGACTTCGTTTGATGCTCCAACGGTTAACCGAGGGACCGAGAAGGCCTCGTGTGTGTTGCAGCCCAACACCCCTTCAATTTGGCCCAAAACCCACAAAAACCCTCTCCATCATCTAGACCGTTCGATCACGATCGTGTGGCCGAAAACCGCACCACATTTGGACTCTCCTAGCTCCCTCTACCTATATATTTGCACCTCCCCCCGAAATTTTCGGGCGAAACCATAGATCCAATCCTCCTCTGCGTCACCGGACATTCTCCCCGCCGCCGGACATGTCCGCCTCCGCCCTGCGCCCAATCCTGAGCCGCCATGCGCCCTTGCCGCCGTCTCCACCGCGCCGGCCCGGGGAGCCCATCGTGGGCCCGCCCGGCCCGCTCATCGCCGCCGCTCGCCGAGCGACTCCCCACGCGGGAGCCCGAGCCGCGCGTCGCCCCACTGCCCTTTGTCGGCGTTCGCCTTCGCCGGCACCTCGTCGTGCCTCCGCCGGTGTCTG